>NC_134319.1:10588974-10909783 GCF_964195595.1 Calonectris borealis
GGACCTGCGCCGACCCGCCATGCACAGAGCCGGCATCGCGGCCCAGAGCTCTGCCAACTGAAGGAGACAGGCAGCACGCCGGCCTGAAACGGCTCTGAGCCCAAAACTCGATTATTGCTTAACTTTCCTGCCAAGCCTCCAGGTCCCTCTGTGCTAAATCATTCCCCATCGATCCGTTCCCATTATAAAGCTCCTGTCTCCCCCACGAGCATGCGACTCCATATGACTCGACTTCCAGCACAATTGAGCTCGGACCCTAAAAATCAATACTGCAGCAACCCGAGGATCAGAGGCCAATGAGGTCTTTAACAAACGTGTCTGGTGCTCTTGACTTGAGTAGGCTTCAGCCTACTTTGAGGTCCTTTCTGATCCATCATGGGTTTGTTCAAGTTGTCATAAAGCAAATTTGCAGTCATTGATCCAGGCAGAATGAAGTTGTGAATATCAGATGGGGGAGGGAGGGGGGAGAATAACCCTAGAGAAAGAGTTTTAATAGCTTATAGGCAACACATGTCTGAGCCAGAGGAAAACAAATTAGGAAAATGCAAACGAAATAAGCTTTTTCTATTTTTTTTTCAGCCTTTCTTCCCTCTGGAGAGGGAAGCTGCCTTGGCTCTTAAGAAAAACAAAAGGAAACAATAAATATTATTAACTATAATATAGGGCTGGGTTCTTTCTAATGGCTGAGGGCTATGGCTACATATACTTGAGATATTAAGTAGACCATGTTATATAAGGATAACTTATAAATATATAGAAAATAACAGGCCAGATCCTTCTCTGCCATGAAACCATGTGGCTCTGCTGAAGCCAATTCAGCTCGTGCCAGCAGACAGGACCCAGGGAAACTCATTTCAGAGCAAAATAACCGAAGAGAGAGGAAAGTTGCTTTCCATAAAGTGCGATTCTGATGACAAATGACCCAACCACCTGCAAAATGTATTAACGAGGCTTCGCTATGCAACAAATTGCACAAAAGCCAATTGAATTTAATATAAGGGTCATTCATCTCCCTGGCTTTTTGTTACTTTTAATTCAGCTCTAAATCTTTTCAAAACTCATTAAATGAAACATAATCAAAATTCACATTTCTGTACCTTTTCTTTTAAGTCCAAGTCAGGACCCTAGGTCCAAACACTCCCAGCTTGGCTCAGCTCTGCTTTCAGAGCCACCATCCATCCTCTACAAGGATAAAGCTATTCCAAGGTTTGAAGATCACTTAGAAATGGGGATCCAGACTGGGATTTCTTGTGCAAGAGATGTCCACTTCACTTCCACATTACCCAAAACATTGACATATCCAAAGCGATACGAGATGTTCACTGAGCCCTGGGTCATCTATCCCTCTCCCCATTGCCACTACCCTCCCTGGCCAGCCAAATCCCTACCCCTCTGAACAGCTCAGGATTTGGGAATCTGCAGCCTTCTCCAGAGGGAGCAGGGGCAGGGCCAGGTGACCAGCTTCCACACAGAGATCACCCTGGTGTTGGCAGGACCCACGGAGTACTGAGGAAAGGCAGCTTGGCCCTCTGAAATGGAGGGGCCTTGGGAAGGGAGCTATCGCAAACACCTTGGAAAGCAGGGGCTCCCCAGATAATTCAGCAATGGAGTCATCGTGGGTTACCCCATCGATAATTTCATTCCTCAAACTTATGCACCCATGTGCACCAGCACTGCTGCAAAGGGTGCGCTGTCTCTGTGCAAGCCACGCTGTGCTCATCACACCCCCCAGCTCCCCGTTCATTTCCAGGTGCGATTCAAAACCTTTTGGTACCACAGGGTATCATGAGCTTGCTCCATCCTCTCACCTGATCTCTGACTAGCAGCCTGTCTGCCCGCGGCTTTCCCTGTCACTCAAGATTTGTCCCTTAAGAAGTCCCAGTGAAACTACCCTCGGGTTCAGTCATCGCTGGTTAGGCCCAGAAATCCCAGTCCAAGAAAGCATTTCAACTTTTCTCCCGTCACTCACCATGGCTGAGTAGTGACAGGATTGTCCCTTTTACAGGAAAACCCACGATTTCATTTTTCCTGCCAGTCCAAACTGTAATGAAAACAAAAAGTGCTGAAATTTCTCATGTTGCTCTTCCCTACCGAGTAAAAGTGAGTTGAGGTGGATGAAATTAAGTTTCCTTTCCAATTTTGTTCACATTTTTTACAGAATAGTTTTGGTTTGATGTTTATTTTAAACAGAAACACAAAACCAGTCTGTTCTCTCGCTCGTGTATTAAGGAGACTAAAACACAGTTTTCCCTTCCGACTGGTTCTTCTCCTCTAAAACATTTTGTTCTTCTCATATCAACATTATCCAGCAAAAACAGGCTCAGAGAGAAATTTCCAGCTGGGTGCATTTGCATCCTCGCATGCTTGGCCATTTCCAGGGAAATCAATAGGGCAACGCAGCTCTAAGCACTTCTCTGGAGCGGAGCCGCGGTACCTACGCTGTCGGCAGCTCTGTTTCATATTGCGGTGATGGAGGAGCGAACAAGACCTCCATTCCCGATGAAAAGAGAGAATCAAGGTTTGCTTTCACCACCGTTGATCCATTTGTCTGAAAACATCCCTCCCTTGAATACATTCCCCTTTAGAGCCATCTTTCCTCAATTCAAATTGCTCCTTAATTCCTCCTTTTCGAGTGCACCTGACTACAAGCTTTTCCTCATATCCATCAGTTCTCGTGCTCACCATAATAGTCTGCGTGAATGTTTGCTTATATTACTGCTGCTTCCAAGTTATGCTGCCTCCACCTTGTACTCTCTGCTCCATCTCCATCTATTGCTTTACCCCGCTGCCCGTCTGAGAGCGGCTGCACACACTTCTGCAAAGCGTTATCTCATTATTTCAATTCTATCTGCTAAAGCGTTTGGAGAGACAGTGTATTAAAGACACTATATAAAAATAAATTGAATCGAGAGGAAATCTATATACCTAAAGTTGTAAAAAGGAATAGTCTCCGGTGATGACTCTATTTCCAGCAACGGCATTGTAACAAGCCGGAGCCCATCTCCCGGCTGAATTTTAAATAGATCTGTTCAAATTGAGCAGAGCTGGCCAGGCTCGCAGGGCTGGGGGCTGTGTCCCGGAGAGTGGGGGCTCAGGGAGACCTGGGAGAGGGGTGCAAAGAGCATGGGACCAGTGCCGCAGCCCAGCCTGCCCCCCCGTCCAGGCTCCTCCGGACCACCGACCCACCAGCACGGCTCGCCCAGCTCAGCTGGGAGCTGCAGAGGGACACGCTGCCTCCCGCTCAGCCGGTCCCTTGGGCATCATTCCCCCCGTTTGGGGTTCCCTCCATCGCTAAGCTAGCTCCATGGTGCAAACCCTGGTAGCTGCCCCTGCGTTGGTCACGGAAACACAGCCCAACTTCCCTCCCTTTGCAGTCAGTGCCTCGGCAAAGGAGACAGGCACAGTCCTTACCTGTGGAAAAGCAAGAGACTGGCGGTTTCGGATCCCTCTATAACCACAATGTACTAAAATGGGTTTGTCGCTTGGCTAAATGACTATAAGGCAAGAACTTGGGTTGAACAAGCGGTCCCACAGGGACCCAGGCACAGGTTTCTGGGCCACGCTGCCAACCCAGAGCCAAAAGAGGCTGATGCAGTTCCTGGGTCTATAAGCAGGGAGGCGAGGAGGGATCTTATCTCTGCGTTGCGGAAGAGAGCTCTGCTGGGCTGTGAAGCAAAAAGGATCAGAGGTCCCGGTAAGGAACTTAGTAGAAAACAGCTCTACACATGAAATCTATGACAGGAGTGACAAACCCATCCCAGAAATTTTGGGGGCACCCCCAAGTAAAATAACATCTGTGCATAAAGCTGTGCATCATGGTCTTGGCTGAGCTATGGTGTACAAGGAACCTTTCTAATTCCTGATTACTGTAGCTCTGAACTCTCATCTGCATCCCCGGGAATCTGTAAGATACAGAAATAGGAAGGTTTTGCCCCACTGCTTTGTTCTTATCCTCACAACACCCAGATCTTCACCGGTAAGTGACAGGGAAGGAAAAACCGTGCCATGAACTTGTACACTGCAAGAATGGGCCAAGTCACGGTCCAGACACTCCACAAGACAGGAGATGATCCATGGGGAAAGCTTTCTGCCAGTCAGCCCCAGAGCCCTTCTCCCTAATTGATTCATCATTTGTCTATTTGGAGGAATGGCTCAGCAGAAATGACGTCTTTTTCAAGTTAAAAAAAGAAGAGAAAGAAAGGAAATCTGACTTACGTCATGGGCTCCTCCACCCCTCCTGATTCAAAGTGTTCTCAATTCTCTATTTCTTGCTTTACAACTTTTAATGTTAGCATTCGAGCAAATTGAGGGAAACACTTGCTTCCCAGTAATGCAAATTAAAATGGTACGAAATAAAGCAGAATTTTTCATTACACCTGAACCAAGGTAACTATGTCACTTTCTCTGTTCAGGAAGATTTTGGTTTTCATTTTTCTCTTGGTCCTGGTTCAGAATCATGTCTCAAAATAAATAATCCCAGCTGGAAGAAATATCCCCCCAGCCTTGCGTGATGACCACCAGCACCCATACAGTGCTGTTGCAAAGGAGAAAGGACCTATAGCCAACCACAGGATTCTTCCACCACCTCACACTACCTGCAGCCCTGAAGACAAGGTCTCCCCAGCACCATTTACTCCCTCTGTCTTCCCATGACCTGAAGCTTGGTGCCAAAAATATGTTTGCCATTCTTTCACTTGTTCATGGAACAACTAGTTGTTACCTGCATCCCAGGTATTGAATGGCCCAGTTCAGTGGCTTTGCTCAGGTGGTGAAATTCAGACCCTTGAATTGCTCAGGACTCCTGTGTTTTAATAGAAATATTAAATCTTCCAAACTGCAGTGAGGGAACCAGTGGAGTAGGCTATAAAGTGGCAAAGCATCTCTCCCAGAAAAGCAACCTTTGCAAGTCTGGATCACAGCTATTGCCAAAAAAAAATAGTAATAATAAACCAAATGTCTGGAGGAATTTCTCCTCCCTATCTTCCTCTCTTTCCAGCTCATTATTTCTTTATAGGGCTCATTACTAGCAGGTCTGAGACTCGGGCACTGACCCACGAAGGCCTGGAGGGAGGAAAGCTTTCAAACGCTGTCAGACCCAGCTGGACCCATTGAAGAGAGATGCGGAGCGGTGAGTGAGGTGACAACTGAAGGGACGGGTTTCCTGGGGCCCTGCATTGGAAGTGGCAGGATCAGGCTCCACTAGCACCTGCCCAGCTCTGCACAGCCTCAGCATTTCAGCTTCACTGGAAAGATGATTTTCCAGTATGCCAGACCCTGAATCCAAAGGGGATTTACTGAAATCCCAGTGGAAACACTTTAAACGAACAATGTCCAACAAACAACATTGGTCTTTTCTATAACCATTCACAGTTCAGGAGTGGGTTCTGCCCCAGCTGAAGCCTACTTATATCAGGACTGTTGTGCTCTGTTCCCATCTCACCCTACATTTCTGTGCGTTCCTGTCCCCTTCCTTGTGCTCCAGACGTGTCAATTCAAGGAATTGGTCTGGCTGAAAACTAAAAGAGCAGGGGGGAAAAGGTGGGGAGGAAGAGAGAGAGAAAACCAAGAGTTTTTCAAAAGCAAAACACACTTTCACTTGGAAATATCACTGTGTTTAACTGCTTTGCTTGTTGTTTGGGTTCCTCCTGAGCAGCCAAACCCAGGGAAGATGCTCAAGCACTTGCTTTGATAAGGCACCATGAGGCCAACACTGAAGCCAAATGACTCTGCAGGTGCCCCTGCAGGACCACTTCTCTGCCCTGACCTGTGTTGCTGGGATTTTAAGATCTTTTTGGAGGATTTGAAACCTCCCAGAGGACCGCAGTGGTGGTAGCCTGTTTGCATTCATATTCATGTGAGAGCTGGAAAGGCTCTCATCCTCATTTTGCCTGTATAGCTCAAGCTTTTCTGCCAGACTCTCCACTTCTTTCCCCAGTTTCTCTCCAGACCCATTACCCTATTTCCATGGCTGAATTTCATCCTTGCAATATGCCCCTACCAGCTCGTTTTAATCTGTGGTGTTGATTCTCCCTGCAGTGGAGGTTGTATCTGCTTTTTTGCATTCAACAGCATACCACAGCCCTTCTTGCATCTGAATTTAGGTTTTGCTAGCAAGTGAGGGCAACACTTAACTGAGTTTGCAGCTGAGTAAGCCTTTCTACCATGAACTCTTGGGAGAGAATATTATCTCCTAGTGGTGTGTGAAATGCCTCGGAGAAGGGACCACAACAGGTTGGTGGGAAAACGCTGTAATAAATAACGTGCCTGATGGTCATAACAGGCAAGTGAGGACATACGACATAATCGGGGGATAATAAAGAATCTCACCAGGGTTTCAGGAACGTGGGGCTCAGAAAGACACAGAGCAACAAGCCAACGCCACTGCCGGGCTCGTTCCTTGCTGCCAGGAGTGAAACAACTTCATTCCCACCACTGAGAAGTGGTTTGCGAAAGCCTCGGATATATTCACCAGGGAGAAAATTACCTGTCAAAAGAATGATAAAGCCACGGTGTGCTTTGCTATTGGAATCCATTTGTTCTGACTGGTGATGGGGAAGAGCTCAGGCTGCATCACGTTCCTCTGATAAGTCTTTCGCTGCTGAAAGGATGGATGCAGGGGAAAGTATTAAAGAGTAGCGTCCACATTTATAGCATGGTGAGATGTGTTATTGAATAGCTCTTTTTTTAAAAGTATGCAATCCTTAGTATTGACATACTTAAGGTTAAATCCATGCACGCACCTGCAAGCCTGAACCCACAAATAACATGTACTTTGTAGGGACCGACATGGTTCTTGGTGTGGCTGTGACAGGGGAAATGTGCCACATACACCAACCAAACCACCAGCAGGTATCACTTGTGCTAGAAAAAATCAGGGCAAATCACACCCATTTATACCGTGCCCAGGAGCAGCTCTGTAGATGCCCCTAGACATGTTTTTGTAGGCAGTTGAGATGGTTTCACGGTGTGGGTCACGTACTCACAGAAGTTAGGGTGGAAGGCACTTTAAAAAGTCACTTGTTCCCATGTTTCTCCCCTGTTTTACCCAGTGATTGCAGTGCTGATAGATGGATTTTGGACATCTTTTGGTCTAGATACTATTGAATTGGGAGGACTGCAGCAAGGGGATCAAGGGAAGTTATCATCCCCTCTGCTCAGTGTTGGTGAGGCTACAGCTGGAAACATCCAGCCTAGGATCTACGGGTCAAGAGGGAAAAGGGGTCTGGGGCATGTCCTACAAGGAGAGATGAGGGGAGCTGAGCTTGTTTGGTCTGTCAAAGAGGACTAAGGGGGGATCTAATGCTGCTTACAGCTAACTGGAGGTGGTTAAAAAGACAACAGAACCAAAACATTTCTCAGCAGTGCCAAAAAATGTAACATGGAGCAATAGCCACAAATTGAGGTTTGGGAGGTTCATGTTGGACAGCAGGAAACAATTAAATACCATGCAGGTGGTGCAGCACTGGGACAGGACACCAGAGGTAGGGGATCTCCACCCTTGGAGGTGTTCAAGCCCTGGCTAGACACAGCCACAGCCAGCCTGACCCAAAGCTGTCAACAGCCCTGCTCTGGATAGGAGGTTGGGCTAGAGACCCCAGAGGTGCCCCAGCACTGTCCCAGGATGGCACTAATCGTCCCCTTCTCACTGCCAGGCCTGGTGTGGCCACCTGCAGTGTGGTGCCAGATGCCCTACTGCAAACAGCTGGGGATCCTTTGAGCAATCCTGTGGGACCTGGGGACAGGGACAGATGGGAAGACGATTGTGTCACACCTCTGAATCCTCTTCGTAATGCCTCACTGGTCAGGCACATCTATGAACTCCTTACCTAATCCATTCCCCTGGACACCAGTAAGGTGCTTGAGGACGCTCTGCAGATCCCATGGTGTCTATTATATGCATGCACTCCTCCATCAGCCTACAGCTTCAAGCCCCCCCATCCTCCCAGTTAATGAAGTGTTTGAGGGTGAGTGGTAAAATGAAACCTTTGTATCCCACATGTAGTGATTGGAAAATAGCAATGGGAAAATAAAAGCCAAGGCAAAACTCTTCAGAGCAGGCAGTAGGAGAGAAATGAAAATGCTATTATCATTCTTCCACACGAGAAGAGTGACAAAGGAAGACTTCTCTCCCCACCCTCTGGGTGCTGCCTAGATTTTCCAGCAAGGTCGCAGTAATAAGCAATCAGCTGATTGAAATGCCACATTTCAGCCAACCAGGAGAGTAAGCGGACTTTCTATCAGGATTCTCCACAACAGAGCACTCATTGTGATAAATGAACTGGAGAACAAGACAAATGAATATAACCTACTACTGTGCATGGATTCATCAACTCAGAGAAAGCTTCTGACAGAGAGAGAGGGAAGGAAAAGACACTGCACAGGGAACTTTGGTAGGAGGAGGCACACAGGAAGGTTGCACTGAGTTCCTAGGAAGCGCATGGATTGAAAAGGAGACCTCTGCTAAGTGCCCGTGCAGAGGTGACCGCAAGGTTATGAGGGCAAAGTAGGGGTCTATTGAGCTGTGGCCACTCAGAACTTGTGTTGGGCAGGAGGCAACTGCACCATTTACATGACAGCTCCTTGGTGTCTAATCTTGACTCCCTGATGTGTGCAAATTGATCAGACCAGCCAAGACAGGGTGATTCTTGAGCGGGCATAAATATAAGAAAAACCCAAGCAAACTGCCTGCATGATCCTGCTGTTCTCCAAGGGGAGCTCTGGGGGCACAGGACCTTCACCCATGGATATACCCTTCCTGCTTCCCATGTACCATAAACAGGATCACAGTCTGTTGTTCCTTCACCTGGTATAAAGCACTTTTTAATCCAGAAGACAAAGACATAACAACATCCAGGACTGGCAGCTGAAGTCAGCAAGGTTCAAACCAGTAAGAGCATGCAAATCACTAGCAGTCAGGGTAATTAGTTATTGAAATGGGTTATTAAGAGCTGGGAGTTCTCCGTCACTCACCTTCTTCGTCACTGACAGTCAGGAAATCAGGAGTGTAGGCTTTCTAAAAGACACGGCCAAGCTTGGCCAACAAATGCTGGGAGAAGTTCAGAAAGGAGGGGGAAACCTTTTTTATGGGGTGACCTTAGAAAATTGCAGCAGACCTTGCTGGCTCTTTAGATGCAATGCTGGTGACTCCCGTTATGCCATTCTGCAGTGTCCAGCCAACAAATGGAGCTAGCAAGGAGTCAGATTCAACAGAAGAGTACGAGAAGCCATTGAACCTGCCTCTACTTTCAGGACTGAACTTTTGTCCAATGTCTGTGTTTTACAAAGACATTTAAATTCATATCATTGCAGTTCTTAGGGTGATATTTTCCCCCTCCTTATGATGTAAAAATAGCCTGCAATGAGACTTTGTTTAAAGCTGTGGAGTTAATTTTCTATAATAATTGTTAACAGTTGGAGTTTTTCTTTCTTCAAGCTCAAGGGAGAAGCATAGACAGATTTATTAATGGTGTCCCCCTATGTGATTGATGGGCTGTCGAACAGGGAAACTTCACACCTGAAAAAACTCGAAACAAGAACACTTATACCAAAAATAACGTCTGTGCCTGGTACCTCTGCAAGTCTCTCTATAGTGACTTGTGGCCAAGCTTTCCCAGGGGCTTCTCTACCCCAGTAGCTCCTCTGTCAGTTCAGCGCTCTGCTCTGTTCTTCTGTTGCTACAGAGCTAGATATGCTCATGGCATCACAAATATAGTGATGGATGGTGTGAGAGAATAGAGATCGTCTCTCCAAAAGAGTGAGCAGGCAGAGATGAGATTCCCTCTTGGGATAATTGTCTTCGAGTTTCCTCCAGCACAAGTGTCTATCAGAGCAAACGGGACTCACGCCCATGATTTCCACACATACACATAGTGATGCATGGGTAAATCTTAACTCTTAGGTACATCCCTTTCACCATCATTGGTAACAGTTAGCACCTGGTATCAGCCACACTGAGATTCTCCAGTCTCTAAAACAGATTACACACCTCTGCTCCAGAAAGCACTGGCATCTCTGAGGTCAGGTTGGGCGAGTAAGAGTATGATAGCCCTTGCTTTGTTGCCTGGTGGCCACCAGTTCTCTATCCCGAAAGCATCTGCTGTTTCATTCATTTCCCAAGTCCTGTGGGTATTGGGTGTGAGCACCAGGAAGCCCAGGGCAGGCACTGGTGGCTACAAGATGACTCCAGCAAGTTCAGCTAGATCAAAACCTTCCTACAAAAGGGATCTGCAGATGTTCTGGCAGAATGTGTGGTTCTTAATTCATGTATAAATACCAGCCCTCGTGTAGTCCAGAGGAATGCACCTCTGGTGTACTGGTGCGTTGATGAGTTCATGGCCCTATGTCCTTCCCACTGCAAAGGAAACCAGGCAACAGCATGAACAGGAGGGAAACTTGCCCAACTGGAGCAGGTCAACAGAAAAAAGGGTTTGACCTCTTCCCTTATAGAGACTGCACACACATGGACAGACAAACCAGACTATTCGCTGTGCCTCTGCCTCCTTTCCCAAGAGCCATACAGCAATGGGTAGAAGACAAGATGAAACAAGGTGTTCCCCAAGAAACACCTTGGTCTCAATTTCTGCCATTTGTTCGAGCTTTTCTTTCTGCAGACATTTGCTTCACTGGTATATTCCAGGCAAGCACTTTCTTGACACAGTTGGGATGAATTTTTCACAACGCTACTCTAGTGCCTTGGTCAACAAGGTCTTATGGAACACCAGCATGCCCCCAAGCACCAGGAGAGCCAGGAGTGTCTCTAGGGACACCCAGGGTAACTACTGAAAGGCAAAAGACCTTGTGAGCCCTCGTAAGTGAAATGAAGAAGCACTGGGAACTACCTCAGCATGTGACAGGAGTGAGGAAAAGCTCAAACCTTACCCACTGATCACAACTTCTGCTCCAACAGCAAAAATAATCTGTTTTAATAATCTTAATAATCTTTCTCCAATATCCTTTTTCCATATGGCTGGTAATCTGGCTGCTTAGGGATGAATTATAAGAAAATCCTCAAATAGGGATCTGATGGTTTAGCTCAAAGATTCAAAGAAATTAGAGGCAGAGAAGCCCTATTAGGCCACTTAGTCTTCCTTACCCTCCAGGCCTCCTTTCATCAGGGTCCTGCTGGGCTGAAGTGACTGTGTCAGATCAGACCCCTGAGTGGAAACCATGTCCTTTTCCCACTCTTCCCCAGCCTCCTTCACTGTGGGCACTTCTCTCGCTGCCTTCTTTCTCCTCCCTCTTATTAAGACTACATTTTCTTCAGGACAGTGACTGTCCCTTACAATAAGTTTATACACTGCCCAGCAAACAGGGACCATGACTGGGGGCAAACCCTTTCCATGCTGCACCAACAGTGACAATGAAGTACAAAATCCTCCCGCAGGCTCTTCCAGGGCTTACCAAGGTCTTAGAGGGGAGCCCACAAATGTTTCTTCCCACCTTTGCCTTTAGCATAGGATGTGGGCAAGGAGGGAGCTAATCCAGCTGCCCTCTGCTGCAGATCAGCACAGCCCACTGACTTTGCAGACATGACCCTGGTCTGATGAGAGGATCTGGCTGAGGCCAGAGGTGTTGTTGGAAGGAGGAAGCTCGTATCTCATCTATTTTTATTTGTGAAGATTCATCCTGACCAAACCAGAGTCACCCTGGCAATATTGACACACAGAGACCAATACCAGAGTGCAAACAGGACCTTGTGCAGAAAGCAGGGGCTGCGGAACCCTGGCCTGCTGGTGGTCTGCAATGGGCTTTTAATTTATTTAACCATTGGTAAACAGATGTAATCAACATAACCTTCCCCATCTCCTTTGGCACCACATCAGAGCCACAGGCAAGCTCCGCTGGGGACCAGCCGTCACATTGGGATGAGACTGTGAAGCCTTGAGGTTATGAGACCACTGCTGTGAGTTTTGCCCAAATCTTTACATGCCCAGTTGGTCTCAGCAAGACACCATTAACTTACAGAGGAAGAAGAAAGGAGCCCCATCTGGAGCTTAGAAAGCACAAATCTGCCATTCTCTCTTCGCAGGCTGGGGCCGTCTGAACAGAAGGTAAAGGTTGCAGGGAGATGCTTTCATAGGGAACAATGCATGGGAAACCCAGAGACAATACACTTTTCTCTTTCCACCCCCTAACTACTTCCCTGCAAGAGCAGGTACCTAAAATCAAAAGCAAAGAAAACTGCAAGTTAGGAACATCGATTCTGCTTTCAACAATTCTTCCCATGCTTTTCTCTGAGCGAATAAAGATTTTGCAGTATTGCACCAGTGCAGCATTACCAAGTCCTCTGATCGAGGAAAATAAAATCTACCCCCACACTGATTTTGTATTGCAGCAGTGAAAACCATAAAAGACGCATCAGCAACAGTCAGTGCAGGTAGTGAATTACATAGTCTTTCTCTTAGGGGAGCTCTGGGTGCAGGATTTTGAAGGGTTTTAAAGAAGTAGACTGTCAGAAATGCTGAAATCTGAATGTTTTCTTTCCCTTACAGAAGCTCTCCAAACTGACAATAGAGATGTTTGTCTACTCTGCTCTGAATAAATCAGCAAACGAAGTTATTTTCCTCTTTTTTCTTTGGCCTATTTGCAAATCTCTGCATTCTGTACTTATTTTTGAAGCGTGAAATTTGCCAGTCAGTTTGGAAAACAAATCAGGTGCTATAAGTCCTTTTTCTCCCACTCAGCGTGTCTGAGGGATGGGTGCCCGAGATGTATAACAGCTGCTTTAATTCCAAATAGGAGAGAAAAATTTCCTGGCCAGAAGAAGATGCCCTGATTTCCTCAGTTGCTCTAAATCTGGGAGGCCCAGCCATTCCTTGGACTGGCTTAAGAAGTTTCTGCCGCTCCATTCCCCCATGCTGATCAGCCAATTGATCCGGGCTGAAATCTGTCCTCAAAAAAAAAAATGCAAAGCAGGAGGGCATTTTTAAGCTTCATTGTTTTGGTCACTGAGATAACAGCAGTGCCCCAGTGCTCGGCAGGGCAGGCAGAGACAGGAGGGTAGGCAGGGAGGAAGATGACTGCTTCCCAAGCCAACATGGTGCTAGAGAAGAGGTTTGCTTAAACAATGACGCGTAACTGATCGTGCTTGGGTTTCTGCAGGTCACGTCCATTATATGTGGTTGATTATTCCATCCAAATATTCCCCTTTTGGTTGCAATTTTAGTTAGCCAGCAGTTACCATATTCTGGCTTGCATCTCTGACCCCAGCCAGGAACCAGCACCAGCGACTTTAGCAGAAGGTGCAATAACACTGCTTGATGGCAAATGGTCCATGACTACACGGAAATATCCTAACACCTGGAGATCAGTTTAAACCCTGAAGCATGAGGTTTCATATCCCTTGCAAATCACTCAGAAGCACTAACTGTGGACATCGAAGCTAACCACTTAAATGTCCAGGTGTCAGAGACATATGAAGCTCTTCCTTTTAATAACACAGTGCATGGGGGGGGAAAAACCCTGCTACTTATTCTTAATTTTTTCCAACTTTTCACATATCTTTCATTGTAATTGTAATTAATGTTACCCAGTTAAAACCTCACCCAATGCTTTCCAGATAGGTATTGTTATTCGGACCTTACAGCGTGGGAAAGCAGAGGTGAGAGACAGCCACTAACTTGCACACAGCCAGCAAGCACATCAGCAGAATAACGCACCCAATAGTGGGCTGTGTTGTTTCTCTCTCCCGTAAATAAACCCCAGGAAGTCCAACATAACAGTAAATAAAAGCTGGACTGCTGTGTGCTATGATTCACCAAAAGAACAGAGGAATTCAGTGATGATGCAGAAAAAATATATGGAAAGTCCAGTTGCACATCCAGGAGGGGAGAGAGACCAAAGGGGAAGGGATAATCAGATGGAAGAAAAATCTGAAAGCAAATGCTTTTTAATTATCATCATTTCAAGGGAGCACAGAACGACTCCACATGGTCCCTCATGGTTGTAGAGAAAGACCCAGGTCAGGGCAGAGGGCAAATCCAGGGTCAGATTCTTATTGAAAGTGAAAATTGTTCTTATTGTGCTTAACACCAGCTTTAGGAATATTAAAGAACAATTTGGGTTTTGTCAGTTAATACACTGTGGCCTGTGGTTAATGTGGCACTAAGATAGATATTTTTTTAAAGGCTATTAATCTAGCAAGATTTTAAAGAGCTCAGCAAATATAATGTCACTCTAGCATACTCCATCTAGAAATTACCACCAGCCTCGTTCACTGGTGCAAACATAATGGTTCTGATCGACAGGTCATGTTCACCGACCGCAGAGAGGTTACAAAGACTCGAGGCAGATCAGCTACCGATCTCCTATTTATTTAAAGGCACTCCAGGTTTTTTTCACTTTTACACCACTGGAAGATGCCCAAGGGATCTTTGAAAGCCTCCAGCCCTCAACCTCGCTCGTGTCTACGCTCATCATCCTGTCCATTTTTCTGACAATAGCAGATGGCCTTATCAAAGGTGCTGTCTCTCCTTAGAAAGCCTGCCCCCTTGTCCAGGGCGGTAATTTTCCCACTAAATATAGTCCTGTCACATGTCACTAAGAAGCACCGCTAGATGGGTGGGTGAGGTCATGAACAAACTCACGACCTCACAATTGCATTTTGGTGGAAGTTCTGGTATAAGATTCCTGGACACGAACTACGTTGGTTTAGTCTCCAGGAGCAGACCACACAGCTTTGCTTCCCTATGAAAAAAAAAAACCAGCAACCCAGCATAACAGTGAAGGAAACCCCTCTGAAACAGGGCCGGATCATCAAAAGGGTGCATTAACAGAGGTTTTAGCTTGAAATTTTACCAAACTGTCAGTTCTCAGGGGAGAGGTACTATCAGAGGCTGATCTCAACAAGGGAATCCTCCTGGGACTTCTGTGCAACCCAGCCCAGCATCGATTCAGTTTGTAAAAACATGTAAACCAGACCACGGGGAACCACGAAGGGCTGCAGTGAATCTCACCGGTGCTCGATGTGCTGGAGACTCATGTCCTGTGGTGGAAAAGGTGCCCATCCCTCAGCCGTTCCAGCCCAAAGTCCCACCTCCTGCCTTAAATACTCATGAAGGGAGAGAAGCCGAGCTGCTAGAGGGCTGAGAGGAAAGGGGATTTGTCTGCAGAGATTTAATTACCGGATTTCCTCCAGTGGCACATTCCTGGCTTCTCCCTGGCCCTGTGGAGGCAACTCAGACTCCCAAGATGGGAGGGTTCCCCAAGGTGTTTGAAAACCCCTGGAAAAGACTTTCAAAATGACACCCATTTTATGCTATGAAGTGCGAAACAGAAAAGCCTGGAGGGATCAGCTACAGCCCCTCTCCCCACTTACATGGCATTTGTGCTCCTAACACTTCATTTCTCCTCTCTTTCCAGTAGCACCCAAACCCTACATATAAACTCCACCGGCCCCATCCTCAGCTGGGGGCACACACTGAAATTAGGTGGTTGGTGTTACTGGGAACATCGATCCCTTTTTCCTTTCCATCTGGCTTTTATTGCTACTGCTTTTTGCTGAGGACACACGTCTCCTCATGGCACATCCGAATGGCCTTAGAAATAAAGGAATGAGACCTTTCAGCCAGCAAAAACCTGTAAATAAACAGTTTGGGCTGGCAATCAATGGGCAATCTCTCTAAACCCTGGGATTGTTCAGTTAGATTAAGCCTTTCTAATGAATTCCTCATTGAGCCACTGAACAGAAATGAAGCCTTGTTAGCTCATTATCTTTCTAATTAACCCATTCTAAACCTGCTCCTTCCTCACCAGGAGGTAGCTGTGCTGTTTGGGTTTCACACTGAGGTTTATCAATGACCCCCTGAGAGCCTTTTGTATCAGTAACTGAGATTTATTTGAAATGACTGAGGAAGGCAGCTTCCAGTTTATTCCCTGTGCCAGATGAAGGTCCGAGTACTATGTTATCCTCAGGCTACAATTTCCCAAGGACAAGCCATGTGTTGTGAGCATCTCCAAGCCCTTTTCTGCAGTGATGAATGCTCCCCCCGCCCGCCCTTGTTTGCATGCAGATTGCTGGGCTCGTTAAGCTGTCGAAGGGGCCTGCCCTCCCTAACGGGGGCATGGGGCTGCACTCTGTCTGCCTGCAGATAGCAAGAGTATTTCACTGCTGGCATCGGCTGCTCTCGGCTCTTTTTGTGGTTATAGGCAGGGTCCGTTTCCAGGCAAACACAGCAACACGTCTAATAGATGGAGAACCCTCTTCCCAAAGGATGACCGCAGCAACCTCATTATTTGGGCCATTTTGAAGGAGACAGGCCATATCATTCAGTAGAGATCCCAGAGTAACATCCAGTAGAGATCAGTCCCGTCTCAGGAGAAGGGTGGAGGGATCAGCCTGATCAGTTCAAGCCTGGTGTCCCCACAGTCCACGTGACAGCAATCTCTGCTTCTTGGCTTCTCTCTGGAAAGCCCCAGCACGAAGCAGCTGATGGATCGCATGCTCAGATGCCCTGGCATCGAGCCTGTCCTTGCACTCAGACACGGACTCGCTTCCCGCTGCTCTCGATGCTGTCCCAGGCGTTTGTCACCTTTTGTCACCTCTCTCCCTAAGTAGCTGGTGGGGCTTTCTCCCCTTTCTCCCTCCCATTCAACATCACCTCTCCCTTTTGAGCTCTCCCTTGGCCTTGCTCTCACTGGGTTCAGGACCTGGCTGACAACCTTTCCTGCTGGGTACCTGAGCTGACAGCACCTTTTTTCATCCCAGACGAAGTGACACAGCATCCAAGGCAGCCCACATCCACCATCAGCATCCCTTGAAGGAGTGAGAGAGGCAGAAGGATGCTTCCTCTCTCTCAGTCCCTTTCTGTATCTCCACAACACACAGAGGACCTGCTCAGGATCCTGTGTCCAGGCACATCCCACTGCATTCAGCCTTCAGCCCAGCTTGGGAGGGACAACCCAAGCCATGAGCTTCCCTGAGCATCACCAGCCTGCAGCTCAGGGACCAGCATTGCCACCCCTTCCTCCGACACCATCGCTTTTTCCACCCTTGCCTGGATCGTCTGCCAAACGGCTCTGGCTGACCAGCCACAAGCACTGAAATATGGATTTCAGTCCCAGGTTAAAGCCTGGCACAGTTTGAAGTGCCCAATTGTCAGTAGAACAATACCAGTCTACAAACTGCCCTTAGGGTGGCTTTGGAGATCTTTTTGAAGCAAATAAAAAAATAAATTCTTTGGATTTCCATTTCTTTTCTTATTTTCAATTCTGTTTTCTCCCCTTACCTTCCTCCTCCAGCCCCTACCCAGCTGGAGGGGAGCTGTGATCTCCATCCACCCTGCGAGATTCATTCAGATTCTGCCTCCAAGAGCAACATTTTAATAACTCGACTAGCCAGGGATCTCTAAATCTCTCTGAGGAAAGGAGGCAGTGAGGATATAAACAAAAATATGCTTTGCCTAATTGTTTCTTACGTCGTCACGAGCAATTGAAAACGGCTCCTAGGGCGATATCCATTACATTTTTTAACAAAGGACTCTAAATGAAGGAAGACCAGGCGGAACAGCAGAGTCAGAGCTAGAGACAAGCCTGGCATATAAATCTGTGCCAATCTGTCTCCACTGCCACTCCAAATGCTCCCAAAGACATGGAAACTGGCACAGCAAGAAAGAAATTCCAGCACGTGCCACACTGGGATCTCTGTTCCTTGGGATACCCGGCGGCTGGAGGAACGCCCTCCCCTCGGGGAAGATGGCACAGCCACCCGCCTGTCCGTTCAGCCCACCACTCTGCAGCATTCGTGTCCCACAGCTTCCTAATGGGCTTTTACCAGGGCCCCCATCCACCCGTAGGGCTGCGAGCTGGTTCTCGGGGCAGGAGCTGGCATAGAGGGCCACGTGTCAGCAGGGGGATGACTGAGGAGGTGAATGCTAAGCTGAGATAGGCACCTCTCTGTTTGGCTATTAAAAAAACAAAGCAATTTAGACAGCACGGTATGCTAGATCACTGCCTGAGTCTCTGAAATTATTAAATTGTTTTGTTCTGTATTTAGTGTAAAATTCACTTTGTATATATTAGTCCATCCTACTATCAGCATCTCTCCATAGAGGTCTGAAGTGAGATTGTTTACACTCCTGCCATATTCTATTCTATTCTATTCTATTCTATTCTATTCTATTCTATTCTATTCTATTCTATTCTATTCTATTCTATTCTATTCTATTCTATTCTACTCTACTCTACTCTACTCTACTCTATTCTACTCTATTCTATTCTACTCTATTCTATTCTATATATTTGGTATAGCATCAGCTGGACTTTATGAAATCCATTAAGATAGTGAACAACCACAACAGATAGGTACTTTTTTTTAATAATGAAGCGGAGTAAAAACTGCAGCTATGAGCTCTTCTGCTGAACAACTTTGTGGAGTAACAGGGAGAAGACAACACAGTAATGCTGGGTGGGCAGACAGAGAATATCAAGCACGTTTTCTGATTGAGGTAATTCATATTTTTCAGGGAATTTCTGTGTTTTAGACTGATTTTTTCCTTTTGTTTCACTTACTCCAAGGAGTCCAACTTTGTGGTTTGACGACAAGATCCCTGCATTGTTGGCTGGTTGGTTCCTGCATGCAGCAGTCTTTACCTTTCAGAAGCTGCTTCTAGAGGCAGCTGCCCAACTCCAGACGCAGGCAGGCTATTGCAAAGCAAAGTGATTTTCATGCTTTTGCATGCTCTCTCCACCATGGGAACTCAGCATTTTTTTTCTTGGAAAGACTCTGCTGTGACTAAAAATCTCTGTGTGTACTCTTATGATTCGAATCCCAGGCTCTGGTCTCTTCAAACCTCAGCTCCTGTGAGATAGGCAATTCAGCTTGCTTGGGGTCTACCCCTTCCCTGTCCCTTCTCCTTCTCCTTCCCCTTCCCTTTCCTCTTTGTTTTACCCATGGTTGTCAAAAAGCCTTGCAAACATGACACGCACACAGGACAGAGCCTCAGAAGTCAGATGACATGGCAAAAAACACCTTACTACACATTATTTTTATTATCTCAAGATTCATTTTATGACAACTTCACGTCATCAGCAGCAGCTCTTTCACGAGGTGTTAATATTAGAAGTGGATACAGATGTTAAAGTATAAAATTGCTCTTTGTGCATGGAAAAACCCATCAAACCCTCCCAGATCTGCCTTAATATTTTCCCAAACATTTAAAGTCCCATCAATGTCATGAGAGTGATTTCATGAGATTCTTTCATTCTTTAAATGTGGGTTTAGGAGAACAAGGAGAGGATCCTGAACCTCCAAAATCAGGAGGAGCTTAGCTCTCCGTGGGCTCCTCCAGCTGCTTTTCTACCCACCCCTGTGGGTGCTCTAGCATGGGTAGAAACAGCATTAAGGTACATTTTTTGATCTCCATCTATTTTTTGGAGGCATGCTGGTTCACTGTCTTGCAAAGGAAAACACCCAGGCCAGCTAGGCTCCACATGTAACCGAGACGATGTGTATCGTTATTTTTGCGCAAGGAATGAGGCAAAATTAGCATAATGCAGCATCGTACCCAAATGCTGAGACAGCCCAAGGAAATCAGCACCGTGCTGACTCTGATGGCACTTACCTCCCTTCTCCTCTTCCCCCGCTCCCTCCTCTGCCTGCAGCTCCCCCCGTCTGGCCCCTCCAGACATGTCCAGGGGGATCTTTAAAACTCTATAAAAAACATAAGAAGCTGTTTTCGACTATTAAGAGAGACTGTTGATAACACAGTTCCAATAAAAAAAAGTCTATATATGTGCTTTCTACAGCTTCCCTTGGAAAATAATTCATTTCTCCCTGCATTATATTTCATGGTAACCTAGAGACTCAATATGTTCTGGATTACTGCATCCATTTCTGTTTTCTGCTCTAATGGCCCACCAGAGTATGAACCTTCCAACCAGAGTCCCCTAAATCTGGTGACTGGGGAGCTAGTTGTACTTTCTTGTTTTCCACTTGATAACTAGCCCCTTCCAGCATTGCTTTTATGGCAGTAATCTTCCTAGGCTGGTTGCAGATTGCTTGTCCGGGTTTTTTTTTCTTGCTTGCTTTTTTTTTCCTCTTGTCCTCCAGCCACTGGAGCCAATGGTCACTGTGGACTATCCATCACGTTGTTTTTTATGTCAAGCTGGAGTTCCCTGGGTCTGTTTACTCCTTTCCTCCCCGCCCCCATCCAAATGCCACTGCAGTCTGGCAATTGCTTGTGTCAATGAACTGCCCCTTCTCTTTCGGGGAAGGGATCTGCAATTGCCAATGCCTATCAATAGGCTAGAGATATCCTGGATTTAATTTTATGGCTTCATATTACAAATGATAGGGCAAATAGAGGAGGCTAAACAAACACCTCTCTCCCCTTACTCCTTTGGAGAGTAAAGGACATTAGAAACAGCATGAAAGTTATGGAGGAAATAAATCAAGCCAAGTCCCGGCTGCCCATCGGTACAGCCTGGCTCAGTACTGGGAGTCCAGTCCCGTGCGCAAGTCCTGTCTCTGTCATGGAGTCTGGGCGTTGTCCACCGGACAGCCTCCGTCCTGCCCTATTTGCATTTGCACATAAGTGATCTGAGATCCAGGCACGTATACAATCATTTAGTTAATTTTCTTTTTCCTCATTGCTCTGAAAAAGAGATCAGATGGAAAACTTCAGTGCTGTGGAGGGGAGTAAATTAGAGTTCAGGAAACCAGCCTGAGTAAAAAGTAAGGGCTAAACCTTCATTTATCCCTTCAAGCTCAAATCTGAATACATACATTACATTTAAAATTTATAGGTAAAACACTTCGTCCCCAAATATGGGATAAAAGGATATCTCACCTTTTCAGAAAATTAACCCAAAAGGATGGAGCTTAGGAGTTTTTCTCAAAGCCATTTCTAGGAGAATGAGAACTATTTCTTCTACAGCTCTTTTTAACCCACAGGTCTCACAACCCTTTGTCAATCACCGCACACACACACTGTATTTGCTTCACTTTTCCTTTCCAGTAATAATTCAAATCTGCATCAGTTTTACTCAGTCTTAAGGTCACTTCTAGTGGCTTCTCCACTCTCTTAGTGCTGGTGCTTTTCCTCCGCAGGACACTTGCACTAGAAGTGTTTTCCCTGCCTAGCTGCCATTTAATTCTATCTCTGAGAGAGCGGCAGAGGATCAGCTGAACTTTTCACAGCCTTGCTCATCTGCCTGCAGGTTTGCCTTCAGGTCCTGCCGAGTTAAAGGTGCGACCAAGGCCATTGTGCAGCTCTTCCCAAGGCCGATTCCTAGGGTTAGGCTGATCTTAGCATCCGTACTGTGTTTACAACTTCCATTTTCTAGAACAGGTTGAGTTCATTGGCATTAAAAACTCTCTATAGTGCATCAGTCTTAATCCAATTTTAAAAGGCAAGGCCAGCAACTGTGTTAAAGGGATTAACGCCTATTAAATATAGTGTATTTGTGTAAGCCCTAAGGGAAGGACTACAGTTGCTCCTGTTTGCATGGATGGAGGCAGTCATACCAAGTTATATCCTAGGGACCTGGCAGTAAGCTCAAACTATAAATTACATCATATTACAGGAAAATCATTTTTAAAGTGTGGAGGTAATTGGAAAGCAGGGTCCTCACCAGGCTTTATAAACATTAAGAGGCAAACTCGCCATCTCCTGTAAATCCACATGGGAGGAAAAATGCAGGTGAGAAGTTAACCTGTCATGGCAGAGGAAGCTGCTATCCAGGTCTCACAGCAGAACGTGGACAGCAGATATAACATTAGACTGTTGAAGGCAATGGAAAGGGATGGACCTGTGTCCTCCAAACTTTGGATGTAGCCAGGTAACAACTAAAAAAAAAGTGTTATCCAAAGCAAACGGATTCCAACCCTGAAACGAAAACACCAAGATTTCCCTCCCACCTCTCCATAAGGGATTGTCTTTAGCTCCAGGGAAACTGAAGCAAGCGGACCAGGGAGGCAGAGCCGAAGACAGCCGTCCCCAGGTCTCGGGGACTCCTTTCAGTCCATTTGCCATTTCCCGCAGGGGCACAAAGCTCCCGATCAGGAGGTTCCCCTGAGCTGCCCGACCTTGGCCCCACAAGCTGTCCCACTGCCTGCAGGTGCCTTTAAGGCCGAGGGCAGGGACCGGTCTGCACGGAGGCTGTTTTCAGTTCACAACCTGGCGCTAAGGAAGCATTAGTAGCCTGGAAAGTTTTGTTTCATTTCTCCGACAGGCCAGACTGGCACTCTCCTGGTATGTCCAAAACTAGGGATGGGAAACAAATTATGTTGATTTAAAGGCAACCTAACATTGACTAAGAAATTTGACTTGGCAAGCTTGAATGTGTCTTATCCACCCCACGTGGTGCAAGCAATACATGGGAACAATACTTAGTACCTCTAAAACAATGGTGAATTTGAGCCCAACTAACAAATCCCTGCTTATTCATTCCTAACAGGAGCAACAGAAAATACACAGATTTGTAAATATTTTAACCTCGCTAACAACTGCTGCCAGGGAGTTTCCAAAATCAAGGCCTTGGAGAATGACCTTAATTCTGATTCAAAAAAAGATCACAGATTAAAGAAGAACTTGTCATCAGCTATTCCCTGTAATTAGTTTAATATGATCAGCTCTCCATGATAATGAAAGACAGCATCAGAGCTGTCCAGAGAGAAACTTCCAGTGGATAATAAATACTGACAGATTTCAACCAGATGGCTTTACCAGACTGCAACTTTGCAAGTGATTTTGAAGCTCAAACATTAGTGCTTATTACTTAGGATCAGCCAATAGCTAAGAGAGATCTGCAAACGGTTCCAGCTGGGGTTTAAAGGCAACTAAAACATATGGATAAAGACTTTGACTAAGGGGTGAAGGATCATTTTTGAAAATTACTTTCACTGAGCACCCAAAGCCTTGGGAGTACGATACGCTCCTCTTCGGACTGCGGCTTCACCTCTAGGGATGGGCTATTAACGGAGCATCCTGGTCAGCTGCCAAAGCCAGCACGGGTGAGACAGCGCCCAGCAGCCACAGGGCTGGCGTCAGGAAGCGCCAGGATGTCACTTCTAAGCATCTTTCCCAGACTGCTTGGGGTTGCCTTCAACCCTGAGGAGGACACAAGGAAGGGGTGGGCTGAGGAGGGGACACCTCTGAGATCCTCTTAGGGCAGAGGTGCAGGGGGGACCACACAGTCTCCACAGCAATGCCCTTTGCCTTTGTCCCCACAAGGCTGGACATCCATGACATACCATCCTGTATTGCCTTAGGGTTGTTCCAAGGACAGGGTCACCATCAGAAACAGCCTGCAGGTTTGGTGTCAGCAGTAGAAAAAAGGAGTATACGTCCCTGACTCCAAAATCTGGGGTACAAGATCATGACATTTGCCAGCCACAGCTGCTGAGGGCTTAGTGAGGTTGATCCAAGGTGTAGGGCAGGAGACAAGCCCACCTGGACCAGTGGGGAGCTGGAGGCCCTGGAAGACCCACACTTAAGAGGACAACAGATCCCTCTCCCCTAGCTCAACCTCAATTTAATACAAACCTCCAACGTTTAAGCCCGTAAGGTGTCACAGCCCTCTGGGACAGGTACCGGTGACACCGGTTGCTGGCCGGGGGAAGTCCAGCTGCTTTCCTTCCACAGGAACCTTTGGAAATGCATAGTGCTGGTGACCAGGGTGAGGATTGCAGCCATGGGACACCTGCACAATCCATACAGTTAAAAAGGCCAAAGGCATCTCCCACTGCATCCTACTAATGCACCTCGAGGCCAGGTGAAGGAGATAGATACCCCAGTGAGAGGAGCACCACCAGCTAGCACCAAGCCAGCACCCTCCCTTCCTAACCTCCTCGTGGGGACAGCCCCAAGCCACCGGGCACACGTGCCACCAGCACCCACTGTGCCGGTGCGGTGAGATGGATGCGGGGAGGAGAGGGACACCACAACAAACTATTTTTCCCTGCCTGAGTTCAAAGATACATTTCAGCTGTCTACTTACTGCTCCAGTCGGGTGAAAGCTCCCGGTGTCTGAAGGGGCTTTCTTGCTTCTCTTGGCATTATGGCCAAAATATCATTAAGACTCCTGTAGCTGGAACTGAGCTGTCAGTAAGAGAGAGAACTTGACTGAAGGCATTTTTGCAACCAAGGGATTTTAATTTTTCCCCCTTCTTCTGCCTTATCCAAAAGAAAGAAATATAACAAACAACCAAGACAGGGATTTTTCAGCTAAATTTATTTCTTCCAGCATTTGCTGCAATGGGGACATGTTTGGGTTTGCTGCTTGCTTGCTGTTTGCAGGGTTTTTTATGAGCTATTCACATCAAATGTTAAGAAAAGCAATAGAGAGTAGAAAAGGCTGAAGAAGAGAGCTGGATGCTCTGGGCTCCAGACTCAAAACCTGGGGCAGAAACTCTGCTCCCAGTCACTTCATTAGGGTAAAAAATAGAAGGGATATCACAGTAGTAGTGATACAGTGAACTCCACAGATTTCAGCCAGGTTCATATAGACAACAAAGGAGTGGATTTTACAATCTTACAAAATATCTCAGCATGCTGAATAATTGCATTAAACCTCAAAATGTTCCCACCAGGTTGTTCAGTGCCTTTGTCCATAGCTTGGACTTTTAAGTCAAGAGATAAGAAAGAAAAATAAAGCAAAATGTCACACATTTCCTTTCTGGTTTTCAGACTTTTAGAATGATACATAGGACCCTTTCTGCAGCTTGATTAAAAGTTAAAGTGGAGAGTCTAGCACTGTCACATGGCTCCCGGACCTGGAGATTTAAGGGTGGAGGACAAATGGGATTCCCGGCCAGGCTGTAGGCTTTTGCAACTTATTTTTCAGCGAACAGATTGATTACCAGCAATGAGCTCAAACCAGGTATTCCCACATCCCACCACTTCTCCCTGAACAGGGAAAAAATATAGATTCAAATCTAAATCTAGGGACAAAAATCCCCCACTCCCAGTCGCTACCCAACTTTTGAAAACAAAGGAGGTGCCCTCAGTCCACCAGATGCTTTTTGGGATAAGCTTTACCCAAAGAAATGTCTTTTTTTTTTTTTTAAATACAGATCAAACCCCTAAGACAGAGCCCCAGTGCAAATTCCCTGATGCTTGTTTGACTTCATTAGCACAAAAGCAAATGAAGGCGCTTTCCCCATTGTCCCGCTCCAGTGGAAGAGCACTGAAAAGGCAAAGTACCAGTGACCTGTGGAAACTCTCCCAGGCTGCTCCATCAGAGGGACAGAAAACATCCCATTACCTCCACAACTCTCAGCTGAGCTCTTTCAAGTCCCTTTTACCTCCTAACTTCCCGTGGCTGTTTTGGGAAAGGCAGAGCCCGCAGCCTCAGGGCTGCGTCCCCTGGGGCTTGCGACAATCACAGCTTTCCCAAAGGTCAATGGGGAGGAGAACCATATTGGAAAAAAAATCCAGTTATTGCCTTTCAAAAGCTCCATCGCACCTGACACTTGATCTCCTGGACCTGATCGTGGGTTGCTAGCCCTGACCCACAGGTTCATCCCTGTCCTGCAGCGTGGGGCTGGGACAGGGAGGGGGTGTAAGTTTGCTCTGGGGATGCTCTGGGTTTCAAAATGTTAAAGTTTCCTACTGATCATCCTTCTCCTCTGCTGGGGTTTCCCTGTTCCAAGTCTGGCGCTGAATACACAACGCGATCAGCAGGTGACACGAGATGCTGTAAAATCAACCCCTTGCTGAGCAGTCTGATGTCGTGCCTGCTTCTGAAAAATCCCAGCCCTGTGCCACAATAATTCTACAGGGTCATCGTTACCTGGTGGTAAACAACCGTTGCCTGGATCTGCAGAGGAAGAAAGAGGTCCATCAAAGGCTCCTTGCATGAGCCAGGATGGCTCCACTCAGCACCTGCCACCTCCGCTGCCTCCCCTTCCCCTCCGCAGCGGCATGGCTGCTCTGAAGGGCGTCATGAAAAGATCCCACCTCGCTTTGGGAGGAAGAAAAGAAAACGGCTTAGCTGCGGAGGGAAAGACAGCTACTATTTGCTATTCAAATCAGGAGTCACTTCTGGGCACAGGTCAATGAGAAAGGGAAACTTTCAGGCTGAAAGGATATGGACTTTGGAGATTTTCGTCCAGAAATGGTGTTTACTGGTTTCATGCACCCTCCGCGGGCAAACACACCCCGCAACGCCGGGCAGACTTCAAAAGGGCCCTTTCAGTGTAGCTGAGCAGAGGGAAGCTGGGGGTCTTGGGGGAGCTTAGCCAAAGATTATACACGTCTCTCTGGCCGAGGACAAAGCTCCCGCGCCCGGGCAGCCAGCAGCCGCAGGGAAACATGCTCCTTCTCACCGACGCACAGCGGGTCAGGTGTGCCCGGTGGGATGCAATGCCAGCACAGGGTACCCCTAGGTAGAGCATCTTGGAGGTCATCAGTGGGTTTCCTCAAAGGTGAAATGGGGTCCATGGCCATTGGTGGAGGCTGGGATGAGCAGCAGCAAGGAGGGGTTTGGGGCATCCCTCATGAGCTGGGTCCACGGGGCACACTCCGAACGCCTCAGGCAGAACCGCTCCCCATCTGACTGTGATCAGCCAACACGTGGCAAAAACATGTCGTGCTCGACAACCTTTCATAATGAGAAAACATCCAAAGAATGTGCCCAGACTCTCTCAGCGCGCTGAGCATCAAAAGTGCTTCATTTCAGCAAGTTTCCACGTGGGGGGGAGTTTCCTCACTTTATTTAACTTCTGCTTTTATGTTATGTCAAGATATTCCCGCAGCTTCAGTTTTATTTAATACCATGTTCGTGCCGTATTCGGTATTTACTCACGTCCTTTGACGTCACAACGCCAAAATTATCCGTAGATAATTTTGACTTCCCAGTGAGATTTGCACCAAACCACATCTCAAAGTGCTGGAATTCCCCTGGGGACAGAAATACTTTTTTGTTTTTTTGCTGCTCCCCAGCCAGCTTGAAGGGAGGATCTGTGACGAGAAAAGGTCCCATCCCTGCTCTGGGGCAGGGTCACAGCATGGGAGCAGGCAGGTGGGCACCCCCGTCCAACCCTGCCTCCCTGCCCGGGTGCACCGAGGGGGCAAAGCCATGGTAATGTCCCCCTCCTCGCATCAGCAAGGTGTTCAGGCTGTATCAGACGTGATGGAAAAATGCGGGTGCGGATTTCTCCTGCTCCTCTGGAGCAAAACACAAGTAAGGATTAAACCATGATGATGTAACAACCCCACTCTTCATCCTTTTCATCCTCCTCATCTTCCAGGCAGATTGATAGCTGCCACACTGGACACTGAAGAAAACCCAAAAATCCCCACCCTGCCAAGTGCAGAGATATAAACCAGAAGAAGAAATCAATGGGTTTACCTGGTTTCCCACAGCACCCAGGGAAAGGTGAGATGGGCACCTGCTCACTGCTGAGACCCAAACCAGGGTCCCCAGGGGACCACAGCGGTTCCCCATGACTCCCCTGAGCCCAGCGTTTTCCCACGTCTGAAGCCAAGCAGCGCTAAACCACACACACGCTGAAGCTCCCAAGCCAAACTGTAACGCTTCTCCTACCTTCTGCAAGAAAGAAAATTTTAAAAAGGAAGAAAAAGTCAAGATTTGGTTCAGGTTTGGAGTGAAAGCCTGGCCTGACTGTTTAAAAGCTCGATTACTCCTCGCTACCGTACTTACACACACCCATCCTTAAATTACTAAAGAACTATCTTTAACGCAGTCAAAGTGGCTTCAGATGTGAGTCACAGCCCATTATCAGCATCGTGTTTGTTTTTCCATATTGACTGTGTGTGTAATATAATCCTTGTTTATGATAATTGATTTTCCTTGGACTGCCTTCCTGGGAATAATATGCACACTTTTTAACTCTCTCTTTAAAGATCAAATGGCATTTAGGCCTGGTGATTTGAATCTGAGTTGGTCAGAGCATTTAATACAATAAGCGTGAGCTTAAAGGAAAGCAGTTAAACCCTGGATATTTTTCTTATTGCATAGTTTGAAAACCCTTGAATTGAGAGGGAAGTTTGCATCTATTTTCTTGTCGTCTATTTTAAAAGCTGTCAGAGTTGGTTAGTCTCTCTTAAAATTAGTCCTTTGGATCATCTTCTTACTAAAAACAAAATCTGAGCTTTTTTTTTTTTTTTAAAGCGATAGCGGATTAGGGCAAGAAGCTTTGTTTAGCTAAAGCGAGGGATTAGAGGAGATTTGCCCCCATAAAGTTGTGGTTTGATGGTGCTTTTATCCCTGGATGTTGCTAAAGCTGTGTTGCTTCAGGATTAGGAGCATACAAAGAGTCTCCTTGTGCTGTTTCACAGCCAAGAGAAAGACGGGGGGGAGAGGGAGAGACAGGGGAACACATGCAACAGAATTGGGAATTCCTTGGTCACACAAATCTAAAGTTTAAACCCCCTCACACAAACTTTGCCAGACACGTTGTGAATGCGAGATGGCCAGACCTCTAGTGGGAACGGTGGATGGTGGAGCGGAGGGGGTGAGACCGCCTGAACCACCACCTCCCAGCCTCCCGCCAGTGACTTTCCTCCAAAATGAGCGAAATTTGGCTGGGGTGGCCGAGAGAAAGGCAAAGGGAAGGCAAGACCTCAGCGTGGCTTGGGCAGCATTTCTCCCAGATGAAACTTGGGCCACCATCAGCAAACCCTGATGAAAAGAAGCCACAGCGTTGCTCCAGACACGCTGGTGTCCAGCATCGGGAGACGAGGGCATCTAATTTATTCAAACACCAGTCAGCCGTGCAAGCGGCTGGCGGTCCTCAGCCTTCCCACCTTTGGGAAATGCTTAAATCTTGGCATGTGCTGATGAGATGTCCCCACCGGCCAGAGCCAGGTCCTGGGCCAGCTCTGCCACGAGTCTGAGATGACACAGAAAAAGTGGAAAAGCCCCACATAACGCTATCCTTGCAAAACAGCTTTAAATAAAAGAGAAAGAAGTCAAGACCAGGCACCAAGTGGTGATGGCACATCATTTCCCCTTCCACGTGGAAGTGGACAGCCTGGTTTATTTGGCAGGAGGTGGAGAACCTCCAAAAACTTGAGGTTCTATACGTATGGGAAATTTACCCCTACCCAAATCAAAACACAAACCCCTCCTGCATGACAAGATCATTTCAAAAGCAGGAAAGAGTAGCAAGAAAAAAAACAAACCCCAACTCAAATCCAACAAAACTCCTGACAGGCAGCTTATTTCCATCCTGCGGCAATTTATGTACGTCCCCCTGCTTTTTATTTATTTTGGGGGACACAGGGTTGTGCCTCAATACCCACAGCCCTTGTAGCAAAGCTGTGAGAATACACGTGAGGCACCACATCAGGCTGCGAGGTCTGGGTGCTCCTTGCCCTGGGTGCAAAGCCCCATGTGTGTGACCCGGCGTAGCTGTGCCAGAAAGAAAGAAGCAGCACCCTTGCTTATATGGAGCGAGGGAATCAGGCTCTTCTCTTCAAAACAGGAAATGAGATTTCATTAGAAGATATAATACCCGTTAAAAAGAAACCTAAAAATCCCTCTTGTCACTAGCAGATTATTATATCAGATTTTTCTGGAAAATGAGTCTGTGATTTTATCAAAAGACATTCCAGATGATAAATAATATAGTCTGGAGGGTGTACGTTATACACATGCACTTGTGTATGTATTTGAACATCTACTCTGCTCTGGTGAGACCCCACCTGGAGTACTGCACCCAGCTGCGGAGCCCTCAGCACAGAAAAGTCATGGACCTGTTGCAGCGGGTCCAGAGGAGGGCCACAAAAATGGTCGGAGGGATGGAACACCTCTCCTATGAGGAAAGGCTGAGAGAGCTGGGGCTGTTTAACCTGGAGAAGAGAAAGCTCCAGGGAGACCTTATTGTGGCCTTTCAATACTTAAAGGGGGCTTATAAGAAAGATGGGGACAGACATATTAGCAGGGCCTGTTGCGACAGTCTAATGGTTTTAAACTAAAAGAGGGTGGATTTAGACTAGATATAAGGAAGAAATTTTTTACAATGAGGGTGGTGAAACACTGGAACAGGTTGCCCAGAGAGGTGGTAGATGTCCCATCCCTGGAAATATTCAAGGTCAGGTTGGACGGGGCTCTGAGCAACCTGATCTAGCTGATGATGTCCCTGCCCATGGCAGGGGGGTTGGACTAGATGACATTCGAAGGTCCCTTCCAACCCAAACTATTCTATGATTCTATGAAATATGTGCATACGTATGTCTTTAAGCAAACACTTTTGCACTTGACTTGATACCCAATGGATGGTCGATTAGTTTTGTTAGAACCAAAGAGATACTGAGCCCATGCAGGAAAAATATCCATGATAGCACATTAGCCAAATTATCTTTGTTTAAGCCATTACGACTAATGGATACAGTCAACATTTGAGGAAAAAAACCCAAAGAACAATATGACAGTGGTGTTATAGGAATAAAGCAAGATTTCTCCAAGCCAGGCCCTCGCTAGCCAGGTTCTGTCCGACCGGACACCGATGCTGAGCCAAGGTCTGTCACCCACCAGCCGGCTCCAGCCACACTCAGCCCTGCGGTGAGCCTGTCCCCTTACACAGCCGTGTTTTCGTCTTCCTAACTCCTCGGATGGCCCTCTCACCATTTCATCCCTCAGGCTTGAAATCAGAAATAACAACAGCAGCTTGAGCCAAGTGAGATCTATAACACCCATCCGAGGGAAATCCAGCTGTTTCAATGCTTTCTCAGTTCAAAATAGAGTTAAAGAAACCACAGATTTCATGTTTCCTGCAGAATAGCAATTGTGAAGGGTGGAAGAAGTGCACTTTGAAAAGTCAAAGCATTTAATTTTTTAGGGGAAAAGAATAAGATTTCAGTGCTCTGAAAATCTGTTCTGTGTTGGTTTTTCCTTTGCTTTGTCATAAGAAAATTAAACATGAAGTTCCATGTCTCTCTGATGCGTTTCGGGCTTTACAGCCCAGTTTACCTTTTCTGGAAAGCTCCTACTTTCTAGCCAGGCTGCATTTCTAGCGCTGGACTGCAGGTCAGGCAGGTTCCCTTGATGCACCAAAAAAGTCAAGTAGACTTAAGTACAATGCCTTCTGGGAGGTGTGATATCCCAGAAACACCAAACTAGTGTGGGCCACACGGCAGAAATACAGCTCTCTGACAACAATGCTCCGTTGGGAAATACAATTTAGTTTTCTTTTTCTTGACTCGTAAATACATGTTTTGCAACCGTTAAAAAAAAAATCAAATATTCAAATTCAAAGTGGACCAACCCAACAACTGGACCCACCTCTGTTTCTGTTTTTTTTTTCAGCGGCGATATTTTAGTGCACATTTTCCCCCTGGAAGGCAGTACCTTCAGGGGGAAGACACAAAAATTATTCATCAGTTCTCACGGCAAGCCCTCCTGCTCCCTTTTCCTCCCTTCAGATACGCAAGCTGGCAAGATGGCCAAGGCTTTTCCTTCCTCATTTTGGGATGAAACAGAGGTACAAAGTCTCAGCAGCAGCTCACAAACTGGGAGATGCAGATAATACCCTATGGACTTGGAAGCTCCTTAAAGCTGGCATCCCGCTCCCGCTGCTGGAAGAGAGCATGAGATGGCGACGGGACTTGGGTGGGCTGGCTGACCCCAGAGCGACCATGTCATTGGACCAGCAGTTTGCAAAGAGGCAAGAGGTGGTGGGATGGGTGGGAAGTGCATCCCAGAGCGGGCAAAAGAGGCTTGAAGAGCTGCTTCTCTGGAGGAAGGTTTTTCCTCCTTGTGCTTGCTGGTGCCCGGCCACTCCTCCCCACGGCTGCATGGGGGAATGCCCTTCCCCGCAGCTCACAGGAGGGTGAATAAAACCCCAGGCTGATGTGGGATACAGATGTCATCTGTTTCTGCCCGCTTGTGCATCTGAAGGCTGAGTTTTCCTTCCCTTGCAGGGCACTCGCCGACAGCAGAGCGCTGTGACTTAGGGACAAACCTCTCTAAACAACAAGCATTTTCTCTCCGATATCTTTGCATCATATGACCTTGAAAACAAATCAGAAGGTAAAATAAACATATAAAAGCAGCCGGGGTATTTGGCCTGACTGAACTCCATCAGGGCTGCGGAGCTGGAGGAATGCATTATCAGTTCCCAGCAATTTTTGATTTTTCCCCAGTGTGGGACTGCAGAAGTGGCCTTATTGAAAGGCCAGAATCTGCTTCTATTTCAACCAGTGACAGGTACATTTATATTAAGTTGATTCCCCCTTGAAATTACCCAAGTTTAAAGAATTATCTGTCTGCAAGGGGAAAAAAAAAAAAAAAAGAAAACTGTGCACCAGCAGTGGCTGTTCAGGATGCTGTTCTGGGTTTGGAAATTACCTATTTAAGTCAATAAATGGGTTAGGAGGGGGAGAAGGAAAGGAAGGTAGAGTTTGTGGTTCTTAATCATAGCTTCACGGGGTTTAGCTGCTCTCCCACTGTTGAAAAATGTTTCAAAAAGCAAAATAAATGATCTTCTAGTTACTAAAGTATTGATTTTGCCTACATCCAGTAATAAAGAGCAAGTCACCTGTAGGTAAAACTCTTGTAAAATATATTTGATACTATAATAGTCTGGAGATAGAGTTACATGCAGCTGAGAGAGGCAGAGAGATGACGAATCATTTTTAATAAGGTGTTTATCTAACATATTTCATGTCCTGTGTTACCCAAAACTAAACGGGGCTCATTTTCCTTTCCCCTCCTTTGTCCCCACCTTGGAGAAACCCACTGCAGTGGTGGGCTGGCACAGGAGATGGTATCGTGATGGGTCAGCTTGGCTGGTGCCTGCAGCCAACGCATCCCCGCAATGGGGACCAGTGTGGGGAAATTGGATTGAAACGCTTCCTCCAGATGCTCAAAACACAACGCAAGGGCTGGACCCACTATTGCACAAGTGCTGGTGGAGGTGGCCACTGGGCCACGCTCCTGATCTGGGAGGGAGAGTTGGTTTTCCCCAGCCCTCTCGTGTCCTTGAAATTTCTCCTGCAGAAAACACGGCTAGCCCGGCTTTGTGCCTGGGAGATGGATTTTCTCCCCCAGGAAACATATCTATCATTTTGCTCAGAGGTAGGTACAAAATAAATGCAGTCATGCATTTGAGCATCCGTTACTGAAGGACCCAACTTAGTGCTAAATGATGTAAATCTAGATAAATATCATCGCTTTTGAATAAATTACTTTGGATTTACACCAGCGAAATAGAACTGAATGGCGTCCAGCCTTGCTGCCAGGACAGGCAGAGCTTGCACTGATGTCCACAAGACCAATATCTGGAATTCTTTCTGAAATGATGGTTGAGGAGATCCAGTTCTGGGTCTGATGTGTTAGGTAAGCGCCAAATCTTTAGTCCCAATGGCAAAGGTCCTCAGTGACGGGATGTTGGGATAACCCAACTCTCAATATACATTGGGCCTGGGTCCACACTTAGATGCAACCAAGCTGCAAGAGCAATCTCGCTCCCAAGCATAAGCAGAATCAGTGCTCTGAAGGATAAACCACAGCTAGACGGTGATGTTGGATTCAGAGCATCCCATGGTGCCGAGTTAGACCTCAGCTAAAGAAATGGAGGGTTATTATAGTGGCTTAAGGGTTCAGGAAAATCAGGATCAGAAACCCTTTGTTGCCTCAAACTCCTTACAGTACGTGTACCCACACAGGTAGGTTCATTGTGTCATTCCCAGAGAAAGCAAGTCCTCTTATGGACTTACCTTGTGCTCTTAAAAACAAACAAAAAATTCCCAAAGCTAACGGCAGCTGCCTGAATCACGGGGCGCTGCAAAGGCAAGCAAAGCAGAGACTGAGTTTCCTCTGCTACTCGCGTGGGATGGGGCTCTATCTAGAAAAAGCGGAGTCTCTCATGCCAAGCCCATAGCCAGGACCTGAATTTAAGCAACCTTCTGGAGTTTCTGTTCTGCTTGGATAACATTTCCAGTCTTCCAAGAGCTGGAGAACCGGCTCCAGGACTTGTAACATCCCTATCACAGCCTCCCTCCACATCCACATTTCTTTCCACGAGTCCCATCAGGGTATAAATAACAAACCGGAGCGCAGCAGCCATGTGGAGAGCTCCCCACCTCTCAAAGAAGCAAGGAAAGGCATTTTCTGGCAAGGAAAGACCTGTCAGAGGAGAGGCAGCATCTCACCAATGAGTGTGGAAAATATTAAAATAGCAGGAGGACCTGGGCCATAAAGGATGTCTGTGAAGATGGGTGGGTGGATTTGTTCATGCCAGGTTTCGATATGACCATTGTAAAGCCCCTAGAGATTATTTCCCCCTAAATTAATCCAGATTAATCCAGAGATGGCTACAAAAAAACAAACCCACATTGCCTACCCTTTACAAAGGGACTGAGCAGATCAAACTTCTCCAGTTCCTCCTCTGGCAGCAGCAGATGGGCGTTTTCAGATGTTTGTCGCATTTTTTCTGTAAAAGAGTTTCTCAGCAAAATACGAAGGCGAAGGGTCTGGAATGACATTAAATTGGCATTACTCAAGCCTCATGGGGGAGGAAGAATGTTTTTCTCAAAATATCTCAAAACCAAGAGGCTACCAGAAGTGTTTTTGGCCAAGTGGTAGTTGATGGTCCAACCTCCCGTTCACGCCATCTCCCCAACGTGACCTGGGAGATGTCGCCTGCCCACAGCACTCCATCCTCAGAGGAGAAAGGAGACATCTTGTACCCAAACTACAACTGCAACACATCACACTACCAGAAGCGAATCAGAACCGCCCGCATTTCTTCCCTGGTTGGCTTTTTTTGCAGGCTATTTAGTTATTTTGAGGGTGGCTTCAAATTCCTGATCAAAATCCAAATCTTCTGTAAGGGGGACATTTTTTAAACCAATTCCACTCATTTAGATAACATTTTTTTAAGCAAATTATGACATTTCCCCTGGCTTTAGACTGATGCATAAAAATTGGATGAGGACAAGGAGTAGCTTGGGCACCGGATGGTCCCAGACCAGAGGAAAGCCACAGATAAAGGGCTCTGAACCCAACCCAGGTGTTAACACACAGGGAATTTTTGGCGCACCAAGTCGGAAAAGAAAATTAATAACACTTTAAATAAAATAGGAACATTTCTGATACATTATTGCAAAATTTCTGTTTTGCTGATTCTTTTTAGGCAGCCTGTGAAAAGAAAGGAAGAAAACCACCTGCACTTTTGTGACAGAGCAGTCCAGGCATGGGGTGTCCCCATGGGAAGCCGGACCCCGAAGGCCATCGCTCCCGGGAGGGCAGGGACACGGCTGAGCGAGGTATCTCTTCTCGGCTCTGCCCCTGGCGCCGGAGGCGGTGCTGGGCACATCACTCCTCTATTTCTTTGCCTTTTCTCATCACCTTTCCCGCTTATCTCTTTTTGCCCTGGATGCCCTCCTGTTTCTCGCTTCATCTGCAGCTCCTGGGCTAGAAAAGGCCCCTGGTTCGGCAGAAGTCTCTGAACACAGCTGGGATTCACTGAATAAAAAAATAAGTAGATCTGCCCATCATAACTATACTTTAAATTCCCTGCACAGGAGAGACTTCCCCTTTACATTCTCTCAGCTAACACTTTTACCAGGAACCAGAGGCTGAAAAAATTGATCTCTTTGGCTGTTTTCACCTAATACTCTTGGTAGATTTGATTCCTTACAGGTATTTTTTAAAAAATAGGCTAAACTAAGGAATGGCTTATTACAGTTACAAACTGCAGTTAATAGCGAAAAAAAAAAGAAATTCCCTTGGCTGCATTTGAGAGAAGGATGAAGCCAATGAGGGAATATGAAGCATTTTTACTCAAACACATAAAACTAGTTATTATCACAATTACGGAAGAGCGGAAATGGGAGGAGGAGCTGAGCTTGCTCTGTATTTCATGATATTCAGCTCACCTTCTCCTCAAGGGGCAAAATTATAAACCCACATGCCTCTGCAATCAAGGTATAAACTTTAGGTCTAAGATGGAAGAGATCTCTAACTCTTGTCAGAGGAATGAAAGGCTAGATGAAGAATTGGAGGAAGTGTAAGAAAGCAAGCAGGAGAGAGAAGGTGTTGGGTTCCCTTTAAAGCAGGTACCTAAATCTGAGGATTTTTTTTTAAACCCTCTTTAAGATGAAGGCTCTGCTAATAACATGTCCAGAAGATGGCTCCTGGCAAATTGCTTTGTTATTCTTGTCAAAAAAAAAAGTCCCTTGGAAGCAGTCAATTTTAAACCATATATCAAAATGATTAATTGCCCTTAAATGAGCAGATGTTGAAGTACCCTTGAATGGGGCTAACGCCTTTTTGGATTGCAAACATAATGTATTCATGGACTTGGAAAAATATCATTAGGGCTATTAATTAGCTATAAGCACCAAAAGCTTTGGTGACTCCAAGGTGTTCACTTTTTTTTTTCTTCTTCTTTTTAAGACTTAAGGGGGAACAACTGGTTTTGCTGGAATAAGGTTAGCAGGTATTTTTTTAATACTGTGCAGAAAACCTTGCCAAGTAGCTCAAGTTGGAGAAACTGTAAGAAATACTGGCTGACCTCTAAATATGGGTAGGAACTAGCCACAACAGCCAGGACTTGAGGAGAGAGCACAAGTATAGTGGGGCAAAGAAAGAGAAGGGAGGGAATAAAAGAAAGAAACCTGACATTGCAGGAGGCTGCTTGGGATACAATTCTGCTCCCGGCCAAGGGAAAATGTGCTAAATCGCAAACATTGGGTGAAGGTTTGAGTCGATTTTGGGGGGGAAAGGTGCTTTGTGTCCTCCTAATTTAGGGAGAAAGGAAAGTTTATTGCAGAGTTGACCCCGGAGGAAAAAAATATAAATTCCTCTTCCCACTAATCTCACTTTCCTCTAAACCTCCAAGAGCAAAAGGAGAAATGTAGCAAGCTGTGGCTTGAGACTTTTTAGTAACAGAAAATCCTTAAAAGTGAGCCTGTTTTGGTCTCTTTTCAAATACTGCATCAAATATATTTTCAATGAATTCATGGAAAAAAAGGAGGCAGGGAAGAGGGAAAAAAAACTTTTTAAATCTGTTTAAGTTTATAAACAAGATTAAAGAAACAATGTCAAGGGTCTTATGGAAATGGTGATAGTGCCCCTTTAAATAAGAGCAAGTGGAGATTTTCTATATCACTGTGCAGTTTAAATCTTTCTTGATGGACCGGACACTAGTCCTCCTTAAATCCTTCAGAAAGCTGCTTTAAGGAAAAAGGCTGCGAGGAATTTCTTCTCGCTTTAATTGCTTAAGAAACGGTTCCCACAATGAGCTGTGGCCTAGATTTGCCTCTCATTTAAGTTCTGATTTTTAAAAGTTCACAAGTTAATCCCCTTTCGGTCTCACACGAATGCGGTTGGCGTCGGGGACAAAGTACTGGACAATGTCTGGAACATTTCAAACCCGCAAAAGATGCCCCATACCAAAAAAAAAAAAAACAACCACCCCAAAACAAAACCAAGCAAAGTGGCCTTGATTTAGTTAAGTAGCTATTTTAAGACCTTGTTGCCATTATAATTTGAGGCAAGCAGAAATCGTCTTCCACTGTATTTGTCGTAGATCCAGGGGTAAGGAGGTTTGTCAGTGTCTGCAGTTTTCTTCCTTGTCCATCTTCCGAGGATAGAGCTTTATTTCTCTTTATTCAACCTAAAATTAAATGTCTGCATCTCTAGCCCAGTTTGTTGTCTTGGCAAGAGGTGTGATAAAATTCACAAAAAACAAAGGAGAGAAGGAGAGAGTTAATGCATTAGCTGTTTAAAACATAACCAGCTTGGCTTTGATTTTAGTTGTTCTGAAGGAAACAGGCACGATTTCTGTGCAAATGCAAACACACAATTCTGTGTGTATGGGGATGGGGAGGTGTAACATACCCGAGATTGGGAAATTACATGTTTTTCTAAATAAGATGAGGAAAGCACAATTTTCTTCCAACATTATGCCCTGATAGTCCCTCTGATTTTTTTTTTTTTTTTCAAAAAGCAGTTTTCAAATTAAAAGTAGCAGCTGTCCTTCCCGTCATGCAGGTGAGGGTGCTTAGAGCCTACATGGAAACCTGAAAATCCCGGTTCACTTAGGAAAGACATAAAAAATGGTCTTTGAAGTGGATTTTTTTGGTACATGTATAGACTCAGCCAGTTAGCCAAAATATTATCGTTAATATCACGGAAACGTAAAATGTCCTTTCTACTTGGTGAACTAACAAATTCCCCCCACCCCGTCTTGTAGCGCAGCATCAAGTCGGGGTGGCAGATTTATGTATTTTCGTATTTCATTTTGTTCTGCAATGCAAAACCTACACACAAAAAATTGCCCGATTTCTGCCCCCTTCTCCCCCGTTTTTTTTAACTATTGTTATTATTGTTGTTATTATTATTATTATCATTTTATTGGCGGGGGTGGAAATAGCCATTTCTTGCCCAGCCAAGCCGAGGTTTGGCGTCGGACCCGGTGCCGGCCGCAAGTTTGCGGAACCCCGGGGAGGACGGGGCTGCTCGGGAGGGAGCGGGGCGGGGGGGGTCGTGGGGGGACCCCCCCGCTGCAAACCGCCCCTTGCCGGGGCTGTCTGCCCTCCTGCTCAGCCCGCATCCCTCCCTCGGTTCCCCGCGTTTTGGAGAAGCAACCCCTGTAATCTCGACACAACTGGTACCGATTTCCTGAGGCTTTGGCCACATCGATACCTTGAGGCGGGGGGTAAATGCGATAAATCAGTTCTGCGGACAAACTGGGGTTACTTTTCCGAGCTGCCCTAAATGCACTATTCACTCGTTTCTGCGAAGAAGCGCTGAATTAAACGCAATTATTTATTTATAGGGGCTGGTTAAACAGTAGAAATCCCGTCGCTGGAGAGCTCGGAAAGATTTTCTGAAGACAGAGGGAAACTCTTATTAATTCTTCGGGGGGAAAGGGCGGAATTAAAACTGAGGATTTTTCATCGAAGCAGTCACAAAATCTCCCGTGCTTAATAGCTCGGGGAGCAGAAAGGCGAGACAATGGTGAAACCGCGGTCGGAGGGGTTGGGATTTTGTGCCTGGGCTGCAAGGGACAATTCAGAAACCAGAGAGGAGACGCGCTGCCCCCACCCCGACGGGCACAGCCCCCCCGGGACACGAGGAGACCCGTCCCCGCTGCATTAAACGGAGGAGCCATGCAAAGTTTGCCGGTCCCTTGAGCAGATTTTTGCACCCCGGGGTTGCAGTCTGTGCCCCAGTTCCTGCGAGCTACAGGTCCGCGGGGCTGCTCCCAGCCAGTCTTTGGGGGGTGAGGGGGGGCTTCCAGGGAGGTCGCTGAATTTTGGGAAGCATCGTCTGGCTGCCTCCCGCCGTCCCCCGTTTCAACTCGTTGTGATTAGCGGAGTAGGGAAGGTGCCGGTTGCAAACTCGGGGCGGGTGGGGGGGTCCCTTTGCAGAGTCACCCCAAAAAAGCAAGGAGGGTGATTCCCCGCGGGCTTTGCGGCGTGGTACCCAGGCCAGCCCGGGCACGGCGCCCCGAAAAAACGCCCCCGAAAAGCGATAGCAGCAATCAAAGCGCCGAGTTTCGCCCAATCGGTTTCCCGGCCAAAAGCGGGTGGTTATTAATTAGAAGGTGCGGGGGAAAGGCAGTGCGAGGGGCTCCCCTCCTTCCTGGGGAGCAAGCGGGACTTTGGCGGAGCGAGGGCTGGAATAGATTGGAATAGATTTAAATAGATTCACCCCCTCCCTCTCTTGCCCGGGACAATCACTTGGTACCCCGTAACCTCTGGGAAAAAAAAATACATATACAATAAAAATAAACACAAGAAAGTGGCACTTGGAGCCTTCTGGTGTCCTGAGCCAGACCGACCCCCTCTTTTTTTTGGTCAGAATTTGTACAAAATATCAAGCTCAAATTAAAAGGTCCTCTCCCCCCCTCTTATTCTTTCTTGTTCCCTTAATTCCTGTCTAAACGGTTTTGCTCTGGGAGAAGAAATCTTTTCTATAGGAGGGAGAGAGGGAAAAAAAACCTTCAAGAAGAGAAGGGTATTATTGTTTTAATCCTCTTACCCGCAGTCATTTTAAAACAGGGTGTTTTGGAGCCTGAAATGGCGTCTCGTCTCCCAATCCCATCCTAAATCCTCCCGGGCTGGGAGAGAATCTAAAGGCAAGGAGCTGGCATCTATTAGCAATCTCTCTAAAGGCTTTAAACTGCTCTTTCTGCTGCGAAGGCATGGCAAAGCTGAAAAGCAAACACAACCACCGCTCCAGTTAGTGAGCTCTGCCAGATAACCAGCCCGACCGCTGGACAGGAAGGTACCTGCGAAAATCCCGCAGAGAGAGAGAAAGAAAGAAAGAAAGAAAGAAAGAAAAAAAGAAAGAAAAGAAAAGAAAAGAAAAGAAAAGAAAAGAAAAAGCTGGTTTTCCTCTTTTTACATCCCGAAAAAAAAAATATTTCGGGGCAGCGTATAAAAAAAAAATTGAAAAGCGGGGGGATGCGTTAACTGGTCGTTCCCTCTCTGCCAAAGCCCCGTGGCCTCCCCTCCTTGCCCGCTTTCCCTCCCTCTGCCTTCCCCGTCCCCCCCGCACCGGCAGAGCCGCCCGTGTGCTCCCAGAGCGGAGCTTTCCCGACGGGGCGGGCTGCGGACCCGCCGCCCCCAGCTCCTCTGGGCTCCTTCCATTAGTCCTCATTTTATTTCTGTATACCGTGTCCGTGTGCCCCCACCCCACCCCCCGCCCCATTTTAAGGAGCCGCCGAGGGGTACAGCAGGATAAGCTGGGACAGCGAGGGGGCAAGAAGGAGGGTGGGGGGCCGCAGCGGCTCTGTAATTAACGCTGGGACATTATCCCCCACCAGCACCACCACGGCAGGGGCCATCGGGGGACAGAGAAACTTCAGGGTCTGCTCCAGCGTGGTGCTAAGCAGGGGGCGTGGGGGGAGGCACGGCTTCCCTTCCCTATGCCTTACAGACCCCATCACTCCCCCCGCGCCCGGCGCTGGGTCTAGCCCTCCTCCCTCCACCGGCATCCCATCCGCTCCCAGGGATTTAATTAGGCGTTTACACCTCGGCTTGGAGTAAATGACTGGTAAGAAGTGTTGGGGGGGAGATGGGGGGGTGTATCAGCAGCCCCGTTTTGATTGACAGGGTGGAGGACCATTGAAAATCTTGCTGGGTAGCTCCCGGGTCGCTATGAAGCTCCTTTTAAAAATCCTTCTTCAATGCAGCCTCCCGGTAGATGGCAGCTCCGCCGGGCGCGGAGGCAGCGCGCAAGCAGCGCGGGCGGATGGAGTAGGGCGGGCCGGGGCTCAGCGCTGCGCCCGCTCCCCGCGCGGGCCGCGCTCCCACGCGTGTCACCGCTCCCACGGCGGGCGGAGAGGCTGCGCCGCCGCCGCCTCAGGTAAGAATCCCCAACACCCCCCGCGCAGCGCGGATCCGGGTGGGTTGGGAATGCGGGGGAAAATAAGGGGAGTTTGGGGCTTGTTTGCGAGGAGGGGGAATCGCTCCGTGGGGGACTCCACGCCCGGCGGACGAACGGCTGGCAGGGATGCGCGCACCGCGGAAAGGGGAAGCCCAGCCCGGGCTCCAGCGCAAATCCCATCTGCTCCTGTCCCTCTTTTTTGCTTTATTTGGAGTATACTACGCTTTCTCCCAAAAAAAAAAAAAAAAAAAAAAAAAAAGGAAAAAAAGGCAAAAACCCCAACTACTAGCCCAGCCCAGGGCCTCACTCACACGAAACGCGGGGTGGGCTGGGGCCGCGGGCCCGCTCCGCTGTGAGTTTAGGCAACTGGCGGGGAAAAGCGGGGTGCAACCCGGCTCAGGAGAAGGTGGAGACGCGCATCCCTCCGTCTGCCGGGCTCCGAGGCGGGGACAGCGCAACTTTCTCCCCCATTTACATAATGATGTTTTAATAAGCCTCGCAGCCCGGTGAGAGCTCGCCGGGGGCAGAAACAACCCCGAGCGGGGCCGGGGAAGAGGGGGATGCCGGGCGACGGCCGCGCGTGGGGGGCGGCTCTGGGGCTGGGTTTTTTTTCTGATGCGCCTGGAAGTTGAGTGCGGAAGGGCCGGCGAGGGAGGGCAAAACTCCGGCAGCGCTAGGAAACCTTTCTAGGGAAAATCACACCCGCACACCACCCCTTTGCGAGGTTAGACGGCAAAACGGACGGGGACCCGCCTGCAAGGGACCCCCCTCCCTGCTCTCACTCTTTAAGAGGTATATAAATCCCGGACCTGCGCTGTCAGGCTCGCTTGATAAATTAAGGGCTTCGCAGTCGAAACCTATTTACACCTCCATTATAGGGCTAACCAAATGGGGATCAGCGTGCATATTTTTACCGCAAGAGATCTCATACATCTCCGCCAGAGTCGCCCCTCGGGCCATGGGATAACAGATAGGGAAGGAGGGGGGGCTCCGCCGCAGCCAGCGCTTGAGCTGAAAAAAGTCCATGTCCCCGCTCGGTGCCGGCTGCCCGGGACACCGGGGACCCGTCCCCCTTGCAGGGGGCAAGGAGAGGGCGAGGGTGACCCTCCCCGGGAGGGGGGTCCCGCCTTGGGGGGATACAGGGGCGCCTGTAGCCCAAAGCAAGGCTTTCGGAGAAGTTTTCCTCCAAGGGTGATGGGGTTTGACTGCGAGACCTGCCGTGGCTGCCCCTTTTTTTTTTAGGGAGAAGGGGCAAGAAATGCCCCGCACGGAGCCCTCCGGTCCCCGCGGCCGGCGGCTTTCCCCGGCTGCTCTTTCCATTTATTTCCAGGCGAGGACCTCGGCCGGCTGGGGCGTGGGGGAAGGGGGGACAGCGCATCCCGGGCCGAGTCTTTGGTGTCCCCGAGGGTCGCCTCGGCGAGCCCGGCAGCAGAAAGGTGGGAGGGGGCAACATTCCCCGTTTCCCGGTGGGATGCGTGCACCGAGCGCTGCCCGATCCCTTTCGAAACGAAACGCGGGCGGAGCGAAGCGGCACCAAAGCCTGGGACCCGCGGAGGGCTCGACCCAAAACCCCGGTCTCCGGGGCGGGAGGGAAGGGCTCTGCGGGATTCCCCCCGCACCCGCCGGCCGGGCTCCGGCTGCGTCCCGCGCTCCGGCTCGGCTTCCAGCGCCGGGGAAAAACAAATCTCCCCCCTCCGCCCCATCCCGTCCCCTCCGGCGGCCCCCTCCAGTTCCACTTGGTTAGCTCAAGTTTTCCATGTAAATGACAGTAATAAATATCTAATCATGTCCCGCAGCTATCGGCGGCTCGCCGAGCAGCCGGCATTAATGAGACATCCAGGGGAAGTGGGGGGAAAGGAGAGAAAAAGAAAAAAAAAATTTTAAAAGGAAGAAGGAAAGTTTTTCCGCTCTCCCCAAAGAGGTTTCTAAAAGCGAGGCCCGGCCGCGGTGGCGAGGGGCTGCGGGGGGGGGTGGGGTGGGGTGGGGAGCGCGGAGCCCCCCGCTTCCTCTGGAGCGATCGCACCTGTGGGTCGCGCTCGGGTTCAAACCCGTCCGCTCTAATTAACCCCCTCCCGAAAACCATAGCAATTCCCGGGCGGGGAGTGGGGGGGCCCGGTCGCATCCCCGGCCCGGGGGCTGCCCTCCCGAAAGCCCCGCGGAGCTGAGTGTGCCCATCCTCGCCGTGATTCCCAACAATTAATGGGGCTGCAAAGAGCTTTTAATGCTGGTGGGGGGTCGGGGCGGGAGGGAGGACGCTAAGGCTGAAATTAAACCATGAGAGTTGGATTTGTTCGCCTAACGCTAAACAAATGGAGTGATTACCTTCTTTCCAAACGCATCAGTCATACTACATTAAGTAGCAGAGAGCTAATTATCCCAATTAGGAGGCTGATTTATAATTAATGGCTTGGACCAAGTGATAATTGGATGTTAATGGATAACAGTTTTGTCTGAAGTAGCCTCCCGCTTTCCCAAAGGCAGGGCTGCAGGGTTTTTTTCGTCTCTCCCCCTCTCCTCTCACCTCTGCATGGAGCACAAAGCAAATGAGGAGCGAAATCTGCTCTTAGCTGGCTCGGTGGGGACCGTCCTCCGGCCGGGGCGGGGGCCGGGGGGTCCCGGGGCCGCCGGCCGCTTCCCAGCCTGGCCGGGGTTCAGCGAGGTGGGCTGCGGGGGTGACCTCCAGTAGCCCCTTTCCTCAGCTTTTCATTAAATCCCTACTGCTTTTTTCCTCCCCACTCTGAGTTTCCAAGCCGTGGACAGCTTGGACCCGAAGCAGCTGGGTTTTCCCACATCCCCAGTGGGTGCTGGTTCCTCACCCACCCATGGGGCGTGAGCCGTGCCCTCGATGGGGGCAAAGGCCGAGCCCCAAGGGGTGCCCCAGTGCCGATGAGGCTGTCCCCTTGCCCTGACTGTCCTAGGGAGGGCAGGGTGGGGCTCACCTTGAGGAGGAGAGGTTTTACACCCTCCCTGGTCCACGTTCCACCTACAGCCCTCTGGCTTTCAGATCATGTTTCTAAGTTCAGTTTTTCCGTTTTAACTAAGAAATGTAAGGGCAGAAAATTCCTGAAAGGGTAAAAGTGACTTCAACTCTGAGTTACCCCATGACTGATGAGAGGTTGTATTAAATTACGCCAACGTACTCAACGCAAAAATACATCCAAAATCATACCGTCAGTACACAGAAAGCCAATTTAGATTGGCTTTCCAGCTTTCCTTGCTAATTTAAAGAGATCTTGATGTCCAAATGGGACATTCTCCTCATGCTTACACATATCAGCAGGCTCCTGCAGTGATCTTATTGCCGCCTCAGAAGATGCAGCTCTGTTTCACAGAGCTGGTGCAGATGTTGCTTCTCCTTAGTGCCGGGGTCGCTACCTGCATGCAAGAAACAGAGCCAGAGGAGCTTCCCACAGGTCAGAGAGAAGGGCAGGCTGGCCAGGCAAGTTTTGCACAATTTAGTCATAGAGGGAGTGACTGCAGTGGCTTTTGTTCCCAGTGTCTTTATCCTTTAAAAGAACACTTAGCTGAGAAAGAGGGGAGTCAGATGAAAATAAGTTGGAGTGAACAGAGTTTCTCTCCCCAGCCCTGCCAAAACAAAGGTCCTGCAAAGAAGGTCCAGGACCAAGCTCTTCTGATGTGCTTACCTACTGGTTTTGCTGGTGAAGCAAAAGGATAAACCCTTTAGCTAGAAGTAACGCATGTTTTCTAAGACACCAGTTATTCTTTCAGTGATTTTTCAGGGGTATCCCAAAATTCAGCTCGTCAAGTTGGAAATGCTTCTGCTGAGGCACTGACGAATGTCAGTCGGGTCTGAACCCTTTCAAAAGGTTCAGTGCTGATTTCCACTGCTCATGTCTGAACAGAAATGTTTATAGCGACCTTACTTCATTTGGCAAAAACACAGAAGTAGGAAAAATGCTGAAGAACATGGATTCAATAAAGCCCAAATTTTCCAGTGCTATGCAGCTACTGATAAACTAACCTACCTTGGGGCAACGTCCATCAAAATATGCTTGTTGCAAAGAGGGTAGAGAACTCTGAAATGCAGCTAAAAATCCAGGAATTAATTCATGGTGCACTGGGGTTAGCCAAACCCTGGGTCTTTTTCTGCCAGTCTGTTCCAGTCCAAAAGCTACTGAAATTGATGGGGTTTTTTTTCCCTTTTGACTTCATCAGGTTTTGGATCAGGCCCTTTATGATTTCTAAAGCATGTCTGGTACAGATATAGCTTCTGGGAAGGAGAGAGGCTCTGAGGGAGGGCTAAGAGCAGAGCTGGGACCGGGAGGGACCAGCAGGTCTCCAAACCGTGGCAAACGGGTATTTACAGCCAGGAGTTGCGGGTGGACCACAATACAAATGTGATTTCTTCCTGGTAGCTGCTGGCACAACTCTTTTAGGACTAATTGCAGCCTCTGTGTGGCCAGAGCACACATCGATTTGAGACATGCTACTTTAAACTGTCCAGATGCTAAAACTTTAAGTATGGGGTGTGGGGGGGGATGCTTGGGAACTCCACTAGGATCCTCCAAAAAAAAGAAACAGTTGGGTTGGAAGAGGCGAACTGACAGATCTCGGGGAGAAGAAAATGCTCCTGCCAAGGGAGCTGCAGAGACCCCACGTCTTTGACACCAGCCGTACCGAGCGCCGGGGGCAGCGAGCAGGCAGCAGCTCTGCGTGCTCTTGGCGTGTGTTAGCCCAAGCTGGGTAAACGTGCTTCTGCTGAAGGACTGCACATCTCCCCACAAAACCCAGCGGACATTTAGCTGCTCTGCCTGTTTTACAGCACGCAGCTCTCTAAAGCTCAGATCACCTGCTGGTGGCCAAAATATATTGCTTACCTTGGCAACTGCACTTGATTCGGTATATGGATCCAAATGCTTACGGGAAAGGAAGCATTACACGCACCCGCGGTGCTCCCCAGCCCCCGGCGCCTCGGCTGCCAACTCCGGTTCGTGGCCCTGTTTTAAGGTGGCACAAGTCTTCCTCCCACTCCAGCCCCTCCTTGTAAAAGCTATTGAACTCAAATAGCTTTTTTAGTGGTTGGAAGAAAATTAGTGTTATCACTTGTAAAGAAGGAAAAATTAAAACCGCTGGTTTATTCTTTTAAGGTATTAAAAGTGCCCCACAATTGCATGGCTTGCTGGAGCTGCTGTTCAGGGTTTTTTTCTTTTTTTTTGCTTTTTGACGAAGGTAGGACTTGTCTGTCATTTTGCCGTATAGCCAATCTTAGTCTAAGCAGAAGCAATTGCCACCATGTGTTTTGTGACTGTAGTTTAGAGTGCTATAAGCACCACCCGCAGGGGCAGACCCAGGGGCCAGCTGTACTTGCAGAAACATCCTGGGTTCAGGCTCTCAGCTTCTGTCTCCTTCAAAATTTCCATGTTCTTTAGATCTCTCCAAAATCAGCTTCAAGCAAAATTGCACTTGGTGTCACAGCCTTGCAGTTTTTCAGCTAGCCAGCTGAAAGAGCCCCTAGGAAAATCATTTTGTGCCCACTGGGTTAAACTCCAATGATGCGGCACAAACCACTGCTTTTCACAAAGATGCGTTGCTCTCTCCTCCTCTTGTGCATATCTAACTGCTCTCAGTTTAACACCCAACTTACATTTCCTTGATGAATAGTGATGATGGGTGGAGAAATTGCCCTCCTTCCATGCCTCATCCCAGTTGCTGCCCTTGGAGCCCAGCATCTCGGCTCAGGCATCACACTGGGAGCGCCCGGAGCAAGCACATGTTCCAGCTGGCAGCACCTGTGAGCAGCAGGAGAGGAACTGGGAATGTGTTTAACCGCCTCAGCAAATCTTTACAAAGCTTATCCGTCAGGGCCATCTTCTGCCAGCACTTCTTGCAGTGACTGACCTCTCTTGTTAGGGCTCAGGGCTGGATTGTAAGATCAGCATCGTGGTTGTGGTGCTCAGGACAGACAGAGGTCCTGGTCACCAAGTGTTGCAGGCTTAAAAACATATTTTGACATAGAACTGTAGATCCTTGTCTTGTTAATAAGACCATGTCATGTGTAAAATCCTCCAGGATATTGCTCCATCTTCCCAGGACAGTGGAGATTCCTGAACTCCCAAGGAGCTGCCTTCAAGCCAGTCAGTTTGCTCATGCAAGCCATCTGCAGTCAAACATGCCACAGGCAAAACTCTTTTGGGGGCAGAGAGCAAGCAGTGAGCCACCCCTCGTGCTGCCAGCAGCCCTGAAGAAGGGCAGAGTTTGGGAAGCCTAGATGTCTCCCATTGTCCAGTTTGGAAAATTCCCTTTGCCAGCCTTAAGGCAAATGAAATGATGCTTCTCAAGCAAAGCCATTTTTGCAAAAGTGAGAGGAAGGGCTGAGCCAGACAAACGGCATGCAAATACAACTCAGCCAGAAACATGCTTGTTTTGGAAAGGGTGAAAGTACTTTTTTTTTTTTTTTTAATTCATATAAACACCCAAGTTAAACACTTTAAGCTCTTTGTGAATTCAGTAGTTTGATTGCACAGCGCTTTAAGGTTACTCCGAGTCCTGAAGCCAGGGCCAGTCCAGAGGCAGAGATGCCGTCAGGTCTCGAGGCGTGAGAACAGCCGGGCAGCGCAGGTACGCGAGAGCCTGGCGGCAGCGGGACGCTGCTGCCTTTCACATCCACCAACGTGGAGCGTGCGGCAGCAACGCTGGCAGAGCCGGGGCTGTAGGCGCACAAACTCCTCGGGGTTGGTCTGGGCTGCAGAGTTCAGTTTCTGTTGCGATATTAATGATGAGAAATCTAAAATGCATGATTTTTTTTTTTTGCTGGTGACTGAGCTGGAAGCAGAATGAGATCTTGAAACTAGAGCCAAAGTGATGTTCATGTTAAGGGCTTCTCTTATTTACCCAGGAAAATGTTTCTGCTTCTATTTAGATTACAAGAGCTTTTACCGAGGGTTGAGCGCTGCTCCGAAGGGGAGAAGGGAGGTGCGTTTGTACTGATTTGATCTGTAAGCACTGACTGTCGTGTGTAAATTATGGCAAGCAAGAGGTTTAGCACCACAGTGATGTTTAGTGATCCCAATCCTGGCTCTACACTGCAAATCGCTGGGCTCCAAGCCTTAAAACTTAAGCCTGGCTCAAAAGAACAGATTTTGAGGGTGTCTTTATTTTATTTTATTTCATTTCAGACCTCGCGAGCCTGCCCTTTGAAGCATGCCTCTGCAAACAGAGGTCCTGGAAAGTCTTTTGCCAGGAACTGTCTAATCAATCACTCGGTTCTGTTATCTGGGGCTGTGGGGGGTGGGGAATGATTTCACAAAAGCCTTAAATAAAAATCACAGCAACTGATGAGTTACCTCTGTCAGCCGAGGCCTGTTATCTCAGCCGCTTGCAACCCGGTGTCTGAGTTTGTAGAGCCCTGCAATAAAACTTCCCCATCTCAGCAGGATGCTCTGAGGTTTGTTTTATAAAACTCACAACTTATTACGTTTCCGCTACAAATAAATGAGCATTATGAATACAGTTGCTATGCTCTTCAGCACCACAGCCCTGACAGAGGCAATTATTTGACAAGGTCTACCCCAAAACTGTGATGCTGTCCCTAACTGGAAGTATTCCCAAATTTCAGCTGCTAGCAAACCTCCTGGTTTTAAGAAAAAGATCTTTTTCATTTATACTAAGGGCAGTACTAGTAGCTGAACACGAGCTGCAAAAATTGGGTAATCAGTCAGGTTTTGCTTTCGGTGGGTTGTGACTTGTTCAACTAGAGCAGGTCTGATTAAGATCTCACTCTGCAGAAGAAATTAACTGCATTTAAATCCAGGGATTTACACAGGTGTAGAAATATTGCAGGAAGATTAGAAATGGGGAATCTTGATTTTTTTGAGAGCTGTTCTCAATTCCTTTATTTCAGCTATAAGAAAAGTCCTTTGGAAGCCTGTTTTTTATGGTGCATGTTGCTCTCAGACTTTGACGTTTGAATGAGAAAATATGATGTGTTGCAGTATTTCAAATTATTTATATTTCATCCACTACAAAGGTGAGATTGTTTCCTTAGACATTCAGCGATCTCACGTGAGGAACAAAAGTGATTTATAACATGCTGGTTATTATCTTACATGATTTTGGACCTTTATATATCTTAAAGATTTAGGGATATAAAAAAAAAAAGATTGAAGAAAACCTCTTGCAAGGATCATTTATTCAGAACCCCCCAGGTATGTAATTCATTTAGTACCAAATACATATAAACCCGATGTCTGTATATAGAGTGAGCCTATTTTCCTAGACTGTCAGATAAGCAGAGACAGCGATTCATTATTTATCTTGCTGATTTAAAGTGTTTCTGAATAAGGACTCAAAGCATAAAATCATAAAGCAGAACAGCTCCAGGAGAGGGGGGAATACTTTGTTGTGATTTTATTTTCGATGATGTTTATTGCCAGCAGTAATAAGGGGGACGTTGTCAGCACAAACCATTTGCCGTTATTCTCCGTTAGTAATGAACAACGGGTTCCTGTGCTTTGCATAAACACGAGTAGCGATTCGTACCGCCCCAGCAGGCACGCGCGCTGGAGGACCACAACTTTTCTTTTTACCTGACAGGGCTGCTCCTATTTTTTTCTGTCACCTGCAGGACCCCGAACACCAGACAAGAGCACCAGATTTTTCTTTCACGATTTTTTTTTTCCTGACGCTTTTCCCATGTTCCAGCTGTGTCTTGCATCAGGGCGCAGACCCGAGGCGGTGCTGAGTTCTTCCAAACTTCAAATGCATCTCCGGCGAATCTCTCTTCATCAGTAATGAACTATGGTGTTGAAATTCACTTCTACCAATGAATTGCCAAAGTCCAGATGTAACTTTTTTAGTACAGCTTATTTCCCACATAAAGAAGGCCTCGTACACCCCCCACCACAACCACCCTCCCAGTTTCTGGACAGATTTATTGAAATGATAACGTAACACCCCATGGTTCCCACCAGTCAAAAGCAGGCTCTGGTATCCTCTTCCTGACTTCCCTAGGAAAAAATCAGTCTTTTTAATTCATAGGTTTTAATACCCCATTCTTCACGATGGCACCTGAGCATCTTGTGTGGGTCGATGAATTTAGTCTCAGTACGTTTTTGGGTTTGGGATGACTCAGTATTTGGATGGACCAACTGAAGGGAAAAGAGAAAAGAGCCCAAAGCTCCTGCAAAGCTTCGAGTCCTACATCCAGCCTCAAACTCACCTCTCCCAAAGGCCTTTGCTTGAGAAGGGCAAGTGTCTTGAACTAGGCGGTTTTTTTACTTCTACCTGGGAAAACTGGCCAGAATACGCTATTGAAGAAAATTCCTCCACCTTGGCTCAGTTTAGATTTGGGGGGGAAGGAGGTGTGTTACTCCAAGTAATGCACTTGAGCAAAACCACTGTCTTGGTTTAAAGTTCCTTTCCCCCAGAGCAGCCCGGGCACAGGGAGCTGCTGTGGATGCCCTTATTCAGGACAGCTCAGCACGGGGACAAGCTCTCCAGCGTTGACAGGAGCTCTGTGGCCAGCACAAGTGACATTTGAGTTTGCAGGCTGCAGGGATCGATACAGTTCTCCCCTAAGGAGTTTTGTCAGTGGTTTTGTTAAAGGCCTTGTGTGTGGCTGGCAGGTGAAGCCAGGTACAGACTGAAGATGTTTTAATGGGGGGGAATAAGGGGGTGAAATGAGGAGAGAAGCAAGCAGAAAATATCTCTGATATCAAATTCTTGGGCGCAGTTAATACAGCTCCAGGGTGGGTTTTGTGGTTTTGCTTTGGTTTGGTTTTTTTCCCCGTTAGAAGGGAAAATACGGATGTTTTGTTACAAGGTACTTTTCAGAAAAATTCAATATTGCATTTTTAAAAGATGTTTTATTGTTCCCAGATCTGTTTCGGTTCCACAAATACACAAACACAAGCCACTACGAACCGGAGTTTTCACCTGGCGAGGAAATGTGTGGTTCTCTCCTCTTCGCATCTTGTTTCAGAAGAGAATTATGTGCCTGGATACAAAATTAGTTACCAGTTAAAATAGGGAAACTTAAAGCCTTTTACAAAAGTTGCGAAGCCAAAGCTGATAATATTAAAGCCCAGGGCCAAATTTCCCCTATATGCTATACTGTTAAGTGGTGTACAATAAATTGCACCACTTTTGTGCTATTTGACTTTATGGGAACCTGAAGTTTTCGAGGCCAGTGTTGGGAAGGGGCGGATGGGAGCCACGTTGCGTCTGGAGCAATGCAGCTCTGCTCCGGGATAACGGGGTTCCCCTTCCCGGCTGGTAAACGTGCAAATTGTTTTGCATCAGATTGAAGAGCAGCAGCTGAATAAAGAGTGGTCTGCTCTCTGGGTTAGTCTAGGATGGGCAGAGACATATGTCGCCTGGCCTCTAAGCAATGCAGAGGATGGAGAAACCTGGGTTTCTCATAGCCAGCAGTAGTTAAAGCTAAGGGGAACCCCTGGTCCTCTCTGTGAGACCGGATCCTGGCAGGACACAGCCCCCGCAGCTTGCGGGGTCTGCAGGCTTGGGAAGAAAAATGGGCACAGCATCCATGAGACTTCCATGGTGAAAACTTAAGTGACACAGAAGAGTTTCCAGGACTGCCAGGATTGCAAAGGCAGAAGGAGTGGGAACCCTGGCAGGGTCCAGCACGGGGCATGGTGTGGAGACCTCACAGCCTGGTGCTGCGAAACGTGGGTGGCTGGGAGAGAGCAAGTCTTTTGATGCCGGGGATGGGAGAGTCACCGATGTGGCCCCGAGGGGCCCTGCAGAAGGAAACCCCCCCGCCCCAGGAGGTATCAGCCCCAGGCACTGCACGGAGGCATCCATCCCCCTGTGCTGAGCAAATGCCGCAGGATCAGCCCGCAGGCTCTCGGCAGGGGCAAACCCAGGTTAACCTCACCCTATAAAGAGATTTTCCTCTCACCTATTGTTTTTCTTTCCTTTCCTCAGCTCCCATCTCTTTTTTCCACCGGTCCCAACTCTTCAACGATCTCTGATACACAAAATCAGGGTGAGGCATCCCCTTTCTTTCAGGACGGTTCCTACGTTACCCTCCCAGCTGTATCGACAACTGCTCAAGCCCGTACCCTTCCACAAAGCAGGAGCTCAAACTTTGCTCTCATCCTCCTCCTGGCTGTGGCTGTTCCTGAAGCCCTCCAGCCACCCAGAGACATAAAAGATGCATTTGCAGATTTTGAAAATTAAAACCATCTATACAGCCAGTGGGGAGGGATCAGCTTATTTGGTTGCTTAATGAAATATAAAGATTATTTTAACCAGTGTAAGCACTATTCGACAGCTTGTGAAACACAGTGGTGGCTTGATGAATGGCTTTCTCCATTAAAAAAAATTGCTGCATGATGTCTTTTAAATATTTAATTTGTTGCGTTTGGAGTATGCTTAGAGCTGACAGTTAAACAGGAGCTGTTTGCGGTCTCAGTTAACTTTGCTTATTAGGCTGAACAGTCTCGCTCAGTAAATGCAAGATATCTCCTTTTCCCTCATTTTTTATACTGAATCTGGGATGATACATTTGCTGCACAAGTGGGTAGGAAGTTCTGCCTGTTGTCTGCACTGCAGCACGCCAGGCAGTTATCACTAAAGCTATGATGGGTATTGACTCCCGTCCCGAGTCCATCATTGTTAAGTCCCCTGCTTTTTCTTTTCTTTATTTTTTATTTGATGCACTTTCTTCTAGGCCACCCAGAAGAATTTGTTCAGACACACATGTACACACAAAAGCATCTTTTAACAATCAAATAAACTGAAATCTTCCTGGAGCAAGCCTTTCAGTGGAAACACTGGGCTCCAGACACAACATCATTGGCAGTGTCCTTGGAAGACTCTATAGTACGGGAAAATACCCCTCCTCTCCCTCTTCATTTTTCCCTTAACGTGCCAGCTTGGTACACCACCAACGGCATGCAAAGGGGATTAGAAAAGAAACAGGCATTTCTGTGAGTTGGGAGTCAAAGACTCTTGGCCTCCCACGTATCTCCTGGCAAGGCTGAGCCCCGGTGTGGATTCTCCAGCATCTATTAAGGATGGAGGTCTGGCAGCAGCCCAGGGCGGTTAATAGGTTCTGTGTCCTCAAATGGTTTTCACGAAACACGCAGGAACTTAATAAGCTTTGAGACCTCCACCCCGCCGGCCAAAGCTGGTGAAACCAGCCAGCTGGTTTCAAGTTAGGGAGTGGGAAGGGAGGAGGCAAAATGAAGATGCAAACCTCTGTTTCCCTGCCTGCGTTGGCCAGGAACACCAGTCCTGCTCCTGGACGGCGAAAGCGAAGCAGTGAATGACTCCCCAGCCGGCTCCAGCGATCTCGCTGCCGATGGGGACCGGCTGAGCACTGCCGCCCGCTGACCCGGCTTGGGGGACGCTGAGCGCTGCTCTGCCGCAGGCTGGGGTGGGATGATGCTCTTCGGAAACGAACTGCGCTGAGGAAGGGGTAAGGCTGCGCCGCAGATGCCGCCAGAACCATCCAGGGTAGTGTCCGGGTCGGGGACCTGCAGGTCCTCTCCAGGTGATGGGAGATGTCCTCTGTGGCCACGTCAACAGCGCGTGTCACTGACGCCCTCCTGTCCCTTAGCACGTGCCACCAGCAGCAAAGCTGGGCAGTCCAGCAAAGCAACATCCCCGCTGTAATTTTGCTGTGTACCCATCATGGGGAAAATACAAATGTCAAAAATCTGTCGGATGTGAAGTCCCTCACTTTGATTAGAGAACCAGCAAACGATGTTGTCATTGCTTAGGTCTTCCTTAAGCTCAATTGGAGCAGAGCTATGGCATTGTTGTGTTTAGGTCAGCATCTGAACCAAAAATATCCATTTTTGCAGTGGTTCAGCTTAGAATAGCGTTGGTTTTCTCTCCTATTAGAGTGAATAAAACCTTGATAGGGTATAGATGAAGTTTATTATTTTGTTTGGGGATGTCTTTGCTTTTTTAAAAATTAAGCTTGGGTAAATATTGAAATGAAACATTTTGAAAATGAATTCAAAATTAATTGCCTGGATACCATAAAACAAAGCAGATCTGATTTTCCCCTGCTTTCCAGAATTAGCTACAAAATATGTCTCAGGCACCCTTAAATGCATTTTTCAATAAATCAGCTATCCATATAAAAATTGTCTGCCTGTACTTTGAAGTAGGAGGTAGGGGTTTTTTTTCTTATGCTCTTATATAGGATATGGTAGGAAAGGACGTGACCAGTAACGTTCTCCGTGGGCCATAAGGATGTGGCTGGCATTTCGTAAAGCGAGGTGGGATGTGGGTCCCTTCCAACTTGAGATATTCTATGATTCTATGTAGGTGCTGGATAGCCACCGAGATTTTTTTTGAGTCTAAAACTAAAGAATAATTGGGGAGTGAATCCAGAGCAGGCGAACAGGAGACACAAAGCAGGTGAAGGTGGCATCAGGGTGTGTATCAGATCTTCGTGGTGTAACCACATCTGGATCTGTCGCCCTCCACCAGCACTCTTGGCACTGAAATGATGTGATGGCAGAGCAGAAGGGACTCAGGGAAACAGGAATGAGGCTGAGTGCTAGATTCCCAAATTACTGGTTTATAATTACCGCAGCCTCTTGGAGAAGAGAATCCCAAAGGCAGCGCTCACCCTCATGACACAAAATCCCTCAGTCAAAAAAAACCATCCCACAGCAACAAGGACCATCCCTGAGCTGGCAGGGTGTTTGACCAAACTCCAGCTGCATGGCTTCCCTCCGCTGTTCCTGGGCACCGTGAAGGAGAAATGCTTGCGAGGGTGAAGCCAGAAGATGCCCCAGGTCATTGCTAGACCCTACAACACAGAATTCAGCTGCTTTTCCCAGGAACTACAGCTTGGTCTTTGGATGTTAAACAAGGTCACTCCATGTTTCTGCTTCCTACATCAAGGTGGTTTGGGAGAGAATCGGAATTCAGAGCCGGGGGGTAGTGGGACTAACTCGTTTCCATTCCTCCCTCTTCACTGAGAGTCTGTCCTCCATGGTATAAATCCTCTACAGGCAAAAATGAAGATCTTTCCTCAGTACAGAAAAAACAACAAATAATTTTTTATCCAAATTTTTGCTGTTCAATGCATCAAGTTTCTCCTAAAATCGTGGGAGTTGAACCACCTCCCTCCAGTCATCAAAACTGTTTTCTAAGAGGTTTCCTAGATAACGTGTCTGCTTTCCTTAAGTTAGTCCAGCTGGACCTCTTTCTCTGAATGGTCTGACTTCTCTGACTTTCCAGATGATGACTTGCTTATGTAAATGGCATTTTTAAAATTTTCTTTTATAGCAAATGTTTCACAACTTCCTTTCCAATGTCTTACAAACTGCAGAAACAGCATCCTGGAGGCCCTCAGTCATTTATAACATGGGCGAATGAAGCATCACTCAGCTTTTGAGATCAATATTAGCTCAGTTTTACAGATGGTCTGTAAGGAAAAGCAGCTTGAAGTTTCATGCAGAGCCCACAGTAGAAAAAAAGCCATTAGTTTTTTGAAATAATTTCCTTGCTGTTGAGCTATGAAATGTCAGTATTTATTGCAAACCTTAATTCCCTCTTTAGCCATAACATTTTGGTCCTATTACGCTACAGATTTATTTTCTTTTACACCACACGGGGTTTTTTTCCCTTTTTTCTGTATTGTTTGTGTTTTGTTAAGAAGAACCTTAAGAAAAATGAATGGAAATAAATTACGCATGAGTGGGTTCAGATAAGAAAGATTATTTGACATTATAGCAATGGGATTATGGAACAGCCCACTGTAAGCAATGACAGGGACAAAATCCCAGCTAGTTCTGCGACAGAGCTAGGTTGCTTCATTAGAAGTAACAATAATATGATATATTTTATTATGGTATGTAAAAAAATCCTTTTCCATCTTTTGTTCAGCATATGATGAGCAGGATATAGTCAGATGCTGATCTTTAAGCTTGGAAGCCAGACTGGCGTCACTGGTGCTTTAGGTCTACGGGAGGTATTTTGATTCCTGTCCCAGAACCTGTTGGAGCTGGGAGGTTGGAAGTGAGCCTTGCATGTGGCAGCTTAAGTTTGAGCTCAGCATTTCCAAAGCTCTGTTCAGACACCAGGACGCTGGAATAGCACGTTCCTAAGCACCTCTCTCCTCCGGCTGCTGTTTTTCAGATTTATGTCGCCATGCAGCACTATGGAGTGAACGGTTACTCCCTCCACGCCATGAATTCGCTGAGCGCCATGTACAACCTCCACCAGCAGGCAGCTCAGCAAGCCCAGCACGCCCCCGACTACAGGCCCTCGGTGCATGCCCTCACCCTGGCAGAGAGACTGGCTGGTAAGAACAACGCATGGCTTTTGCCGTTCCCTGGGAAAACAACCCTTGTTGCTAGCGCTGAGTGAAACGATTTTTCGGGAGTTGGAGTGTGACGTAGCCAACTGGCATGGTGTGCTCCTGAATACTGGCCACGTGGCCAAGCTCTGCAGGTGACAAGTGTCCACCAGTGTTCGCTGCCAGTGGACCACTGCGCCTTGCTGCAGACTGGCCTCCGACGGCTGGGGAGCCCGGGGCTGAGAAGGGACGCAGCCCCACTATATGGGATTAAAAAGAGAGATTTAAAAAGACACTGAAATATGTTTTAAGACGTGAACAAAAAAGAGCAGAAAATTTTACTTTTTTGTTAGTAAATAACAACACAGAGAATATGAGCACGCAGTGAATTGGATTCCCCCACCGAGGGGCCCAGGACTTGCATCCCCCAACAGCCATCTCCTGCCATCCCAAGCCGTAGCTTGTTCTGCCACGTTGCCCCTTCTTGCAACTATTTTCCATTTCTTGTCCTACCAAACACTCTTTCTCTCTGGAAAATGATCTTCTTTTGGATCTTCTTTGGGTCTCACCTTGACCTATTCTTCACCTTGGCTTGGGTGACGCTTTCTTGCAGGTCCTGCTGGCTCCCTCTCTGTTGCTGTTGAATTTTGCCTTCCATAAAAGAGCTTTTTTAGGCTCAGAGAAAGTCATGTGTGACTTTACCCAGAGAGTGTTATTTACACAGCATTGTTGATGGTGGGACAGTGGGACAGGAGCCGCTGCTCCAGAGCATCCGATCTGGTTTTCTGTGTTCAGCCATGAGTGTAACAGCACTACAACAACACTGTCACTAGAAGGAAGTGCAAAGTCCAGGTAGTATTTTATGATTTGGTAGGGGGAATTGTTCAAAAATAATTGATGGAGACCTAGAATATTTGGCATGGTAGGGCAAATATATCTGCTCTACATTTCAGCTTACCACAAAACACCCAGGTCTGGCTGAGATCATCAAAGGCTGCTGCAACGCAAACGGGCAGCAGCTGCAACATCACAGTTTTGGTCAGGGCTTGGATGCAGTGTGGTAGAGCAGACCTGACAACCAGCATGCTGAAATAAAGCAAAAAGTTACCGTAGATGTGATTCAAGAGACCTTCCCAGAATGGAACGACCTTCCTTGACTGTCTGAAAATTACACTGCTTTAAGATAGCTTTCTAGCTGTCTGATATTAAAGGAAAAAAAAAAAGCCAAAAACGTGGAGTGACTCCTTCCAGCCTAGAGTAGGTGGAAAAAATTATTTACTCAGACAACTTTAGTGGGCTAAATTTAAGAGACATGGGCTTAAGCCAAAATAAAGATGCAGAAGTTTCAGGACGGTCCTCCTAGGTGGGTAGTCCATGAAGGCATGGTGGTAAAGGTCTCAGACTCTTTGGATCAGTGAACCACAGCTGACTCTCAAATCTTCATGCCAGCAATGTTCCTTTATCCAGCTGCTAGTAGTGACCTCCTTAACATGGTTCCTCAGACCACTCACTGTGGCCTGTGGGATCTCTGGGAGGTCACAGGGCAGAGCTGGGAGTCGCTGTCCTCATCGAAAAAGAACCAAAGTGGGATCAAGGGGACCTGGACTCTAATCCTGGCTCTACTGTTGGGTTGCAGAGTGATGACAGGTGGGCACTTTCCTTACCCTGGTCATCCATCCCCTCCTTCCCTCATCCTTTCAGCGTATAGGTGGTCAGATGGGAGCAGATGGTCCGGAACTCTGCAATGTACCTTGCAGACCTTGGGTCTCAAGGTGCCCCTTTCCTAGATGCAAGGATCTCTTGAAAGATTTTTGTGATCACCTGTATCTTTTACAGTAGAGCATGAAGGACTTAATGGCTTTGACCCTAATTAGGGTAAAAGCAGAGGGAGATAAAAAAAAAAAAAAGAATAAAAAAGCTATTCTCATATTTTTGACCAAGAGATTCAATTGGTTTTCTGACCTCTTATCTTTAAAATTAATAACCTACCTGGAAGACTTTCCAAATTAAATCCCGCGGTCCCCTTGTCTGCTTATCATTGGTGGGGTAGGCATTATATACCTACGAGCTGGTTCCTTTGCAGTTGCTTCACATTCTGTTACTTCTGAATATCTTTCAGTGCAGGTTATAGATCTCATTTGCCTTCCAGGGACAGTCAGAATAAAGCAGCACAAAAGCAAATGACCTTAAGTCAGAAAAACAGAGGTTTCTGATTGTAACTGGAAAGCCTCACCTGCAATTTATATTCTCCTTCTTGCACAAAGCCTGAAAACATAGTTAAAGCATTAAAATAATTGCTGGTTGGCTCTCGTTGGAGTGGCCAAACTTAATGCATGAGCTGCCGCCTCTGGGGAGCTGGTAGGTCTAACCTCTACTCTAGAAATTCGGGAATATTCCAGCCTGCAGGTAGGGTGTTTAACCAGTGTCCTTTCTCCTGCTTTCTTGTACTTGAAACACAAATGTTAGCTTTGTAAAACATTTGGGGGTAGCTTTGATTTCTTGTCCTGGAACATCCCTTCTCCTTGCCTGGCTGCACCGTGAGCTGTGTCTGAATGCATCAAGGACGGTCTCTTGGCCTCCAAAGTGGCAGCTATTACCAGCATTTGAACTCCCCGAGGAGCTCCGACACCTCGAACACAAAAGTCTCTTGTAGGCAACCAACACTATATTGCATTTGGCCGAAGACCTTTAGCCTGATCACATCTTTTCCAGGTTGCCAAAACCATGCGGCTTTGGCAATCGCCCAGAAAGGCGCTGCAAATGCTGACCTAGAATGAAACAGCTGGAAGTTTGGAAGAGGAATGCTTGAGTAGCGCAAATCTGATTTGCTACGCTCGTTAGCCAACATATTTGGAACCTGGCTGTGTGGTTCTGGGGCTGGCCTGACAGCAGGTTTTGTTTTGTTGTTTACATTCACGCCACGACACTCGTGACAAAAGCACAAATAAACAGCAGCAAGAGCCTTCATCTGGCTCCGCGCACTGATAATGCCGACTTTTCTCCCTGTTAGGTTGTTTTCTAGTGTGTTCATTCCTCCCTTCTACTGGAAGTCACATTCTTAACTGAATTAAAAATGATACCAGACACAGCTCTTTCTGCATTTCCTCTTTGAGAGCAAACCTCTCGCCAGACTATTTCATTCCGATGCTGTAGCACAGCATGTCCCAACTTGCATAATAAAAGGTTTGGGTTTTTTTTTTTCATTTTAAAGTAACTTACTTTCATTGATTTAAGATCTTTCTACTCCCACTAGCTCTTGAGCAATAATAACGCCTCTGGTAAAACAATAAGCCCTTTACTGTTGGCCTCAGATTTTCCCCAGTCTGAATTTCTTCTCTGCCCTCAATTTTGCAAGCACAGTTTGCAAAGTCAGACCTTCTGAGTAGCTCCTCTACTGAGAAGAGCTCAGCACATGAGCTCTGGGCTTGCAATCAGTGGGGCTGGGCTTGGTTCCTGGCTGGCGTTTCCACCCCAGATGCTGGAGAGCGTCCACGCTCAGTAAAGCATGTGCTTTCAAGCTAAACACACATAAGCACATGAGCTTAAGTGCTTTCCTGAACTGGAGCCCAGAACAGCTCTCCTATATCATGCCTTGAAGACTACAGTGAGCTACATACAAGACACTAAAGAAGAGCCAGTTCAGCCTGGTTTCTGGGAAGATGCATGTCTTCTAATGCAGCTGCAGCCAACAAAATGAGCTAGAGGCAGCTGCATTCGAGCTGCATGGGCTCTTCCCACCCAACAGCCTAGCGCATTATGGCAGCGTTGAAGCCTACCGAAGCTCTGCCCTTGGCTTCAAAGGAGAACATGACACATAATGCTGGGTCCCTCTCCTGATTACAACGGTGAATCTCGCCACCTTGCTTTTAATTGTGTTTCTTAATGAAAGAGGTTTATGCCACGGTGAGGTCTGGGCATCTGCGTGTCCTGCCCCACTGATGTTGGAGCAGATTGGCTTATTTCAACCAAATTTAGCATTGGAGTCTCAACCGTTTCCACAGCTGTCATAGAAAGAGATTCCCTTTCCAGAACAGGCTTTCTAGTCAGAGGTTTTATCTCCTTGGACACCTCAATTAACCAGCAAAATGCATGTATGTGTTTTATTAGCTCGAGCCATGAAAAAAAATATTTTGTAGGTTCATCTGGTGTTTGCAAAGTGCTTTACTCAACTGTCAGCACACAAATTCCAATAATTAAATTGGCCACTTTTCTTGTCTTCCAACGGCTGTACATTTCAAGACATCATTTTGGAGGCACGTTATGGATCCCAGCACCGCAAACAAAGGCGAAGTCGCACGGCCTTCACTGCCCAACAGCTGGAGGCGCTGGAGAAGACCTTCCAGAAGACTCACTACCCAGATGTGGTGATGAGAGAGCGGCTGGCTATGTGCACAAACCTACCTGAAGCCAGAGTCCAGGTACTGATATTTTGTGGTTTTGTGAGTGGGGATGTTTAAAAGAATATAGTGGGGTTCCCAGAGGGTTGAACTTTCAAGATTCTTTCACTGTAACCAAAGATTTTGGGGCAGTAAAGTTGTCAAAGGTGGGGGCGGGAGGGGGGATAAAATCATCCAAAGTCACACATCTGCTAAAGAAATTCTTAATCCACAGGCACATTTTTTAAATTTAGGATTGTCTGAAGTGTACACTGGTTTTCATTTGTTCTTTCACATTTCTTTGGGGGAAATTTTAGAAACATCAACAGAAGTCTACTTATTTATTTATTTGCAAGGCTTTTCTGGCTTTCTCAGAAGAGCAGAAACCCAAGTAATTCCAGCTGCTCTTTTCCACCAGTGTCAATATTTGTAACATCTCAGGCCAAGGCTTAGTTTTGTTTTTTGTTTTTTTTTTTAATTTCAACTAGCGCAATGTGCTTCATAACCTGCTGATGGGGAGGTTCTTGCATTGCTGGGCTTTAAAAGACTAAATAGCAAGTTCTTCAGTGTGAAGTGGATAAGTAGTAGAAAAAAATAGTTCTTTTATATAAATGTCAAGACATTTTGATCTTCAAAATTTTTGTTTCCTCAACTAACGAAACTACACTAACAAGATTTGTAAATATATTTCTTCCAATCCATATCTACTGATTCAGGTTAAAAATGTGGATTTTCTCCTCCTTCCCTAAATTCAGTTCCCAGACAACTTATGCCTGTAATGACTTATTTTTAGTGTTGCAGCCATAGTTTTGGTACACTTATAATCGAATCGTTTTAGAAACTAACAGAGCACTGTACTGCCAATGTAATGTCATCAGACTCAGCTATAAGACATTCTGGTTTGACACAACTGCCTGACCAATTTAGAAAAAAAACAAAACAAAACAAAAAACCAGAAAACAACACCGGTGGAGTGGCTTAAAGAATCAACATACAGGCTGGACATTTTTAAAAATATATTTGTTGTGCTATTTGTAGAAGCACTGGAAAGAGGTAGAGCTCTAAGATCCGACAAAATGGGATGACATTTGGGCACAGTAGGCTTGCAGCACCTCATTACTTGGGGTTCCCCTGAAGCTCCCAGGCTGAATGACGCTGAATTTGGCACTAAGCAGGATTCTCACCACTTCTCCCCCTTGCTGTTTGTGGCATTGAAGGTTTGGTTCAAGAACCGGAGAGCCAAATTCCGGAAGAAGCAGCGCAGCCTGCAGAAGGAGCAGCTGCAGAAGCAGAAGGACTGTGAAGGGAACCACAGTGAGGGAAAGACGGAGCCACCCATGCTGGAGACCCAGGCCACCACCCCGGACACTGAGAAGGTCCAGAGCCTCCCAACCGAGGTAGGCGCGGACCTCAGCCTAACTCTGTCGGAGCAGTCAGCCAGTGAGTCAGCGCCCGAGGACCAGACCGACAGAGAGGAGGAGTTTAAGAGCACCTTGGACGAGGCTAAAGTGGACAAGAGCCCTGGTGTGGACAGCAAGGCTTTGAATTGCAAGAGAGCAAGCCCAAAAGCAGGTGAGAGGCAGCATCTTGATGGGGATTGGTGTCAGGACCTGGCATTTCCAAGGGGGATGCTGGTGGTTGGGTATGGTCCCTTATTCCCTATGGCGTGGGTGATTGCAGGTAGGCTGCCCAGACTTGTCTTCTTGTCCCCAGCACTAAATGGGACCCACAGAGGGCATGATGTCTCTTGTAGCAGGAGCAGAGAAAGGTTAGAGCTCAGGTTAGAGCCTGGGGAGAACAGTGCCCAGCAGCAGCAGGAAAGCCATAGCAAAGAGGTCAGCCCTGTTTCTATGCTGTAAGATGCTAAGTATGGAGCAGACATGTTTAGCTCTCCTGAGCTAACACAACCCCTCTCATTTGCCCTCCTGATGCAAGAGAGAAGCCCTGCTGGGGTGAGGATCAACACCTGAATCCAGCCTGTAGAAATAACCCCCCTGCCCTCTGTCCCCTGCTACAGAGTCCCCTATCAGTGCGACCGTGACGCCTTCATCCAGCAGTGGCCTGGCTCAGACTCACTCCTACTCCTCCTCGCCCCTGAGCCTCTTCCGCCTGCAGGAGCAATTCCGTCAGCACATGGCGGCCACCAACAACTTGGTCCATTACTCCTCCTTCGAAATGGGGACACCATCTGCCATGCCCTACTTGGGCATGAACGTCAACATGGCGCCGCTGAGCTCTCTGCACTGTCAGTCGTATTACCAGTCGCTCTCCCATGCTCAGCAGGTCTGGTCCTCACCCATCCTGCAGGCCTCCAGCTCCCTTCCAAGCCTGAACAGTAAAACAACGAGTATTGAGAACCTAAGGCTCCGGGCAAAGCAGCACGCGGCATCCCTTGGGCTTGACACTCTACCCAACTGACTGCCAGATGAGCTACCATTGCCCGCCAGAAGATGCACCAGAGGTTGGCACTAGACACGTCACTCCTTGAACCCCCACCCACCTCATCTATTCCTGGAGTAGGATGCTCCCTTTCAGGGAAAACTTTGCATTTATTAACGTCTTACTAGCACCACAATTGCATCAGACATTGCTACTGGCCTGGTCTTCGCTAAATATTTAAGGAGGAGGGGGGAGAGGATGTATGTTTAGACAGATGAACTGTCCTCCGGACTGCCATGAGTTAAGCCTGTAACGTTCAGGAGAAGCTCCCTTTCCTCATCCCCGCGATAATGTGCCAACTGTGTTATATACACCTTTTTTGGTTGTTGTTGCATTCTCTGGGAAAAGAAAGAGTCCTGCTCTGTCTTGTATATAGTTTATAATGTTGACAGCACCCATCACCTGTGTGTTACTGTCAGTGTTACAGAACTGTGACCTCTTTTGCTTTTATTCCCCCTTCCTTCTCAATTTTAGTAGCTAGTATCAAAGTTACAAATCAGCCATCCTCCTGACCTCAGCTCGTAGCTAGTTGCTCTTCTTGGGTCAGCGTCCTAAAGGTGTTCGTGACGAAGAGAAACGATTGTGCACTTCACCACTCCACTTCTCCCCTCTCTGCTAAAGCTAATTTTATAACAACTGGGAAATGACATGAAGGCGAATTTCCTGTTTAAGCACTTCCTATGAGGCAAGCATTTTTCATTTACTTTTTAATAGCACTTGTTCAAAGACAGAGGGCAAAATATTGGCCAAACGCTGCTGGCTGGGGAGAAAAATGAAAGCCAAATTCACAGGATTATTTTTGATCTAGATTGTTTCCTCTTTGATCTGCAGTGAAGTGTAAACTCCTCTATTTACAAATTACAGGGTTTTCTTTTTGGAGAGCATTTTGGTCTAACTTTGACAATAGAGAATAATAAAAACTTTGTATGAACTCCTGGTGTGTTCATACACCATGAATTATATGGTTTTTTGACAAAAACTTGATTAATGCAAGCTGTGTCTAGAAAAAAGCTCTGATCACCAAATTCTACCCTCAAGCCCTGCAGCTTCAGAAACTGGTTAGCAAGTGAAAATGTAACAAGTGAAAAATGCTGAAATGCTGGAGGCAAAGCAGGTGATAAGCAGGGGCTTTATATTCTCTTTATATTCTCTGGAGCTGAGGGGGAGTAGATAAACTTGCCAAAAATACAGGGTTTGCAAGTAACCAAAATTCACCAGCTTCGAAATAATTTCAGTGAACAATTTCAGCCTCGTTTCATTGGAATGACCCATCATTCAACCTGGGGTGGTTTTCCTTCTTGAGAAGCAATGTTTCTGCCAACTCAAATCACGGGTTTTTTTGCCAAACCAAATAAATCCTTTGAACCCACTGCTGTTATCCTGAGCATTAGGGAGGGATGATATCCAGATCTAATCTCTAACATCGCCTAGCACCAAGAAATCCAGACGGACTCTGTGGCAGGTGCTAGGTTTGAATCCCAAGTGTGTCAGCCAGGTCTGCCACTAACACGCTGGGCAGAGCTGTGCTAATTCACTGCAGATGATCAGCTGGTCCGTATTTGATTTAAGCATGAAGTGTAGACCCATAGCCTACGGCCCCTCTCGCTCCCACCTTGCTTCACACCAGAGCAGAAAGACAGGGGTCAAATCACCTCTTAAAACACGGGGGGGGAAGAGTGTTTTCAGCTCCACTAATGCCTCTTGAAAAAGCATCTAGCTCCCGCAAATAGAGACGTAAGAATAGCCATGTTTGGTGGGAAATGATGTTTCATCCCTCATAAAGTTGTAGCAAGAGCAGACCTCCGGAGAAGGCAGTTCATCAACAGCACCAGCTTCCAAAGAAAATGGAGCATCTTCCTTACATACTTCTGTTGTGCCAAACACTTCAAGCTTGGGGTTTTCTCTCCTGCTTTAGTTTTCCTGACTTTGTCAAATCAGCCCCTGTGACCAGCAGAATCCTCCACTTTTTCAAAACCAAATCTATTCATAGGAAGTAGATTTTTGGCTGCTGCTTTCAAAGGAGTCTGATTAAATTAAAATGACCAAAGTGCATTTACTGTCTCAAAAAAGATCCTTTGAAAGTTCCAGCTTTCATTTTTTGTAGCTTGTCACCCAAACCAGGGACACCAAAACAAAGCTTTAATTTTTCTCCTCCCCCTTCCTCAAAAAGCTATATTCACCTTTATTTTTTCTGCCTCCTGCTAACCTCAGCACATTTGTAGCCTATGGAGTTGCTTTGCCAGAGCAGAGCATCTGCAAATTTAATTAACGCCCCTTCTGATTTTGTTCCCTGGTGCCAGTCTAGACTGAGCTGATGAAGCGAACAAGGGTGGTAATTGGCAGTGAGACCAGATCTGGACTTCAGCTCTTCTTTAAGTAATAAAAGATGCCCATGAAACTGCAACTCATGTCAGTGGGTGTTTCAGGCAGGGAACAGAGGGTCGTAGTCGCTCTTGTGCCAGCCCAGGTAAGACGGGCATCTCTCCTCTGCCCGGGTACCACGGGGCTGGAAAGGGTGACATCGGCTCGGATCAGGGCAGGTACCGCCTTACCGTAGGGCACGATGGATACCACAGCATCCTCCACAGGAAGGTGAGAACACGTGGATTCATGCCCTGCTTTTGCAAGGTGGAGACAGGGAGCGCAGGAGATAAACTTGCTTGATCCAGCACTAGATTTGCGATGATCCTCCCGAGGGAGACAAGACCTTCCCTACCGAGCCACGGAGGGAAACTTTTCCCTGTGTTTCGGTGCAAAAATGTGTTTTAACATTCATCGCCTTCAAATGTCTCGACCGACCCTGGTGCCTGGCCCCCTGCATCCCCCGTGGTATCGCTGACGTCCTCACAGCGGGCTTGGTGCAGCTACCAGGAACTTCCCAGATGGAGCATCTGGCACACTGTTAAAACCACGGACATCGGGATGAGGCCAGCACAGCTCGGAAAGCAAACTGGGAGAGGAGATGTCTGGATCTCCACCAGTCCCTAGGGATGTCTGTTCAGTGTTGTCCTCATCTGCCTGTGCATGGTGCAGCAGCTGATCAAGGTGCAGCTGGTCCTGGACCAGGGCATAAGAATATTTCTTATGTGGAGATTATTTCTCCCATTCTGAATCAGGATGAAAATATCTAAAATTTAAAAATAAACAAAAGAAAAAAATATATTGCCTTAAATATATATGAGCCCTTGAAGTATTTTATGCCAGGTTTGGGTTTTATCTTCTTATGGTCAAAATTAACTAAGACATCCACGATGGCTGACATGCAAAGCCAAAATTTAATTGGCTTTTATTTGGAAATGCAAAAAAGCAAGAATTTAGGCTCCTGGCTTGCAAAAGTTTAATAATGAATTATCTGTCAAAACTGACTCTTTCCTGCAAATTGTTTTAATGCCTCTGGGCTTTTGGGCTTTTTCTGACAAAAAGAAAATAAATTTTAAAATCAAAAAAACACAGGGAGAAACTCCCCGTCCAATTCAAGCCTGTGTATGTAGTGGGAAGACCGAAGGGAGAAATTCTGCATCATTCCTCTTTGAACTTTACAAACCTGAACATTTTTTCAGGTAGGAAGAACTCTCCTGCAAATCTCCCCTGATTTGTGATGGAGAAGATAAATAGCTGCTTGTTTCAAGCTATTTAGGAAAATGAAGTTGTTGATGGAGTCTCAGAAGCAAAATGGAATAGGTTTCCCTCCTCTCACTGTCCAGGCAGAGATCTGCTCCATTTTAACAAACCTTGCAGCTGGATATAACACAGTTTCTTCCATCACAAGCATAAAATTCCTGGAGTGTAACCCAGAGATCCTACCCCGTTAGATAGAAGAACTATTATGGGGTGGGGGGGAAGCTGTCTGTCTTCTCTGGGTGCTGCACCAACCTGGTGTCGGGGCAGGGCATCCCTGGTACAGGGTCAGCTGCAGGGAGATAAATGTAAAAAGAGAAGCAACATTTTGTGTTTCGTAATGCAGACGATCAAGTTGATTTTTTAATGCATGAAAGGAATGTCAAATAAATGCACAGCATGGCACAGAGGCTGGGAAAAGGATACACTCAGTCCTTTAAAAACAGTGATGGAGAGACTGGAAACAAATCTCCCTAATTCCTATTTTGAAACAGGTTATGTATCTGGAGATTTGCTCCGCCGGCCTTTTCCCCTTCCTATGGCTCTGCTTACGTTGCCTCTCCTTGGTGAACCAGCTATGGCTCCAAACCCTCCCTACCGAATTTTAAAAGGTTTTAGCTCCAGTTCTTGCAGGATCGGGGCCCAGGAGAAAACAGGTCACAATATTCAGGGTAAGAATTTGCAGTTAAATTTTTTCTACTCTGCAAGAGAAGTCTGATAGATAAAATAAAGGCGGTATTTAAACAGTGCAGGAGAAATGTTAAATACTTATTACCAGTGAGAAAAGATCCAGTAACGATGCTGGGAGGCAGAAAGGGAACCTCTTTTTTCTCTTTTTTCTTCTTTTTTATTTTTTGGCAAACAAGTGGAAATATCCTTCATGGTGAATAGGGGAATAAAGAGAGAGAGAAGTTTTGCCTGTATTTCCCCTACCAAAAATCATCATTTGCTGTAAAACAGAAAAACGCTCCCAAACACAAAAATAACCATCAACAAGCAGATTCCCCCCCCCCATCTCATTTCTCATTTGGGTATTTCACCATGTGAAGAATTTTAACCAGCTCTAGGTTCCTGTTGCCACCGCAGCCAGCCAAAGAGGTGCTCATCTTTGCTGAAGAAACACCAAAGTGGGTGGACAGAGGAGGGAACTGTAGCTATTTCTGTCCCCATGTGCCACGTGTGGTGCTTCCATTGACACGACAATTTTAAGCAACTTCAGGACACTTCTGAAGAGTTCGTACGTAAAGGATTAAATAAACCTCTGTAGAAAGGAAATGCAAATTCAAATCCAACATATTCTATTAGTTTAATTACAGTAGCTATGAAACATAACTCAATTAAGCTTGGAAAAAAGTCAATTACAGAACTTTCCTGCTGGTTTTTACAAGCTGTGTTGATTTTTCTTTTCCTCCCTCCTTACCCCTCCATGTGCCCCTTGCTGATTTTTTATGATCTGTTCTAGAGCAACACAATATATCTCCTGTGTTTCCTATCGAGTGAAAAAAAGCTATTTCTCTGAGTAGGTCTGCTCTCAGTCCAAATCCATAGCAAAGGGATAAGAAAAGGTTGGTGCAATAAACAAACAAACAAAAAACCCCAAACAAACAAATTTCCAGCAAAGCAAGATCAAACAAACAAAAAAATCCCCTGCTCTGATGTGTGTGTTCGACTTTCCCACAATGTTACAAAACAGCCCAGTAATGATTAATGTCCTCTGTTTTCCACAGGCTTTGCAGACGCGTTGTTTCGTTCCCAGCTGCACAGATAGCAGCGCCCAAGTTGTCCCCTGCTTTCTCAGGCTGCCTGGGGAATAGATGCAAAAGCTGAGATGCTAATGTCACCTCTTCTGTATATGGGTGCCTCTCATTAACGCAGGCTCTCATTAATGCCAACACTCGTAAAGTAAGACCCAGCCACTGCTCTGAGCTGCTGTGGTGCCATAGTGGAATGATCGCACTGATTTCAGTGGAGCAATGCCACAGCTAAGGACAAAATTTAGCCCCAGAATTAATTTGTAAAGAATATAAGATTTGTCACATACTAACAAAAACATACAAATTTTTTTTTTAATAGTCTGGGCTCCAAGCTAAAAGCCCTTGGCAAAAGCTGTCTGAGAAAGACACACGTTAAACCCATAGCAAGTTAAACAGTGCATCTGGTGCCCTACGTGTGGCCAAAGCCTTTTCTAATTGCTCTAGCAATTGAGCAGGGCCATCTCATACCGGAGAAGTTTAGATGTGTCTGTGCAATGGAAAATAACTTTTTGGTTTATTTTCTCATGCCAGGAGGCAATCAATTTATTTTTTTTCTCAGCTTCCGACCCAAGGTGTACAGTTAGCTCCAAAGTGTAACCGTTTTTGTGTGTCAAACCTATCTTGCAAAGGAACAAAGGCTTTTAAAGGAGAACAAAAAGGAAATCAAAGTAATATACTGTACAGATCGCTGTAAAATTGAGCTGTAGTGTAAGACCTTGTGCTTTAGAATTCACTATCGAGGAACTCAAATGTGTATCATATTTATTTATTCTGGTAGGTAAAAGAAGAAAAAAAAAAAGAGTTTATATTCATTTCCGAAAAGCTGCAGCATGATGCTATGTACCAATTGTGCCGGTCCTGCTTTCTGTAAAATTATTGCCTGTTTTCATACTCCACTAATAAAAAAGAAAAAAAAAAATCAAGGAAAATTTATTTTGCGAATCCTTCATTAACAACTACTCAAGCCGATCGGCAGGGCTGTCAATGCAAGCAGGCTGACCAGTTCTGTACCTGAGCCGCGTCACTGGTGGGCTATGAGGCGTCTTCTAGGGCAGAAAACCTGGACACGGGGTGTGCGTCAGGGGACGGTGCCCACATCGTGCTCCCCTGCCTGGCCCCACGGCACCGCCACCTCCCCGCCGATGGTGGCGAGTGCCATTGCCTGTCAGCCAAGGGAGGCTGGGACCGCACGGAAGGGTCTGCACGAGAAGGTGCAGGATAATCAGCTTCTTGCTGTTGGGGTCACTGTCTCCAGCTGGGGTGGCAGGTGGAAAGCCCCCCTTTGGCTGCAAGACACGGAAACTGTTGCTGCAGCACCTTGAGCAAGGCAAGAACAAGGGGTCTGCTCTCTCATCATCTTCCAGCACAAGCCAGGAGATAAATTCATGCCTGATGGGGCGGTGATGGGAAAGACCTGACCAGAGAGCTTGTCTTTAAAGACAGTGGTGCAGGATAAATTTGATTTTTTTTTTTTCCTGCAATTTTGGAGATGTTTCTGTTCTTTTGAGGGAAGACTTGTTCCCTTTTCTAGAACAAGCAAGCCAGGGTGGGCTGTGCTTGAGAAGATAGCAGAGATGCTTTTACAAAGCTCATTCTTCTACACTGCTGCTCCCTCAGGGTTAACCTACATGGCGAAACTTCTGTTTGGGCAAGGAGTTGCTAGAGACGTCAAGGGCTTTCCATCTTGGCTACAGGCCTAATGTGATGCCTGATGAAGCTGATGGAAAAAAAATTCTGAATTTATTGAGATTTTCCTGAAGTCATCTGATAATGAAGCTCTTGAAAAAGAATCAAATTATTCAATTTTAGAATGTCACCCCCCACCAATATGACTTCCTAGTTTCTTTTCCCAACTGTAGAAATATTGTAGAGGAAAAAAGATAGTAGGGAAAAAGTCACAGGAAGGAAAAGCAAGTGCATTTGTAATAATGATTAATAACTCTTCTGACATTCTCAAGAAAAGTGACTTAGTGACTTTCTCTTAAACCAGGCAGAGAGCCAGGAACAGTGGGAATATGGGCAGAACCTGGGAACACCCCTGCCTGCAATATTTTTAGTCTTAATTTTTTTGACCCGGTTCCATCAGTGCCTTCGAGGACTGCTTGATCACATGCACCCAAAATATCAGCCAGCCACAATTGTCCTGGACTGCAACCATTGCTATTTGTTTCCACAATAAGGGGAATATTAATCATTAGATTTCCTTTTTCACTGCAGTTACGGGTTTGCTTTGAATATTAAAAACCCTGCGGATAAGGAGAGTCTGTGACCTTCAAGGCCACCAAATAGCTCGGTCAATCCCTGCCTCCACCGAGAGGGAAATGAACAGACGAGCTATGATCACATCCTCGCACGTGATTATCTGCAATTAACAATAAGATCTGATTTTGCCCCCTGCACAAGGTCAATGAGGTAAAGTCAGCCACCCGCTAAAACTGGAACCCAAACTTGCAGGAAGTTCAAGGTGACGTTTGGCCTTAAAAACCATGTCCAAAAGTTATCGGGAGGTTTGTTCCAGAAAAATACAATGTGAGGGGAAAAAATAAGATTTGAAAGAGCTCCAGAGCTCAGTATTAACTGCACATGTGGCATTTTGATCCATTTCCATAAAGCATAACATAATATTTGCTAAAGAAGGAGGAGGAGGAGGAAGGGGAAAAAAAAGACCACAGTTAATATTCTCCTTCGGATCCCCCATTTGCTGATTACTCTGCAAGCTGTGTAATTGGGTGTCTCTGGCAATATGATGAAATGTGCCACAAACATCAAAAAACGGTGCTATATTAAATCTGCTTTTCATAATCTCTTCTCATTTCCCAGACCTGAGACACTTTATTCAATTTTTCCTGACTAAGTTGATATGTAAAGCCATATAAACAGATCAATGCAAATAAATACATATATATTTTTCAAATGTTCATCGAAATGTACTCATTACAAAGATTTGCATCAAGGCTCTCTCACACCACTGTCAGCCAAAGAAACTCATTTTTTTAAACGTTGCGTTATTTTTAAGAATAGTTTATGGAGCTGCAGGCTACTTCTTTGTATTTCATTAACAAGCCCAACTCTACCTATCCTGTTTCAGCCTTATCTTACCTGATTAGAAAATCTTTTCCGTATTTGCATTAAGGGCAAAAATCTATGCAAAGTCACCATAATGTTATTCAAGCCCCAGAATAGCAGTGAAGATCCTATTACACACTGGGGCTGACTCTGTTTTCAGGAGCTGCAAGTCCAGAAGGGACCATGCTGGTCTTTTATTTTAACCTGCTGCAAGGCACATGTCAGCGAAACCTATCTCGCCTTTGACAAAGCAAATATTAATAACGCCTAAGTGACTAAAATACCTGCAACTTTTGTCCGTATATCACTTGAGGCTTTTGCATACATTTTACGTGGTGTCTTCAGGATTTGTAGCCCCTTTTTTTGATGAAGGCTGGCTTTTTGCTCAGCCCTGGGAAATTCTTCAGCTCCGTTCCTCTGGTCTCTCCCACCGCCAGGTACGGTCAGTCCAGCATCCCCAGGCGAGCGTGACTGCCCGGTGGGGTGAAACCCAGCCTCCCTGCCGTCAGATCGCCGCCGATCCTTTGCCTTTTGCAGTTGATGGAAGAAAATACTGTCGTTCCTGTTGTGGCAGGATAGTGTCCAAGTGCAGAAGTGGTAGGACTGCACCTTACCTACACCAGGCTTCCGAGATTAGACCCAGAGCCTGAAAGGTGTTTAGCTGTCTGACTTCCACAGAAATCAACAGACGTCAATGAAATAGTTTTCTCCAAGCCCTGATTCACCAAGGACTCATCCGGGCAGTTCAGCCAAGACCTGCAATTAGCCCCGGTCTCACCTCCACGTCGCAGGACTGGGAGCAGGGTGTCTGTATTGCACCCTTGCAGCCCTAACACTGCTGCTTTCCCACAAACCTGCGCCCCGAGTTGTTTTCCTGCCTGGAGCAGGGCAGGACTGGGGCAAGCCAAGTCCGTTTCTCAACTTTGCTTTTCTTGGAAGCCACCAAACCAGAGGCCGTGCTCGCAGACCTTCGAGCTTTCAGCAGCATCCACTCTGCAGGGTTTTGCAAATCACCTTCCCAACAAGCGCTGAGCAGGGAATGCAGGCACCTAAAGCAAAGTTAATTCGCTCACACACAGAGGCAAAAAGTATATCCAGTCCGCCAGCAAGGTACAGATTTCCTTCAGCTTGGCTTTCTTTCAAACACATTCTCTCTGCATTAGTAAAGCAAAATATCAGAGTGTTGGATTGCACCGTATCCACAAGAAAACACATGGGCGAACTGATAAACAGGGGTGTAAGGTTATTTCAATAAACATAGCAAAAGGTCCAATAAAAGATCACGTTGGCAGGATTTTTCATCTCCTTGGAGATCAAACTTCCTCCTGATGTTTTTTATAGGAATCATAATGGAAAAACACATCACAGAATGACTGGTCCACTCCAGGACATGACTGAGAAATCTGGGTAGGTTTATAACAGCCAGCATAAAATGATATAAACTGACATAAAGTGCTCCGTGTTGGTGACACCGTCTGCGCAGCACTGTTTTCCACTCCGCGGCACGCTGTGACTGTCCAGCTCCCAGCACAGCCCACCGCAGTTTGCAAAGCCCCAAACCGTGGGGTTGTTCCTCTTGCACTGGGGAGAACTGGGGCACTGAATGAACAAACCCAAGGTCACTCTGTCTCCTGCAAAGCAAACTAAGGAGGTCCCGTTTGACAAAGAGCATCACTAGCTGGGGGAACTCCTTTCCACAGGACATTGGGAGGCTAAAAGTTACATGGTATTGGACATGGGGATGGGATCTGCCTGGAGTTATTTCATATAAAAAGATGCCCATGGGGTGGCCCATGGGGGCACACTACCATCAGGAAGCTCGGGTGAGGCAACTGCTACTCCCAGACTGACTTTGGAGCTATCATTTTTGACCAGCAAACTTTATGCCATCCCTTACTGCAAAGGCACCTGCAAGCCAAGTGCAATATTTATGCTAATTTCCCCATTATTTCTTTCTTATGGAGTCAATTAAAAGGTCAGGAGCACCACAAAGGCTCCGTGACTTAAGCCAAGTGGCCCATCTCAGCGGTTTGGTGGCCATGGCCAGGGTGGCTGTCAGGGACAGGAGATCATGTCTCCAAGGACTGGATGAAGAGAAGCAGAGAAAAACAAAGCAATTCTGAAGCTGGCTTAAAATCTCCACACGGGTCTCCACAGCTGCCCTGGGAAACACGCGGGAAAAACTGAAATCCACTGTGTTACCCTGGAAAAACCTTTGCTATGGATTCTCATGTGTACGGTCTCGTTCTTTAGTTAAAAAATGAACTTTCCTAAAACAAGATAAGTCACTCGCCTGGTGGAAGCAGCTCAGCTCCCTTCAGCTTGTGATCATTGAGGCAAAAATCCACTCAAAAGTTATGTGTCAGCTTCAGTTTTGCTTTGCGTCACCGAAAAAGTCTCATCTGACACCTCCCATAGTCCAGCCTCCTCCCTTCCCCAAGTAAAATTGGGAACCATCTAGTAAAAACTTCTTGTGATTGCCCTGTGGAGACCACCAAAGATGAAACTCTTCCCCCAAGAGGCTATCTGCTGTAGACAGACCTGCATGTGGAATTAAGGACATACTTATTGCTGTGTCAAGAGAAGAGAGAAGCATCACAACTTCCTGAAGACCAGCCCCACTCCACCCAGCCCTCTCCCCCCAGCTAAGCCATCCAACGTGTTTGCCTCACCTCCCAGTAACAGGCACCTTAAAGGAAAAAAAAGGCCTTCTGATCCACTCTGAAACATGAGATATCTCTCAAACCCTCAATAACGTCTTAATTTCCTCCCTCGCTCTCCGTGCTGGAGACGATTACTCAGGCAGGAATGTTTCTGAAGTAAGACAAAAAAAAATTACATTAGTGGGGAACAATGGAGGGGAGACCTGATGGAGCAGAAGAAGTGAATTAGTTTTGCCTTCGGAGACACCCACAGAGAAAAGAAAGGTGTCTGAGTTGCCTCAAAGTAATTCCTCTTTGCACGGAGCTCCTCTAACCGGCTTAAGCAAAGAGAGACGAGAGATGTGCTTTTGATTTCAGCCCCATTTCCCCAATTTTGTTTGTTTGCTTTGCTTCCACCTGCATTTTTAAGTCCCTCCACCTCCCAGGACGTTTGCAGGGCTGCGTTACCTGCAGGAATGTGTCACGTCTCCATCAGGTCTCAGCACAAGAGTCAGGGCGGGGAGGGGACTTCACATCTGCCCACGTTCCACAGCTTTCAGCAAGGATGAAGGGTAAGGGGGGAAAGAAAAGAAAAACATCAACTGAGGTGGAGCTGTTGCATTTTCAGAATCGAAATTTAAGGACAAATTAACCTGGGGTACCCAAAAGCAGCACAGGGGGCTGCAGGGGTAAGCAAGGGGAAATGGGAAAGCGAGGAAACAATAAGAGCTTGGGAATTGTAGGGAATCTGGAAGGGCCGATATCCCAAACAGCTAGAATTTTATCTAAATACTTTTCAGGTCCAAACAGATAATCACATATTTTTCCCCATTTCACTTCATTTTTAACTGAAAAAACAAATGTTTCTTTTTAGCACTAAGCAGAACCTTGCTAGTGGACCAATGTTTTTTTCTTTCCATTTCCCAACAATACCTGAAAAAATCACTGCGCTCCTGCCAAAAAAAATAACCCGCCTTTCATTCACCTTTACTTGAAAAAAAAGTTGAAGTTAAGCCCTCGAAGCCTGAATCGGGACCTCAGTTCAGCCCCTCCAGTTGGCCTTTAAAACACCGCTTTTTGGCACGTCTCTGGGGGGACGAGGGGCTCCTCTCTGCTGAACTTTCAGACTGTCAGGCCGAACAAAAGCCAGCGCGGCTCTTTTTCTTGAGGATGAAGTGGAGCACACACCAGCCAGGATGACTTGTACATTGAAAAATTCCTGTGCTGTCACGCTTAACTAATAAATCGTCGAGCTATGTAAACAGGGTCGGGGATGCTATTTATTTATTTATTTGTTTAAAAGGGGAAAAAAAAAAAGGCGGCTTGTCCGCAGGTTGCTTGCCAAATGCATGTCAAGCGGTGGGGGGAAGGAAAAATCAACAACAAAGGAGTTTAAAGACAAAATATTAAGAACCCCAAATTGGGTGAAAATTGCTTTCTGACAGATATTACCTATGGCAAACGAGACAGAAATACAAGTAATCTTGTAAAATGAAAGCCAAGGACAGACTTGTACCTGCCTTAGATGAATAAGTATCCCATTATCTTGAAGAATGAGGGCCCCGGGCTGTGATTATGCCACTATTGTATTCTAAACAGCATGGTTTGTCAAATGGAATAAATCCTAGCAAAATCAAATAAAAAAGGGATCCAATTTGAAGCCCAGCACACAATTTATTATTTTGTTTAATGTCTCCCTCACGATGTTACTGATTATTGGGCAAATAGCGCCGTGTTTAAGCATGTGTTTAGAGCCGCCTGTCCCCCTCGCAGGCTCCCAGCCGTCACCCTGACTGTCACCCAGTGCCGGTGAGCTGTTTGCTGCGGCTGGTAGCCGTCGCCAAGCTCATCAGCCTTAGCCAGGATGGCCACCGTACAGGCCAGCATCACGGGGAAAGAAATTCAATATTTGAGTATCTGCTTGGACGAGTCTTGAGATGACTTTGAGTGATGCAATGAAGAGCGCTTTGCACCATACTGGCAGTGCCAAACCAACCAGGAGCTAATGGCAGAGAGTTGCATCGTAAGTTTATGAGGTAGAAGCCTCAAATTTCTCACCGATTTTCTTCTCTTTTATGGATTTGGGGTAACAGCCCATCTCCCAGTGATTCTTGAAAAAGTTTCTCCTCTTTCAAAGGTACCATCCCTTGTTTTATGATGTCTCAACCTTGGTTAAAAAAAAAGAAAGGAGATGAAAAGGGCCAAACACATTATATACATTATTAGGTGGTTTGGAATAAATACTTGATATCGCTTTAACTGCTTGAGTCGCAGGGTGGGACAGGACATGAAGCTGCCCTTGCACAAGGTGGAGGCATTGCTGCAAGGCTGGAATTATGAGTATTAAGGAGCCAGACCTAGTCCTGCTTTGCATTCAGTTGGCTTCCAAAAGTTTTGTTGCTCTCCTGTAAAATTCTTCGGAGAGCTGCTACTAACATCTACTAACGAATGTACTAACAGTTACATTCGGCAGTGGGTGTTCAGGAGAAGCTGGTACAACCACAGACAAATGCAAAACAGAGGGCAGGAGCAGGCTCTCTGGTCTCGGGCATGTTCTTGGGAGCCGTTTGCTGGGGAAAGAGCGATAAGGTGGTTCCCGTACCCTGGCCCACCTTAGTGGAGTTACTGCAATTTTCTGACATGGCTTTGAAGCTGCTCTGAGTTCCTCAGCTGTGAGAGGAAGCCAATAGATGCCTTTAACTGGCATAATCTATTCATCATGTTTTCATTTGTATAAACCCTTGAGTTTCGTAAGAAACACTGATCCAGGAGCAGAATGGGAGAAGGCATATGAGACGTTGACCACAGAGAATCTTTTGCCCAAACAGCCCTCGTGATGATCCCTTCTGCTCCCATAACCCTATCTCCTTGCATTCACCTTGAACAAGGAGTGATTGTCCATATTCTGGTGCTTTAAATGACTGAGGATTATTGGAAGCAGGAGTTTTAAGTGTGAAAATGCAGCAGTTTGTCAGCTCCTTGGGGCAGGAGCTCTTATGGCATGCAAGTAGATTGCCCTCACGCAACAAGGGCTGATCGTAGCGGGGAGCGACCTGACAAAATCTAGGAGTAATAGCAAGGAATGATGGATTTAAAGAGTCAAAAAAAAAAGTGGGTGCATTTTATTTAGGCAAAGTCCCAACTGAAATCAATAAGAACTACAGAATGTAGCCTCATAGTTTGACTTGAAAGCATTATTTGTTAAGGACTAAGAAAAACGGAGGAATTTTAAAAATCTAATTTATTTTACATCATTTTGTGTGGGCTATTTAACTTTCCTGAACCTCAATGCTTTTGGACATGGTAATGTCATTAGCTCTTTCTTTCACTCAAGTTTTGCAGTATGGCCAACCACGAGCATAAGAAAGTTACTCTTGAGTCCCTAAAATAATTAATGAGATTTTGTCATGTAGATAAAGGACTCCTTGACTTTGGTACTCGGCTGTCAAATTTCTGTAAACCACAAGGGAGAAACTCATTTAAAAGCCAAGGTGCTTTCATGTTCACAGGGCTCCAGGAGCTGGGGTTTAACACCTTTGGCTTTCACCCCCCTCACTCTCCAAATATTGCAAACTCTGGGGAAACAGTTCCTCTTGCTGGATTTCTACGGCTTCTGCTGAGCACTTGTTAATCAACAGGTCTCTTGAAAAGTTTTCCTGATACTTTAAAACAGGCAAGGGCTACAGAAAAATGCAATCCTTCATTATAGAATAGCTACATGTAGTCATGATCCAGAAAGCTAATTTGTTCCTTTCCCCAGCTATTTTGATCAGCCCAGGAATGATATTACCTGCAAGACTTCCTTTTCCAACACAAACCAGAAATGATGGCAAGGTTTCTGTTTGCTTTGTGCGGAACAAGTGAAAAACATTCCACGCCCGCATAGTCTAAATACATTACTCAAACGAAACCCAGATTTTCCTAAATGAATCTGGATATCTTACCAGAAACACTTCTTTTCTACTGGAACATACACATGGGTCCATCTGTTGTGTCACAGGTTGGGAAAGGTGAGGACACTGGCCCCTTCAAAATCTTCTCTATTATAAGGTCCTAACCTGTAAAAAAGACACAAGCATCTTACAGGTGGAAGCATCAAAAGCCTGTATGCCCCTAGCTTTCTGAAACGAGCACACGGCTATTTCCTAAGGGAATTTAATACTACTTGATTCCATTGCCCAGGCAAGCTCAGTGTGTTTGTATTTTTGTTTTATATGAAAGTAGCTTCAAAAGTTTCCAAAATTTCTTCTCTTTCAGAAGTACTTTTGCCTTTGTTGGTTTTCAAAATACACTACTTTTTTTTTCCCCTCCTTATTTCCAAATCCTTCTGCTTTTCTGGAACTTCTGTTTCCTATCATCTGGAACATTCAGAAGCAAGCACCAAATATTTCCAGTTAAGTTCCCACCAGGATGCCAATCCCACCTAAAAAAAAGAAGGAGAAAAAGGAAAAACAACAATAACAACAACAAGAATGTCCAGTGAAAGCCATGAAATCCCATGGAAAAAAAAAATAAAAATCAAGAAACTGAGCTTGGGACTTTCAAAATACCATAGTCTCCCTCTAAGACAGAGATTTGCACCTTAAAATCCTCCAGCCACTTCAGCATTAACCACCATTCCCTTTTTTTTTTTCGTATTTTTCCCAAGCAACCTGCCTGCCCACGACACCCGCAGCAGTCCCCTGACCCCCTCTCCCCGCCTCTGCGCCGTGGGGCGAAGCTTGCAAGAGCCCACCTCCCCATTCAGGGCGATGATTATGCTTTCCCCGCTACGCTGAAAGCCCTCTGCGGAGGGGAGGGAAAGAGGGGAGAAGAATCCAAAGGCATTCTGGCACCCCGGCCCGATAAGAAACTTTAGCCCTATTCAGTGGCTGACAACCGCTTGTAGAATATGATCTTAATCCTGTTTCTAACATTCTTTCGCCCTTCGGCCGCCCTATTCCAGGCTGTATTCTTCTAACCGTCGCTTTAGCAAATCCCCCAAATAGAATTACTGGGGGGAGATAAACATCAAAGGGAAATTCAAGAAATCTACAGTAGGTTCACACAGTAGGGGAAAGAGGGGCAGGTGGGGGCCGGTGGAAAGGGCTGTCTCTCCCCTTGCCCTTTTCTGGTTGCGTTCCTAAGGGCTGCCTCGCTGGCTCTCCGCAGAGCAGCCCCACAAACCTGCTCAGCAGCGTGCTAGTTTTAGTATTTATTTTTTATCCTGCTTGAGGCTTTTTTTTCCTCGGGAGGATGAGAGCCCAATGGCGCAAAGCGCTGTACGTAGCCGTCGTGTGTAAAAATAACCCTTTCCTCAGAGAGGTGCATCACCTAAATGGAGAAGATGGAGGTGAGAGAAGGAGAGGACATTTCCCCGGTAGGAAGCAGAAACGGGGAGACACTGAGGGACTTGCCCAGCAGCACACAAGAAGTCTGCTGTAGAAATGAAACGAGTGAACATAATTTGGGAGCTCCCAGTAATTCCCATCAGAAGCAGGAACCTTCAGCACTCAGAGACATTTAAGTCCCATGGCCTGCCCTGGCGAAGAGCTTCCCAACACAGGTTACAAACTTCTGCATGGAAGGACCCTCCACCTGAGCCCATGAGAAGCGTTCATATTTGTCTCACAACTGTGAGCCTCCTCTACTGTGTGATTAAAACAGCACCATGTTCTACGCCTCCGGGGCTAAGGACAAGGTGGGACTCTGAGGACAATGCCAGTCTTTTCATCCTGTCTCACTTCAGTCCTCTAGAAACCAGGGACCTGCTTTCTGCTTACTGTACAGTTGATGAGGAAAGACGAGCTCCTACCAACCCCAGCTTCAGACTCTGTCTAGCATGATCAGGTGAGGTATGGACCAAATGTCCTCCAAAGACCCCTTCCAACCCAAATTATTGCTCTAAATACGGTGATTCAAGAGGAACTGCCTTACAACAAGGAACAGAAAATTTGTGTCAGTAAAGAGAGTGCAGATAACTGAGAGAGCTAAGTTACCCCCAGAGATGCAAAAGCACCTCCTTACTAACTGTCCCAGGACCACCATCTTTCATGCTGGCTCTGGTTCACAGGTGTGTTCACACTAGCTCCATCAGCACTTTCTTCCCAGCTCTTTCTAGCTGCTGCAGCTGACAGCTGCTCCAAGAAGGGCACAAAGACGATGGAGCCAAACTTTTCCTGTATAAGACGATGGTATGACAGGGGACAAAAGCCACCACTTGCAGCTTGGGAGATTCGGACTGAACATTAGGAATTCCTGATGGTGATGGTGGTACAGCCCTGGAGCAGGACACCAGAGGTGTGGGATCTCCATCCTTGGAGGATTTCAAAACTTGGGTAAACGCAGCCATGGCCAGCCTGACCTGGTGTAGGCAACAGCCTTGCTCTAGGCAGGAGTTGGGTCTGAAGAGGCCAGAGATGCCCCAGCACCACCGAAGCATGCTCCTCAGTTGCCAAATGTTTAAAAAGCAGTTTTATTCTGAAAAAAAGCTTTTGCAAGCGAGCACTGTGAGACTGTGTAGCAGCTTCCAGGAGGTAAAAAGCTGATCAACTATAAAAGAATAGAAAGACCTAAAAATAGAGCTCCCACCACCCACTCTAAAGGATTAACTTTCAGTGAAGAAACAGGGCAGCCTTGACCTTGAGCAAGTCAAAGATGCCTGTCTCACTGCTGTTGTTCTCCGCTGCCCCATTACATGTGGTTTGGAGAAAAGGCTTCACATTCTTGGTTCTGGTTTTCCTGTTTGTCAAAGGAGGCTGAATATCCTTGTACGTTCATTGATGGTCTAGATTTACAGCTTGTCAGATTTACCCCAAATCTCAAGAGCCCAGCTGGATTGCAATGGATCATCACCCGTTATCAGGGTATGAGCTATGGTAGAGTCTTTACAGTTCTTTTCTCTTGCAATCATATGTCAAAACTTGTTTTATTCAATGCAGAAAACCTGTGAATATAGCACACTGATGAAGAGGTCCACCTTGCAACAGTTATTTTGCTTTCTTTGAACGCATTTTGTGGTTTTGGCATCTCACCTATGCAGAGAAAGCTGCGTGGGGGGAGGAGACACATTCCATATTTTCATCACGTTCAACAAGAGGGAAAAATCACAAAAGAGTGTGCCATTTTCAGCCTACGCAACTGTCACAGATTTTCGGTGTAACTTCTTAGTTTAAGCCATAAGATACCCATGAGGTACTTTTACAACCACGGACAACCCTGATAGAGCCTATAGGACACGGGGATGCATCTTCTCTCTACTCATCTCTGGTTAGACCTGAGATGGAAAAACATGTCTGGTTTTGAGCACCACTTCAAGAAAGATGTCTATTAGCTGGAGAGAGTCCAGAGAAAAACAATTAGAATAACCGGAAAACAGCATCCATAAAGAAAAATTAAGACTATTGATGTTGTGTAACCTGGAGAGAGAAAAACAAAGGGAGTTTCAGATATATGCCTGCTTTAACTACATAAAGGGCTGTTATAGAGCAGGAACTAGTCCCTTCACTATGTCCTCAGAAAACAGGGCAAGCCCCAGGCTTAGAAATATATTCTTTGAATTTTGCTGATCAGAGTATATCTGGGGTTTTATGCCCTGTGAGAAGTTCCTCGCTCTCGTATCTCTTTGTGATACACTCTCTCCCCCACGTCATTTGATATGTTGGGAATAGTTATTTACTTCTCACACTTTGTGTGGCCTCAGGACTCAGCTATTGCTAGACTGGTCCCCAAACCTCTGTTCCAGCTTCATAATCTAGTCTGTCACCCTGCACATCACAAGCCAAAGGACTTCAGTGAATTAACTCCCCCTTGAACCAGGGAATCCATCCTCTGGTCTAAAGTCTGCCAACAAGGAGGTACCCCACCTCACCTTCAGCAAAGAGTTACTGTGGTTAATTACCCTCGCAGTCGATGTTAATCTCGCTATGAGATCCTGTCTCATCCTAAGGCTCATACCTCCTTCTCGGGTTGCTTCAGATTTCACCCCCGATTGCTGATGGCATCCATGGTCCTGCTGGTTATGAAAAGCTCAGCTAGATCAGTTGCACAGGGAGGCTTAAGTGTTTCCAAGACCGTAATGAAAATTCCTTTCTGTAGAAACTGTGACCCAGACATGAAACCCAACCCTCAGCGGGAGACTTCTAATTTCATAGGAGACAAAAGCCAAGCACACTAAAAAAACTTGTCACTCTCTCGGAGAATGGGGATTTATCATTCAGGTGCGAAGTGCTCCATCAGCCTCCACACATTGGTTTACTGAGGGATGTTTTTCTTGGGATTTATTTTAAATCAACAGAATGGGTTTGGGAACACTTTGTGCCTGCCTTGTCTGGACAATGGGACAACCAAAATGCTGGGCAGTTTTCAGCATCCAAGGCTTCTTTCTTGTTTCATCCTGGAAGTGCTTATTTGGACTTGAGGACTAGTTTGTTGAAGATTTGGGAGATGGGGTGGTGACCACACATCACCCACCTAGATGGTGCCTCTAGGCAGAGAAAACAACTGGGAGGAGCCCATCCTATCCATAGAGATGGGGTATTCAGCCACCTCAACCATTAACTCCATTTGTTGTTTGTCTGATGGCAACTGCATTCACCAGAGACCGCTCTATATGTCCAAGAAGCACCTCCATGCCATGCCTGGGTGATGTCAGGATGTATAAGCCCAGCACCAAAACTTCCATCACATGGAAAAGAATAAAGGTATCTGGGTATACATTGTTATTTGATTTCACCCATGACAATGTTAGTTCTGATTTACATTTAAGTAGAAAAATATTCCCATAAATTCTCTGCCTAAGGAAAAAAATAGCCCGTAGAAATCCTCATCTCCACCCCCATGGGTAACCATGGGTAACATGGGTAACAGAGAGCAGGAAAATCAGAAAAGGGGCATGGTGGTACAGCCCTCATATCGATATCGCAGCTTTGTGTTTTAGAGTTCCAATTCACCTTTTTTCCATGAATTTGCCTGGTGACCTCTCTGCTATATCCCTTCTCAAGAGGCGCAAGCAAGAATGTGTCCGTATTCAAAGTGCTGTAGAAATGGGTTAGAAATTTGGGCATCCACTGTGTCCAACACAAGAGATGCGTTTGTATGACCAGGCTCAGGACTGATCCCGCGTGTCCATGCTCAGTACATTCAGGCTGAGCACCACTTCTATGTCCGGATGAGTCCCAGGATCCCACCATATTCCCCCTCCCCTTTCCCCAGGGAGATCGGTTAAAGAGGAGAGTCGGAGGAGCAGGATTTGTGGGCTGCAAAGCGCCCATGTGCCGCACAATGTGATCACAGCTGCCAGGACGTCCTCGTGCCGGGGAGGCTCTTGCCCTTCCTCCACGCCAGACCATTGCAAAATCAGCTTCTGGGAGGACTCTGCTTCTCATTTATTTCTCCTGGGCCTGTCCATGCTTCCCCCCATTAACCTTGCCAAATTTTAGTTCATTCTTAAAACAGTTCCAATTAAATGGCTTTTCAATCAGCTTGATCGCAAGTGCTCCTGCCAGAAGTGCGGCACACCCGTGAAATCAGGAATTTCCTGCAGGACAGCCACTTTCTGAAAAAAATCTTTGGATTTTCTCTTGGAAAACTATCAGCTCAAAAACAGAACTATTCAGCCTTGTAGCCAACATTTTCCTTTTTATTTCTTCCAGAATTTGGAGTAGATTCTCCCCCTCCCCCTAAAATTTTGTTCTCAACAAAATATTTCATGGATAAAAAGCAAACCAAAAGCACTCTGCCCTGGCTCGGAGTTCAAACGGGCGGGAATTTTCACACAGCCCAGACCTGGGGCTTGGAAAGGCTCTGGCTTCTTGGCAAAGCCTGTTCAGTAAAGTAGCTCAGAATGCCCACGTTTGTCCAAGGCACACCTCTAACCAGTTTAACACTGGGGAGGCTAGCCCAGTTCGAACAATTTCTAATATAGATCTGCTGAGGCTTTCCTTTCCAGTAAATATTTATCTTTTGTTAGCAGCAACTATCCGAGAGACATACTTTCAGGGTTGGCTCTTTCCCCCTTTCTCAGCCTCTTGAGGACCAAGTCATGATTTTATGTGCATCGTTTTTTTCCCCTCGTTCGACGCTCACCAGTCCAGAGGATCGCTGTGATTTATTCGAGCAACAAGGGTGCACCCGTTGTTTATTCACCAGACCAGATTGCTACAAGATAGAAGAGCCAGGCTGCGCACCCCCCTGCTCCTAATGCCGAGAGATTAGATGGGGAAGCCAGATAGCCTGGCTCTGGAAGCAAGCAAATGAGCAACCCTAAATACCTTCCTAGACCCGGTGACCGTAAGTCCTTGGCGGTGACTGGTCCTTGTGGGATAATGCCAGGAATAGGCATATTAAGCACATGAATGTCAAGTCCTAATTCATCTCTTTAATGTTGTACAGTAGCAGGACTGTACCCCCCTGCTGTGGTGTAATTTCACGCTGAGGAGTCTGATGGGGCTTCCTGCAGACTGATCCTTTATGGATCAGAAAACTCACTTTCTCTTTGTGTTAGAGGGCCCGGAGATTATCTTATTAACCATCTCCATGCCAGCGCAGATTAAACACTGGGCTCTGCCTCTTCTGAGGACTCCTTTCAGTGCTTCTTTTCCCCTCCTATCGGTTCACGTCGCAGAGGTGAAGAACATTAAACACCCAAGCCTCTACCAGCAGGTTTCACACTCAGGTGAGCAGATGGGCTATTTTGCATTTTCTTGGCTCAGATGCAACACTGGCCTTGCTTGAATCCTAAATCCGTTTAAGCAGCTTGTTGCATCCACATGAAGGCTCCTGTATTGCCTTTCCAGGTTCTCTTCTCCTCTCCTTTCCCCAAATGAGGCAATGTTTAAACTACTTTAGAACGATGCCCTGCAGGTACCACCAGCCCCAGAGCTGCTAACTCAACTGCAGGAGCGGGTCCACCTCGGGCGCTACACTCCGTAGGACCTGGTTAGCTAGAGGAAGGGTGGCTTCTCTTCCACCATCTCAGTCCACCAGACTGCCACTCCCGCATTGACTTCACAGACATCTCCAGACCACACCATGGGGACAGCGAGATGCGGCAGTGACCAGTTAGGATGTTCCTGTGGCCTCTAAAGGTGTCAGGCACTGCACACAGGTCAGGAAAGGGCTGCAGGAGGGAAGGCAGAAACCGAATGTATTCTCAAACCCTGCTCAGGATGGGGGATTTTCCAATCTGAGGAGACAAAAGCCTTCTGCTTTCACCACTAGACCACGGCTGCCTCCCCGAATGATGCCAGAAGGCCACCCTGTAGCCACGTCCCAGCGTGTAACAGGGGATGATAGTTTATAATCTCATTTTCTGGGCTGGCTGCCCTTCTGGTGCCCCTCATGCTCCATGTAAATCATCTGGAGTCCGATTTCTTTGGCTCGCAGGGCTGTTCTTCCCTCGTCTGCTTCTAACAGGCTCTTGGCTGAGCAGGGAGCTTGTTGGTGAAGACAGTCCCAGGACAGTCCCACCAAAAAAACTGCAATTCAGTCTTGATCGGACAAAATGCTGCAGCCAGGGCCAGGCTCCCAACAACACGCAGTTTTGGCAGATTGGGAGCGGCCTCGGCATGCTCGCATCTCCCGTTCAATACACATGCGCTTCCCCATCCATCGGCACTGTTTCCTGAATCAGGGTCGTCCCATCCCTTTACTGCTTCACCTGACGCACTTTAAAAAAGCAGTTCAACACAGCCCTCAGTGGATTTCAATTATTTTTAGGATATTGCTCATATCTGCTCGTGTTGTGTCGAGCTACAGACCCAGTGGCAAGTTTCACCGCCACCAACAGCCTTTTTGCAGCTAATGAAAAATAACCTGCTTTTTATCTGCAGAAAATAGCATCGCCTGGGTCTTATCATGGCAAATTATTTAATGGCTCTCCAAGCATTAAATAGTCCTTCCCTGTCTATAGGGCTGTGTAAATCTCTTTCCAGCTGCTCTCCTGCTGCATTGCCGAGCACCCCAACTTGCAAAGCAGAGCCACAAACTGCAGCCGTAGCTGTCCCCTCCCTCCAAGCAGGGAGCCAGAGCGGCCACTTGCATTGCTGGAGGCAGAGGGGTCATAAGCCCTCCCCCAGGTCCCCGGCTCTTCTCCCCCAACACAGGTCACTTATTCCCTGGGAGGATGCAGGACAGCAGGATTCTGGCTTAGGGAGAAAAGTCCTATAGTCCTGCTTGGGGACACAGCAGCATCCCAGCGGGATCCCAGGAGGAGAGGCAGGTGCTGAGCCTGCAGCCCACCTCTGCTGGGAAAAGCACAGAAAACACCAAGCCCCCAAAATTCCAAGCATCTGGCCCCCTCTTGTTTGCAGAGGAGGGAAAGCCACCGATCCCATTTGCCTCCCCGGGAAAGGGGCTGTGCTGGGACCCAGCACCCCACACGAGGCCACAGCACCCACAGGAGAGCCCAGGGCAGGAGCCCAGGGCAGGAGCCCAGGCTGCAGCTGCCTCTCCCTCTGCCATGGTCAGTGCCGCGGCGGCATGGGCAAAAAAAAAGAGACCTGTCAGAGGGGAACTGCTAACTCAGGGGTTGTTTTTAAGAATCTGATCATTAATAGGGTGGTTGGGATTTCTTTTCTAGTGCAGAGAGAATAGTGAAGGATTTGTTGTTTTAATTGCAGTATTATTCTCATTCTTATTTTATTTTTCCATAAGGGAAGAAACGAACTCCTCTGTTCCACCCCAGCTTCGCTTAAAGTACAGCAATACGGTAAATGGACAGCAGTGGGAAACCTCTTCTCAAATTCTCCAGGAGGAACTGAACTATTTCTCTTTTTTTTTTTTGCAAACAACTTACTTAAGAAACCCCCTGGTATATGTAACTTGAACCCTTTATTTTTGCATTTACAATCTGACAACTCTCTCCTTTGCCCACGTGAGCTGGGTCAGGTTTGGCTTCGGCTTGGGGCTTTTAGGCTTTCTTTCTAGCCAAGCCTATGAGGGTGATGGGAGAAGGCTTATGAGGGTGATGGGAGAAGGCTTATGAGGGTGATGGGAGAAGGCTTATGAAGGTGATGGGAGAAGGCTTATGAGGGTGATGAAGGAAGGTTTTTGAGGCTGTGTGGGTCCTGAGATCCCGCTGGATGGGAAGCCCAGCCTGCAGCCACAAGGCAGGCTCTCCAGCCACAGAAGCAGAGCTGAAGCCATCAATAGCAGAGATCGCTGCAGGTTACGGGTGAAGCAAACCAGAAGGCAGCTCCCCCGAGGACGTGTTAGAGTGACCTGGTGTATGCAGGCTGCTCACTTGCTGTGGGACTGGAGCAAAAGCCATCGGAGAGCTTTTGCCTCCCTGCATGGCAGGAGTGGAGCTGCAGGTCCCCGTGCGGCTACTGCCCACGCAGCAGCAGGCAGAATTCAGGGGACACGTGGGGAAGGCAGCATCCCTGCGGCACAGCCCGGGGAGCGCCTTCATCCTGCAAAGGGGAAGATTTTCAGCCTGAACAAATGCAAAGCCCCCTATTCTGCCTGGCACAGTGGGTTTCCCAGAGACTCAGCCCATCCCTTAATGAAGGACCCTTTCCAATCCGCGAGCCGTCGGATCCCGGAGCAGAAGGGAGGACTGTTTGTTTAGACCCATGTGGGTTAGGCAGCTCAGACTTTATTCTTGCACTTTGATAGGTTCCTAAATGAAAATCCAATAATATTTTAAGCAGAACGAGTTCCCATGAAAGTCATTTCTAAATCGCCCGGCTCATCCTACCTGTCGGCTGGATTCTCCATCCCCACTGGCCTAAGCCCGGTGTAACATCACTGCTCCCAACGGCGTTACTCCCGGGAGCCGAGTCCGGCCCTGCCGCAGAGGGCACCCGCTGCCGCCTGCCTTTAATGAACATGTAAATAGATGGGAGGCTTCGGAGCAGAGTAACCCTGCAGTCAGGAAGTTCTCCAAAGCAGCTCGGGAGAAATAATACTTTATTCCTGGCAGTGCAAATAAGTGATAGGGACTGGCTAAGAAGGGTTCATGCAAATACTCCCGAATTAAGCTCCATCTGAAGTTAGAAAGGAAAGATGATAAACACACCCGGCTTTGAAACTGCAAAATATGCTTTGCAGGCATGAAACCGGAGGAGTAACAAAACTATCTGACATCATATTAAAGAGCAAAGCATTTCTTATTCTCAGGGCTGCAGTCACCAAAAACCAGAGTCCCATTAAAGAGTCCTAACTATTATTTACATTTCTAAATCTTAAAACCATTAACAAAAGCCACTTAATTCAATTACTTTCCCTGGGCGCCAATGTTATTACATTATTGTCACGAAGCTGAGTTTGGCTCTGGGTTTCTCTTTTTTTCCTTTCTTTAAATTCATTCCTCTTTTCTCCGCACCGAGTGCCTCCCCCCCACCTCCCCGTCTTCCTCTCCCCCGATGTCATTGTGTAGAACTAATGGGGTAAACTGAAATGGTATCTGTCCTCATTGACAGGTTTATGAGAATTTAATAAAGCGTGGCGCGGATAAAATGAGATATTACAAGGCCACACAAAGCTGATTGACTTCTCCACGTCAGCATTTTTATTTGGTTATTTATTTATTTCTTTTCGACACAGGGGTGATCTCACCAGTCCTTCGGTAGTGCCGGCCCGGGAGAGATGAGACAGGGAGGGAACACACGGGCGGCGGGAGGGACCGATCGATCCATCGACTTGTTTGCTGTGAGCACAGCCGCGATGCTTTGCGGCTTTCCGATCGTTCCGGGAAGATGTCACGGCAGGAACCAACGAGGGCCCCTCCGCCGTGCGTGTTCGTGCTGGGGTGAGCTCGCCAACGACAGCTTGCCCACAGGTGGGGGTCCCCACCGCTTCGCTATCGGGGGGTCTGAACCAGGGACCGGCACTGGGTGTGCAAGACACTGCACAGACACGGCATGGAGGGGACGGGAGGCGCATCGGCATCGCGCGAGTTGTGTCTCCCTACAGGGGTGACATTGAGGTGATGCTAAAATGGCCACCCATGCTAAAATGGCTCACCCCAGACCACACGGAGGTTTACACTGACCGACGCAGAGCAATCACAACCTGCAATAGGACCCAGGAGGTCCTCAAGAAGAAGGATGCCACCAACCAGCTCCACCAAGGCACAGGCCTGCTTGTGCCTCAGTTTCCCCTCCTGCCCGATGCCCATCCTGCTTGTGTAAATGTAAATTGCAGGTCACCCGGGGGCCTGCACAGATCAAACTTCCCCTCTGGGAAAATCAGTGTGTATATTTAAGTGTGTTTGCTCCCATCCCACCGCAAACAGAGAGAGCTGGAAATCTGGGCTGTGCAGTAACTGGCTGGCTGTCTCCCTCTCCTGGCCTGTTCAGAAAGCAGGGCTCTCAGAAAAAAAAAAAAAAAAAAAGAAAATTCAGGGTTTGTGTGCTTTTTTCCAGGTAAGGAAAACCACAGTACAGTGGCCAAGGAGGTCTGGATTCAGCCCAGTAACACTCAGGGATGGATGGGGGCTCAGGACCCTGTTACAACGCAGGACCCCACTCAAATCTTGACCCCAAATTACAGAAGAACATTACTTTTGGGGAAGACCGTCAGGATTAAACTTGGGGCTGCCCCTGTTAGCCTCAAAACTTGGCCTGCAGGGCTTCAAACACAAATAACATTAATTGTTTCCCCCTTTCTGCAATATGCAATCAGAGAAGGTAGAGATCTGCCTGCTCATTGAAAAGTGCAGGCAGCCTGCCAGATTCAAGGCACGGTCCTGGACACTGGAACAAATCCTGGCAGCAGCAGACCACAGGTCTCTGAGCACTGACAGTTTGCAGGACCAAGCCCTGTAGGGATGTCCTCCTTAGCAAAACCAACCTGGCCCAGATGGGCCAACAGCAAAACTCCCATCATTTTATAAGAGCACTTAAAATTGTCTGAAATCAAAGCACTGCTCCCCACAACAGCTTGGGCTCTCCTATCACCCAGAGAGCCAGAGAAGGGCTTTCTGCTTCATTCAACACTCCTTGCAAGTTCAGAGTATATAGTGCAGGGTTCTAGGGCGCAAAAGCCTCAGAGCACAGGATTTCTGCCAGGACCGCAGCTCAATCCTGCTCTCTGGTGGCTCACACCCGAAAGGCCAAACGCATCCAGCAGTGATGTCTTCTCGGAGCAGCGAGAGGTGTACACCCTCCATGGGCTGGAAAGGGTCTGTGCTCCTCTTTCCTTATTAATTTAGCTCAAGATACAGCTCAGAAGGCAGCTGTGCGCAAGAAGATGGACATCACAGAAGGTTTTAAGATTCCCTGCTTGAGTGGAGCATGGGTCCATCACTGGAGAGGGACCGTGGGCTCCATAAAGGGGCTGCAACCCACTGCCCTTCTTTTAAAAGCCCCTCCAAATACTTTGCATCATGGCAAGCATCCTTCGGCTCTGCACAGATCGTTCACAACCCATGCAACAGCTTTTCATGGGCTGCCCCAGCCTGTAAACATTCCCCCCAATATCATGTCTCCTTGCTGAAGGGCCACAAGGTGTGGAGCAAGCCGGGGAGCATTTCTTCTAGATTTCCTCACCCTGTCCCCACTGAGATGTACCCAGCGCCCCAGCCCCACCAATGCAGCAGCACGATGGGCTCACTTGAAGCGCAGGACAAGCAGATGTCCCTTGAGGACACCACCTCTGCCGTTCCCACCACCACCATCGGTGTCCCAGGGCTGGGCAATCACTGCCTGTGACCCCGGGAATGGTTTTATCGATTCAACACACCATGAGGCAGCATCCTATAAAGCCTGCGCTCACCCCTTGCTATTCTGAGGAGCATTTAATCATCTTCTCCATGCTGGCTTCACCCTGTAAAGTTTTAAACACAGAGATGACCCCCTATTCTTTGCTTTGTAACACACAATAAAGAAAAAGAAGTGGCCAAACTTGTCCCCCCCACCCCAGCTTTGCTGCCCCGGCTCTGCTCCCCCCTCCCCGAGCACCAGAGCTGCTCAGCGTGTAAATGTATGTAAATCTTTGGCAGTATCCACAATAGCCCCCTATCTCCTGCTCTTTCTCTGAGCGGCTGGAGTAATTACAGTGTAGCAGTGCCAGCACGAGGCATTTCTGCTGATGAATGCACTCAATCTAAGCACAGTTTTATGTATCATTAATTCCTTTAGCATTCAAAAAAATAACTTTTTTGATGGCAGATAATACTGTAATCACTCACAATTGCCAATACAATTATCTTCATTCAGCTGTGTAAAACAACTACAGGAGTAATTTTAGCTACCTAAATTTTCTTTCTCTCTTTTTTTTCTCCTTTTTTTTTTTAATGTTCACATGAAATGCAAAGCTGTTTGAACTGAGGTTGCTGTAACACAGGCACTACTAGAAATGACTCTCCACACCCCCATTTGTATAGAGAGGTGGTTTTCAGAGCCTGATCCCAGTGCTTGCAAGGTGCACTGTCTGCTTAAGGTGTCTTCAGCAATCTTAGGGACCTCCCAAAGGGTCCTCCCCACCCTGGGGAGCCCACTGCTGTGACCTCTTCAACTTTTCCTTACTCTCCATTTAGCTACCACGCAATAGCTGCCAGGTGCAGAAGGAGTAAAAAGAGCTTGTGCAAGTGCAAGTTGCACGTACAAGTCATGGTCCTCTTCCAGGTCGGCTCCTCCCCCACTCTGCTGGTGGAGAAAATACGTGAGCACTCCCTAATCTGCTTCAGAGCAGAGTCCACAAAGCTGGCACAACCTACGTGTTCAATCTGTTTACGGTAACTCAGACACTCCAGCTTGCAGCAGATTATGGAGCAATCAGCCCTGCCGCTGGCAGAGCTCTGGAGCACAATCAGCGAGGAGAACAAGCGTCTTCCACAGGCAGAGGTGACGGCAAAGGGAACAACAAAGGTGGTGTGAACAACTTTGCTGAAACACGCAATTTTCTTGCAGGGCCAAAAGGAATCACTCCCACATGAAACTACCTCTTGCCTGAGCTGCTGGACAACCTCCTCCAGAGTCTCTACACGGTACTTAGCTTGGACAAACTTTCTCTTCATCAGCTCCTTCATGGCCCAGGTGAGCAGCAGGAGGGCTGCTGTGGAGCTGCACACCAGGATGGAGACAGAGCAGGGGTTAAACTCCAGCTCTGAGAGGAGCTGCCTCACCTTCTTGCAGATCTTGTGGACGCATCCCATTCAAGAGCCAGGAACCTGCAAGGAGAGGAGAAATGAAGCAAGAGGGACTACTTGCTGCTGTAAATGAAGCTTGGATCTTCTTCCAGAGGGCCAGATCCAGAGGGGGGTGACTGGCAGCTGGTGGCAGGAGCAGGTTGTTAACCTCTGGGAAACAGTCTAAAAGCTGTAGGATGAAATGGAAGAACAGAAGTGTATAAATTCCCAGGTGAACAATTGCTTATTGCCTCTTCTGAAATAAGGGGCAGCAAATGAAATCAGCCGAGGGCAGCAAACAGGAGATGTCGCTTCCCTGTAGCACGTGGATAAACCGTGCATCTCCCTGCTGCAGGACGCTGTGAGTGCCAGCATCAGATCGCTTCACACCAGAAATATCTCTACGAGCACACAGCTATTAGTCACTGACACCTAACCTCTGGCTTGAGAAGCCACAGCTCTCCAGATGACAGAAGACAGCGTTAAGGAAAACATTGCTGTGTGTTTGCCACACTCTTGGCGTCTGCTCCAGTGTCAGATGAATGGGGGCTAGCTGGTCCTTCAGCCCGAGCCGGTCCAGCTGATCATGTGTGATGTGTCACAGTTGGAAGAAGATGACGCCTTTCTGCCCCTCCTTTGGTAACCATAGGGTTACAGCATCTCTGGGGTGTGGTGGTACCCACCCAGCCGCAGCTCTGTGGACACACAGAGGGGAAGGAAGTCTTCACGGATCCAGCTGATCCTTTCGCCCTCCCTTAGCCGCAGGCTCCAGCCCTGCCAGGCAGTGGAGGAGGTGCAGGGGCAGGATCCATTCTCGTTTCTAGCACCCCCATGATTCAAGCCCCCTTTGCTGCAGCATGTGGTCAGCCCTGTGGACATAACAGCAGAAAAGCTCCACTTGCTCATCTGGCAAGGACACACCAGTGTCCCAAAGGGACATCAGGGCATCACTCGCCCCACAACCAGACCCACCCTGGCCCATGGGGAGCAAGGCCAGACCCATTTTACCTCTCTTAGGTGGTCCCGGGCACATTCTCCTGGACAGGGTGTCCCCAGCCACCACCTGCCTATGCTGGAGCCCCCCTGTCCTCTGCCCTGTCCCATCTCTGCTGGTAGCTGGGTCACAGCAGAGACCTGCTGCATTTTGGGGTTTCCCTGGGTTAACCTCCTGGAGCTGGCCGGCCCCAGCAGAGATCCAAGCCTTGCCACTGTCCCGCCTGATGCCTCAACCCATTTATTCACCCCCATACACTTGCCCACGAGAGTGGAGAAGGGAGGTCTCTGGCAACAGCTCCTGGAGGCCCAGGTGCTCCAGGCATAAAGCTCATATTTTGTTTTCTTCCCTTTGACAAGCTGAACTGCAGAAGTTGAAAATTGTTCCTGCATGAGAGATTTTACGCAGGGTTTACACTAGGGGGAAGAGAGTTGGAGAAGTAATTGTCTCTTCCACCAGAACTAGTTTTTAGCTTCTCTTTCTCCAAAGTTCACCACCTTTCTTGTTCTCTTGATAAAAGACTTCAGGTGCGCCTGGTTTTACTGCCTGCAGGGAAACAGCCTTATTTTGGCATTGTGCTGCCATGGGGCGAGATCAGTGCAGCTGAGGAGAGGGTGAAGTCTCCAGCATGGGAAAGAAGGAAAGAGGAGATAGGGATCACAGCATCTGCTTTCACCATCCTTGATCTGATCCCATCTTCCCAGCTCACTGCAAGAGCACCCCCACCAACCCTGCTCCCCTCGCAGCTTCTCGTGCCCCAACTAGTCTGCGTGCATAGGACTGCAGTGCCCTTGGAAGCTCACATTGCACATCCCCTGAGCCCCACTGTCTGAAAGAGGGGGGGGGGGAAGAAAAAAGAGGAAAAGAAAAGAAAAAAAAAAACCAACACAGTGGGGAAAAAAGGCTCTTCTTGCATGTAATTTCCTTGACCCAGATAACAGGGAGCTGCTCATCTTCAAATACACAGCAAGAAGCCATAAGCCACAAGTTCAGTGAGGGCTGAATATTTCTGAGGCTTCAACACCCTTCAGCAAAGACAGTCCCAGGACTCTGTGTACGTACAGCGCAGCCTTTCCCTCCGGGGGAGTCGGGCTGCTCTGGTGCTGCCAAAGTAGCCCTGATGGCCTGAAAGTTGAAGCAAGCCAGTGGCCTGAGCAATAAGACCGGGAAAATCAGGGCTGGGGGCATGTAACCTCCCATTGCATTTCTAGCTCAGCACTGCCAGGGGTGACTTAGGCACAGCTCATCCTGCTGGGAGGCAGGGGGAGGGAGAAGACATCCCAAATCCTTTCCAACAGGTTTTTCACAATCCTGTGGGCAGCATCTAAACTGGATATCTTGAAATATTTGCACATGAACTTTTGCAAGCGGTGAAGGTTTTTTAAGGACAGGCCCCATCTGGGGCTGGTGACAAAGAAATTACTTTGGAGTTTCCCTCAAAACTGAGTGCAAGGCCCCAGCAAGCACGCCCCTGCCTGAGCAGGGGTGCCAGATTTCTATGTTGGAAGCCGCAGCACTTAGCAAAGTAGAGGCACACCCATGCTCTGCCAGTGATGAAGTGGACTCTGCTGGGCACCTGCTGAGACATTTATCGTTTCTTTTTCCCACACAATTGCTTGGCTTCAGGAAACGCAAAGGAGCCGGGTATCTTTGGGACTCCCCCCCCCCTGCTTCTTTGCTGCTCCTAGCCAAGACTATCCCCAGTGAGGCTGAAAAATTACAGGGAGATCAAATCCTCACTTGGGGAACGGCAAAATAAATAAACCTTATCAGAGGGAGACCACCCAGCACAGGGAGGGGTGAGTTTTCATCCAGGAGCTTTTCCTGCTCCCAAATATCCTCCTCCCTACCCGTGCTGCTGCTCGCAAAGCAGCAAACTGGTTAAAACCCTCTCCAGCGAGCCCAACCCTCTCCCGCCCGAGAATCCTCCCCAGGTTTTGCCTCCCTCTTCCCCACCTCCCCATCGGCGAGCGGGTGCCCTTGGACCCGGCCGGCAGCGGGGAGGTGCCGGGAGCGGGAGGAGCGGGGCACCCGGCCGGCCAGCCTCGCCAGCCCGGCCATGCGGATCCCCCTGCCCGCCCTGCTCTGCTGCTCGGCCGCCAGCCTGCTGCTGCTGCTGCGATGGCGGCGGCGAAGGAGGCTCTGGAGGAAGGTGAAGGAGGCTCGGCAGAGGCAGGAGCGGAGCTTGGTGCAGATGGAAATGGCTGTTCGGCGCTTTCGGGAGCAGGTGGGTGCAATAAGCCGCGCTTCTCCCTTCCACCCCCGGGGGGGAGGCTGCGGATGGGTGAAGCCGCCTCCGCCCGCCTGGCGATGGCTCCTCACCCTGCCCTTAGCATACCCCCGGGGCCAGCGGGCAGCGGGGTGTCAGCCTGCAAGGGGCAGCTGCTGGGCGGCTCTCACAGAGCTGGCCCGGCTGCGAGACCGCGTCCCGGTTCCTAATTCCCTACGGGGATTTAGTTTTATTTTTTTTCCTTTCTAAATCTATGTGTGCGTGCACCCACCCCAGCAATGCGGCGATCCCCTCTGTAGCAGGGGTGGGGAGGAAATGCTTCCCGGTGCAGCGGGGGATAACGGGCAGCGGCGCAGGCGCCAGCAAACAGTAACCGGCAGCGAGGAGAGGAAAATCCCTGCCCCTCGTCCGGAAGCTTCCTGGCCTCTTCCGCCGTGGTAGGAGGCTCAGCCTGGCCGCTCAGGAGGCGGTAGGAAAAGGCGAGAGGCAGCGTGTTCCCGGCAGAGGCCGAAGTGCAGCCGCGCAGCCCGAGGGCGCTGCCCGCAGGGAGGGGGTGCGGTGCCGCTGGTGCCGCGGCGCCGTGCCCAGAAATCCGGCTCCACCGCGCCGTGGCCCCCGCGATCCCGTCAGACTGCCCGACCCGTGGTTGGAGTGGACTCGCTCGGGTTCAGAGTCCAGCTTGGGGGATGAGGTTTGATGCTTTTTTCATGGTATTTAGTAGGTGACGAGGATATTTTTCCTGACCCAAAAATGACCTGTCTGCTGTCAGCCAAGGGGCTTCCTGGTTTGTGCGCATCCCTGTGGGATATCTTGGTGATGCCAGGAGAAGAGCTGGCACCGGGTCCGGCTTTGTTTCTTGCTGGAGCAATGTCTATAACCATGCCGCCAAGTCCCACTGTAATTCAGCAGAGAACATTGCACTGAGCAGTTCCCCCAGGCCTGGCCGAGACCTGTCTGAACAAGGCTGCACGAAAGGCTTTCTCTTAAACAGCAGGTACTTGGTGAGACCGGTCTGGCCAGGAAAACAAGGCTTTAGAAAGCCTGGGTTACTACTGGCCCTGCAGGTTTCACGTTGTGCTCACTGGTGTCAGATAGGAGGAGGATTGCGGTCTTGAGGCAGATATTGCATTTGACCACTAAATGACAGGTATTTTTTGGATGGGTTACAGTGGGCACCAAGGGGAGAGGAGGAGCCCACCAGCTGAGGTAAAGATGGGTCATTGTCTGTTCAACCTTTCCCATAGCATCCTTCCGTGAACGTGATCTCCATCCTCTCTCTGCCTTTGCCGGAGCTCTCCAAGAAACTCCGGGATGGCTCCCTCTCTCCGGAGTATGTCTTCTACGCCTACGTGGGCAAGGTGAGGAGCAAGGGCAGCAGAGCAGCATCTCACCCACCGTGGGGCTGGCTCTTTTTGGGAGGAGCCCAGCACAAGGTTCAAACACTGTTTCAAACCTGGTTCAAGTGCTGCTGAGCTGTCGCTGCTCGCTGGTTAGTGCTGGGCCCTTCTGCGCTTTTCTGTGAGTGAGGGGAGAGCCGGGCATCTGGCTGCCATGGCTCTCAGCTTGGTTTGGAGCAAAAGGGAGCAGCAAGCAGCAGGCACAGCATCTGGAGAGCCCACACCTTCCTAGGGGAGCCCATACCTTCTCAGGGACAGGTATAGCTATAGGGAAGTTGCAGAGTGCTGCTGTTGTCTCCCCTCCATCTCCAAATGGGTTTGTAAACCTCAAAGACTCGGTGTCCACTTTCATTCTCTACTTTTGCCATATTGCCCCGATCACCTCCTGGGTTCCCACTTTGCGGTTATCGTTTTATGCCACCCCAGAAGCTCAATCAAGAGAATAGCCTTTGGTATTCTGCTGCGCTGAGTGCTCTTTTCATCACGCACCAGCTGGTGCCACGGCCCGCCCTGTGTCCAGACAATGTTTTGGAGTTTGGCATGAAAATGTCTTGGAAAAGAACAGAAAGGGCTGCCCTGGTAGCGACTGCGCAGATGGGGAAGAGGCGGGTGGCCTTTGCAAAACAAGGCTGTTGTGCAGCGCCGCGGGCTGTGTCTCACCTGCGGGTTTTGCCTGCTTTCCCCAAGGCTCTCCAAATCGCCACAGAAACCAACTGCATCACGGAGTATCTGCAGGAAAGCGAGACCCAGCTCCAGAAAGCGAAGCTAACAGGGAAGCTGGGTTTGCTCTACGGGGTGCCTGTCAGCATCAAAGACTCAATCGACTGCCAGGTACAGCCAGCACGATACCGCGTGTTTCCTGAGATCCCTGTGGTTTGGAGTTTGGTGACAGGGGGAGGTTTGACCTCAGCATCTGGCTTGACTTTGTCATAGCTGATGTGGGATGGCCTGCCCTGGCAGGTGATGGGGTTTGCGGCCCATCTCCCATATGAGCCAACAGAGAAGGTCAGATTTACTACCAATACACTATGCAACGTGTGCATGATGGATGGGTTGTTGGAGGTTCATGCACATGCTTACATATATAGATAAAAATACAGGGGCAGGGGGAATTGCAGTCTTCCATTTGGAAACCTCATTGTCCTGTGTTTCCAGGGTCATGATTCCACGTTAGGGTTTATAAAAAACCTCAATAAACCCGCGGCAGAGGACAGCGTGGTGGTGCAGGTGCTCAGGAGACAGGGGGCAATTCCGTTTGTCAAAACCAACGTTCCCCAGTCCCTCATCAGGTAGGTGGGTGCTCCATTCCCCGGCACGGCAGCAGTCCTCCCTCCCTCATCTCGAGTGAGGGTTTCTATCAAATCTAATTCTCATTTCCCACTTTTAAACTAACAGCACCTGGTCCCTATCCTTAGTGTCTTTAAGTTTTACTTAAAAAAATAAACACATTTAGACTAAGGATGAAAATTAACTCTAGTTCCAAATGAAATAAAGGAGCAAAAGAGGAGGAGAAGAGGAAAGAAATCGCTGCCCTTCTTTCCTCTGTTGGGTGTTTTTAAATAACTTTTTGATTTTGTGGTTTTTTTTTTTTTTAAATTAACCCCTCAGAGATGGACCTGTTAATTATACAGTGCAAACACATATTCATGGAAGGGGAAGCTAGTTAGCTAGTTAAGTTAACGACCTTAAATTATCCTGCCCCCAAACCTCCTGCTGTATCTGGCCAGGCCACTCTTGCCGTCATTGATACGGGGTGAGGTCAGGTGTGCTGTGCTGGACAGCCACCCTGCTAGTGTCCCTGTGTCCTGCCAAGTGAAGTCTGCCAAGGCGGCTCTGCGGATGACTGTTGCCCAGCTGTATGAAATGCCTTCCTTAAGGTGACACGGCGATGACTGACCATGTTTAAAAAAAGCCACGCAAAGAGGTCGCCTCAGGGATTATCAGATTCATGTTCAAATATTGCTGCAGTTGGCATTTGGCCTGTTCCCAAGCAGGGGCTTAGCAATGCCCCCCCCCCAGGGTGGGGGGGCCTGGACCTGCTCCAGGTGGGCTGCTTTGGGCGTCCTCTGGCCCTTGGGACCGCCTGAACAGGGAGCCTTGCCAGGAGGTTTGATGTATTTGTGCTGCCAGAGGGTCTGTCTGGGGAAGGCTTGACGACACTGAAATTAGCTGGCAGTGAATCCAGGTCCTGGGGCTGCCATGAAAAGGCTGATGGTCTTCCCAGAGCTCCCTCAGACTAAGTGATGTCCATGTAACAACTAGTGAATTACGCAATTACCTTTTGAAGGTCTTTTTGTAGTGGCTGGGGTCCACATCAGCAGATATCTACATTCCTCTCGTTTGCTCTCTCTCTCTCTCTCTCTCTAGCTATGACTGCAAGAATTTAATCTTTGGTCAGACGTTCAACCCTCTGCTCTACACCAGAAGCCCCGGAGGCTCCTCTGGTGGAGAAGGGGCACTTGTAGGAGGAGGAGGGTCCATCCTGGGCTTTGGGACGGATGTAGGAGGGAGCCTGCGTTTCCCCGCTGCCTTCTGTGGGATCTGTGCACTCAAACCCACCGGGAACAGACTCAGGTACTGCGAGTAATGCAGTGATGTCTCTACCGACCGCTGTGCTGGGATGCTCCTGTGGGCAAGGGGAAACCTGGGAGGAACTAGGAAGGGCTCATTTATCCCTCCTGCCCAGACATTTTCTGGGGCCAGTATGGAAGGAAGCATTGGTTCCCCCAGAATGGAGACAGAGGAACCTCTCCATCTGCATGCTAAGGTGGTTGTTCCTGACTGACATAAATCATTCTGGCCTAGGTTGGGTCTCTCTTGGGCTTCCCCTTGGCCCTTCATTCTGGCCAACCTCTGCATTTGCAAAGGGAGGGCAGTGTTTTCATTATCACTTGCTACAGCTTAAAGCCTTTCCCTTCTGTGAAAACTACTCAGCTGTTGTATTTTATGTGTCTCTCTTCTTCACAGTAAAAAAGGAATCATTTCTGGTGTCCTTGGGCAGAAGGCAGGTAGGAATTGATGGTTGTCCCCCAGGGAGGGCAGTAGGGCAGGGGTGAGAAGGACCCTCAGCTGGTTATGGGGGACCTTCTCCAACACGTTTAGAGAGGGAAGCAGGTTCCCTTTCAGGGACTCTTTCAGAGAGCCATTCCCATACCATGATTCCTGAGAAACTGGAATACGCCCGAGCCGAGAGGAGCAGTTTGTGTAACACATAAACCTCAACACACCCTGTAACCCCCAGGTTGCTGCATTGTCTTCCACTGCTTCATGGGAGGTGGGATTAGCAGGCAAAGGGGGTGTCTTATGTTGTCCTCATGTTTAATTTTGTAAATCATGGAATGGAGACGTCAGGGCACGTATTGATGGATAACAACTCTGCGTCCATAACCGTGGGCCTGTTGGTGGAAAGGCACCTGTAGGCATCCCCAGCCCAATTCTCAAACAGGAACTGTTGCCAACACTAGACTAAGGCAAAATGATGCCAAGAGGTCCTGCTTTTGCAGGACGTGCCCTTGAAAGACCCCAACCATGAATGCTCTCTTCTGGTCTCTTCCAGTGGCCGCAGGAGTGGGGCCGATGGCAAAAGACGTGGAGAGCCTGGTGCTGTGCATGCGGGCGCTCCTGTGCGAGGACATGTTCCACCTGGACAGCACAGTGCCCCCCCTTCCCTTCAATGAAGAGGTAAAGGACCTCAAAGGGAGGCAAAGGTCTCTGAGAAGAGCTGCCGTCGCTCAGGCTGAAAACGCTGGTGGCTCATAGGAGCCTTCCAGGACCTGTTCCGACCTGCCACACGCTGTGGGTGGGCACGTGGGCGAGAGAAGTGCTTTCCAGACTCTCTCTGCAGCATGGGTGTACTGTTGGCTCCTGACACCACTGACATCCTTCCAGCTGGTGCTTTCCCTTGCTCCGCAGGTGTATTCCAGCACACAGCCCCTCCGCATAGGCTACTACGAAACCGATTTCTTCACCATGCCAAGCCCTGCCATGAGACGTGCTGTTCGGGAGACGAAGCAGCTGTTGGAAGATGCTGGCCACACGGTAGGGTGTTGCACGGACCCAACAGTCATGTTGCATCTATTCTTCCTTTCTGCTGTGTCTTTGGGACCCGTGTGTGAATATCAAGCAAATTTGGCAGGGAAAGAGGGCCTGGAATCTACTCAACTTCCCACAGCTTTGATGAAAGCAGATAGCTGCTTTTGGAAAAGAGAAATTCTTTATATTGCAACTTGATTTCTCCTCTCAGCAGGATCTCAGTGCTCTTTAGGTGGTGGTGAACACAAAAGGGAGCCCTCCCCGATCCATAACACATGCTGGGGAGTAGCCACACTGCTGTATGACTTGTCTGTAGTGTGGGTGCATTTACTCACACCCTGGCTGAGACCCACATTGCACTAGGTGCTGTACAACCCGGGTGCTCAGGCAGTTCCTCCAGGGAGCTTACAGTCCTGGTGGTATATGATCATTGCCAGCTCAGTGCGTGTCCTCAGCCTGATGGACCACCTCTCTCAGTGGCTGTGAGCAGCTGTTGTCCAAGTATTTGTTTCATCTATTCTCAAGCCGATTTCACCTCTTCTGCATATCCTTTGGCAGGCAGTTCCACAGATCTACTGCACGTTGCATGGAAAGCCATCTCCTGTTTTTGTATCTGGAGACAAGGACCTAAGGAGAAAATAAAAGGGCAGTTGCAGATGGCAGATCTTTTATAGCCAAGCAGTCCCATATTGACCCAGACCCGTTTCTAGGGTCTCAGGTTTCTGGCGTGCTGAGCAGAGGTTGTCTCCTTCCTCCTATCTGTCCTTTCAGCAAGTCATCTCCTGTGCGTGAGGCACAGTCGTGGTTGCACACCTCCCCCTTACCCTTGTGCAAGGATCAGGAGTGAAGTAGGGAGCACAGACTCATGCTCTCTGTCACCCACTGCCAGTTTTGGAGGGACCTTTGTGCCTTGAGGCTGCTTGGACATCAGGGGGCCAAGCCCATCCTGTATCTTTTGACTCAGTTGTTGCTCAGAGGGAGAACAGCTTTTTCAGGGAAGGATGGATGGGATGGGGAGGACCTGCTGGCCTCAGATGCTGGAGGCTTTCCTAAGGGCTTGTCAGGAAAACCTCAGCCCAGCTTGGCCCATTGTGAGCCCTTGATGGCTTCTCCCACACAGGTTGCTTGTGCTTGTGCCACTGACTCCTCTTCCGTTGTCCTTCCAGCTGGTGCCCTTTGAACTCACGAATGTGGACTACATGATCTTTAACTTCTGCGTCAGGGGAATGTTTGCAGATGGGGCCGCCTCCTTTCTCAAGGGATTGTAAGTATAGCCTGGAACGGCTGGGAGTGATGGGTGCCTTTCTCTGAAATCCTCCCCAGGGCCTGGCTAGCGTCCGGGTACAGGTAGCAGATCTACTGGATGTAGATAGCGGCTGATATGCACTGGGATTTACTGGGGAGCTTACCATCAAGTGATTCAGCTGAACCTTGGGTCTGTTTGGGATTGTTACCAGCCTTGACAGATGAAAGGAAACTGGGTGCTGGTATCCTATAAATACTGTGAGAATCAGAGGAGCCCAGAGGAGTAGAGCAAACCTCTTTTTGTCACTTAGATACGCTGTTCAGAGGGGTTGGCCCTGTGAACGCTGATCTACTGTGATCGCTTCCTAACACTGCTCAGCTAAACACCCTTTTCTCTTTCAGCAAAGGGGAGCTGGAGAAAAGCAGCATGGGGCTGTTGTTCTGGTTGGCGAAGTCACCAAACTGGCTAAAAACTGTCCTCTCCTGGATTGCCAAACCCTTCGTAAGGTCCATTTCTTTCTAGCATAGATGGAGTTAAGCAATAAGTGGTGAATCACTTGTCTCCCATTGCAGTAAGGCTTTATCATTGAGAAGTCTCTCGGCATTGCTTCCTGGCTGTGCTTAGACACATCTTCAAACTGGAGAGATGCTATTTTTGTTCCTCCTCTCCCCACTTTGGGGAAAATCCAGGAATCCTGCCTGAGCACTGAGTCAACGGCTTGTATTTGTGACAGAGCTGTCTCAGAGGACAGGGCTGGGATTAATGTGTCAGAGGACAGGGCTGGGATTAATGTGTCAGAGGACAGGGCTGGGATTAATGTGAATTATTTTCTTTTTTTTACTTTCTCCTTCTCAGGTGCCTCGATTTTCAAGTATCCTAAGAAGTATGAGAGCAAAGTGAGTAAATCTGAACCTAAGCAAATGTGTAAAGATTTGGGTTTCTCTTTTGGAAATCAGCAGTGTTTGCTACATTAGGGGTACTGCCCCAGCTGCATGCATCTGAGAAAATACAAGGCAGAAAACACCAGGGTGGGAGCAAACTGAGAGCAGTTTATGTCAACACCATCACCCTGCAGGGAATGAGGGTGGGGGCTCACAGCCTCTTGCTTAGCAACTGGATGAAGCTTGTGGAAATGAAATACAGTGTTGGCTTCAGCGCTGGTTAATACATCTGTCCTGGCATGAGGTAGGGACCCCGTAAGACAGAAGGAAGGAGAATGCAGAGGGAAGGAGGCTTGCCCATCCTTGCTGCGATGTCAGTGTTGGGCAGTTAGTGGTGAGAAAGGACTCGGGTCCCGTAGCAGAGAGGGTGCATTTCGTGCTGTGCCTCCAAGGCAGTATGTCTGTCCCCACATCAAAGGATCAGTCCACCTCACACAGCCTGGCCTTTGAGAAATGATGTGCCTGGGCTTCCACCTCCTCAGCACAGCAGCAGTAACAGGGCTGGACGCTTGTCAGGCCAAAGCAGCGCTGCACCAATCTGCCTTTAGTCTTCAGCCCTCTATCATGGGCAGAAGCAGAAATAAGACCCCCAGCCCTTCAGAGGAAAGCCAGGACTTTGGCAAAGTCCTCTCTTCCCTTGGCTGTGGCTCCAGGAGCAGAGCTGACCTGTGCCCATCTGCTTTTTCATGCTCTTCGCTGCCCCTAAAGCTGCTCTTTGCAGCACCTCTTGATGCCTTTCATTAGTTTTGTTTCCTTTTTCAGCGCAGTGGATGAAGTCTGGAGTCTTCATCACGAAATTGAGGTAAAGTATTGCAATTTGGGGTTAGACAGTTTTTGTTTTATTTCTCTTTGGGAAGAGGCAGATTCGGTACCCACCAAGGTTAGGAGATGATCAAGTCACTGGTGATGTGAGGTAGGAACATACATCACTCCTCAACAGATCTCACTTGGATGTGCAAGTTCTCAGCGCATTTAAAGATTAGGACAACGCGTAGACACGTTCACGATGCCGAATCAGATCTGAATTTTTCACTCCTACACTTGAAGACATAGGCCATCAGCTGCAGCAGACTTGCCTGTATTTCCATTCTGGTTTCCTCAAGACCCGTGCCCATGTCCCAGTTGCCATGTGCCCCCACACTCAATCTTTCTCCACCACCGGTTTTAGCAGCAGGGAGGGTGCTTTGTACGCTGGGAGGGCTGTTGGCCAAGCAGCAAACGGTTGCTGGTTTTTAGCAGGATCAGACCTGATGTAGCCTGATGGCTGCTCCCGGGGAAGGGCCAAGAGCTGGGCACCCAAGGAGAGCCTCGGCCAGCAGCCGTGGGACAGTACATCCACCCCACTGACCACCAGTGCGTTTCCTCCTCAGGAGTTTTGCTACCAGTTCATCGCTCAGTGGAAAGCGCTGAATCTGGACGTCATGCTTTGTCCCATGCTGGGCCCGGCTCTCAGCATTGGCTACCCTGGGAAGCTCTCAGGTAGGACTGCCAACGGGGGACCTTTGCCTCCGGCGTGCCCCTGCTGCGGCACTCCGCCAGTATCAATGGGAAGCGTTCCTCCTCCTCCTCCTCCCCTCACGTCCCCACGGCACTGGCCGGCGGTGGGAAGAGCTCGGCTCTTGGGGCAGCTGCAGCCCCAGCCCTGGGTGCACCCGGGACAACCCCCCCGGTGCATGTGGGAGCCAAGGGGCAGGTTAACATCCCGCAGCCCTGAGTTCCCAGTGCAAGCGCCCCGTTAGCTGGAAGCTTGCGTACGCGGAGGGGGGCGAAGGCTTTCCCTGCGGCGGGCTGGCGCTGCGAGCTCCCCCTCTCCCCCAGTGGCCGTCAGCTACACCATGCTCTACAACGTCTTGGACTTCCCCGCCGGCGTGGTCCCCGTCACGATGGTGACGGACGAGGATGAGGAGGAGCTGAAGAGCTACCAGGGGTACTTTCGGGACTGGTGGGACCGGACCCTGGCAAAGGTGAGTGGTGCCAGGTTCCCAGGGGTGCGAGCATCCCCATCCCTTCCCCTGGACATCCCCTGCCCTCTCCCCCTCTGTTTGTGCCACAGGCTTTTCGCGGCAGCGTGGGGCTGCCAGTGGCCGTGCAGTGCGTGGCCTTGCCGTGGCAGGAGGAGCTGTGCCTCCGGTTCATGAAGGAGGTGGAGACCCTCATCCTGAAGAAAAACAGGCTCGTCTGAGTCCTGCGCGCTCGCCCGGAGCAGGATCCCAGCTAACGTCAGCGCGGGTCATCCTTTGGTCTGACTCGCCCACAGGACTTGTGTTCCCCTCGGCGAGGACGCGGTGATGGCTGGGCTGGCTGCTGGCTTTGGGTGCAAGGGGAGGGCAAGGCGAGCTCCGCAGTGGTGGAGCACTTCCAATCATTGTCCCAATACAGTATTTTTTGTTATCGGAAAGTCTGTTATTTCAGGTCTGTGTTTGTGTGTGGGGTTGGGGTGGATTTTAATAACCCTCTCAACACCCCCCCAGGGAAGTGCAAGAACATGATCTTTCTCTTACAAATGGGGAAACTGAGGCACGGGGACTAGTTTTGTCTGAGACATTCAGACTCCTACTTGGAGTGCTGCAGGAAAAGGGATTTTCCCCTCTGTTCTCAGTTCGCTGAGGACAAAATCTGGTGTTTTCCCTGCCTCCTATCAGCCATCTGAGGTCAAAGCTGAGCCTGCCTGCAGGCTCTGGCAAGCAGGGAGGGAGCTGGACCGCTTCCCACAGCGCAGGGCTGCTGGCAGCCTGCGCACCATGGAGGTGAAATCTGGAGTGACGTTAACCCCCATCTCCTTCAGACACCTCCTCCTGCTTTCCCTGGGGCAGAGGTATGAAATGCTTCAGCTCACGGTATTGCATGTGTAAAGCAGTGTGCCAGGGTCGGTCGGACGGCTGGACAGCCTGCCCTGCACACCCTCTCCTCCCGTTTGGCGGAGGGGCCATGCCAGGTTTTCCAGTGGGGTTTTCCAGCCCCTGGCAGCTGCTGACACCGGGATTGGCAGCGCCGGCTGCTCCCGGCAGGTTTCCAAGGGTGGTCCAGAAAGGGATACCACAGCGCAAAAGCATTTTCCCAATGCAGCAATGTCACAAGCAGATTGTAACAAAGCTCTGGCAGGATTTATGTTTGGGTTTTTTAATGTATTATTGTTGTTAAACCAGAGTCATGCCAAAGCATGGGGTCTTTTCACGGGCTGGGCAAAGAGGTTTATCCCAGCCTAGGAGAAAGCAGCCCCCAGGACCCTGATTCTTTATCAGCAGGCTTTGAAAAAAGGAGGGAGGGAGCTCCAGGCATCCCAGGACTGAATGCTATGTAAAGCCAAGCCCCAGAAGAGCTTGGGTGGGGTTTTTCACCAGTTGCAGGTGCTCCCTGCCCACACAGAAAATGCTGGACGGGGTTTATCTGTCTGCATTTTAAAATTCAAGCCTGGAGGAGCTTGTCCCAGGAGAGGCAATGCCACCTGCGCCGATGCTCCCGGAGAGCCAAGCACTGCATCGCTCTGTTAGTTCAACCGCGCTCTCCCTGGCTCGGAGGTGGGCAGGGTGCAGGAGTCCAAACAACGGAGACACCAGTGGACCTGAACCAGTAAACGATCCTCACTGGAAGCGCTGAGCCAAGACCTCCAGCGAGCCATGCCCACCGCCACGGTACAGCGCACCGGGCAGGCCAAAGGTGCTGTGCGGCTTTGGGGACTTGAGGTTGCCAAAAAGGGCCAGCTGCAGGCTGCTCCCAGCCCAGCCTGGGCAGAGGGAGGTCGGTGTGAATGGCAGCACTGATGCTTAAGACTGGGATGGGGCAATGAAGACCACATCCCCACAGTCAGTGGGGAGAGGTTGGTGACATCCACATTGAGTTTGGCTCTTTTTGCTCTCCAACCTGGCCGAACAGGAAGGATCCTCCTTGCCTTTCCAGTCAGCAACCAATTTCTCTATGAGGTCTTGCTTTTTCCCCGAGCTCTCTCCCTGCTGCCACAGGAATAATCCCACAAGATGTGTCTGTAACTGCAAGGTAACATGATAACAGCACGATCACTTGGTCCCCAGACAAGACATCTCCACCAGAGAGCAATGATGACCCTGGATGCAGCCTCCTTACAAGCTCTGCTACTCTACTTCTTGGAGCAGAGCCAGCAGCTCTCCAGATACAGCAATGCTGCCTTGCCTCTTGGCAATGGATTTTCAGAGACATCTCCTGTTCCTTCCCTGTAGGCTTGCAGACCCTTGAGGTTTGAGAGAAGTTTGATTTTTCAGTCCCTCCTTTCTGTACTCCTGGGGACAGTCCCATGGGGGAGGAGCACCTGTGGCAAGGGGCAGCTCCCGGGGCTGGCAAGGCTGCACAGTCCAGTTCCTTTGCCTTGTGCTGGCTGGAAGATGGCTTAGAAACTGGAGAACAGGTAGGATACTGGGTCCATCAGAGAGGATTTCCCAAAAGTGCTCACCCCCTGATCTGGCTCGCCAAAATGCTTTTCAACCCCCTCAAAGGGGTTTGGCTTGAAAATGACACAGAGCAGTCATACTCCTTGAAGGCATCTTCAGATAGCTCCTTCCACACTGCCTTTCCAGAGTCCTGCTTGCACCTTCAGACCCTTGGTTCTCCTGAGCTCCCTCTTCTCCAACAGGTGCAATTTCACCCCCTGCACCAGGTTCCCCAGGACAAGCAGGGCTGTGTTGTCCCAGGCTCAATGGGCTGCACATGCTGCTGCCTGAGGGACAGAGATGCTGGCTGAGCACCTCTAGTTAATGGGCTTAAGTGCTAATTAATTATTAGACGTGGGTATAGGAGGGATAGCCCAGACCTGGGTTTTGCAGACATTCGGCTGTGTTAATCAGCTCTGTCCCCTGCGTGTTGCCAGGTACAGCAGCAGCCAGTGACTTGGGGAGACACAGCTTGGAGGGGGACACCCCCCAAACCCAGTGTGAGCTGAGCGCACTGCTTTGCAGCCCAACCCACAATGCTTCTCTAGCAGGCAGACCCTTTCAAAGTCCATGGTCTCAAAAGTCCATGCCTGGGCTTTGTTAATGCAACTCTGCTTCAGAGCTGATCCTGCACAGCAGGCAATCGCATAGTCTGCATTCATCAGCCCTCCTTAGGAGAAGGTGGGAGACCCAAGTGTCCGTAGCTGGACCAGAACAAGAAGGACTGGGAGAGAAATCATGACCCAAAAGCAACTGTGGCAGGTCCTAGATCCATCGTGGGGAGACCCTCACACGCTCTCGGCTCTGCTCTGCAGTTCAGCTGCAGCCATTGTGCTACTGAAATGGCTGGGACGTAGGCAGGTCCAGCAGAAGATGGAGGAGGCGAGGAGGACGCAGGATCTGGCCCTCAGATGAATGGAGAAGGCAGCTCACACTTTAAGCAAGAGGTAATTTGGGGGGAAGTGTGCGTGGGAGGAAGGGATTGTATTTGGGGTAATCAAAGAAATGGGGGAGTGCTGATCCATCCCTCTTTGAATGGTGGTTAGGGCATGTGCACATTTTGGATCACCACCAATTTTTTTGAGGGTCACCACCCTCCATTGTCACAAAAAGACCCTCCTGTACAGACAGCGTAAAGGAAATATTTCTTAATACAGACATGTTGAGGGAATCCTGAGGATGTTTGGGACCCTCTGAATCAGATCACCACCCCAGACCTCCCTATGCCCTTTTCTCTTCATCCGACCCTACCACCAAGCCTTTCCTCTCCCATCTCCTTACCTCTGCCCTCCATAGGGACCTTATCATCCTCAAAGTACAGGGGGGGCTTCACATCCAACATCTGCACATCAGTGACCAAAAGCCATTTCCTCCTGCCCATGCCCAGGTAAAGAAGCACCTGGATTTTAGGAGGTCAAGTCCTTGGATTTGGGATTTGTCTTAAACCCATAATTAATACCTACTGCTATTCTTTTCTTGGGGGGGAAGGTTGCAAACAGTCCATACACTTTTTTTTTTTCCCCATGTTAATGATAAATTTTGTAAAACCTTAAGCTGGTTGAACTGCTATTCAAGACATTGTCTATGAGTTAGAAGGGGGGTGACGGCCTGCAGGAGATTAAACGGAGACAGGTCAAACCTCTCATAGGTTCATGCAACTCTCCAGTCAAGAAGCAGTTTTCTGCCTGTTTTGGTTCTATTTTCATGAACTAAGACTCAGAAAATTCCCCATCAGAAAATTCCCCACTCCAGCACACGGAGTGCTATGTGGGAGATCTGCATTTCTATAGGGAATGTCTCCTAAAATTCTCTATTCAAGGTCATTGTTGGGCAGATGTTAGAATTAGGTATTTGCAGCCTCAACACCAGCCTTTTCTGTTGTTTTCTTCTCTCTGCACTCAATTTCCTACGCTTTGCAGAACCCAGGCACCCAGACTGCACGTGTCCTCTCACTGACGATAGTGGAGCTGGTGGAGAAGCTGATGGATGGGTCTCTGTCCTCAGAAAGTGTCCTCTACTCCTACATGGGCAAAATGAGTGATACCTCCAGCATGGGAGAGATGTTGTGGGGCTCTTCTGCAGTGGGGACTTTCAAATTAAAAACCAGCTCATTTGCAGAGAGAACTGGCAACACTGGGGATTACAATTTGTCAATACCGTGATGTCCGAAGGGTGGCTTATGGGCAAATAAGTAGGACAGAGATCCAGGGCAGAAAACTATCCCAGCAAGAACATCTAAAGTTTATAGGTAAAATCTGAATAATGAATGCTGGAGGTTTGAGGAGATTGAATTTTCAGCTTGAAAACTCAATTTAAATACTGTTTCCTTCCTCGTGTCCATTCATCTGTCTTGGTGCTCTTCTCTGTTCTGGAGAGGCTTTGGAGGTGACTCGGGAGGTGAACTGCGTGATAGACTTCATTCATGGCTGTGAAGATCAGCTCCAGAAACTGAAGAAGCAGAAGGAGAAGGGGCTGCTCTATGGCATTCCCATCAGCATCAAGGACCATATTAACTGCAAGGTACATCCTTAATTCCCCTGCCTCTTGGCCTGGGGCTGGGAACAGGCCAGGATGTCCCATCCTCATCAGGACTGGCTAAGAGTTCCCTCAGACAAGGATGTTCTGGACCTAATATTGTGGGACCAGCAAACCTGCCTTTCTTCTGATGAAAATTTTGCCTAAATTATTCTGTGGTTCCACCAATGGGTATTTCTATATGCAAGCTGTTCCAATGATGTAAATTAATTAAAAATACTTGGTGTTTTGAAGCCTCGAAAAATTCTTCTCTAACGTGTGGAGGAGTGGAGCCTGTGCCAGGTCACAATATGCGTTGATGCCTTGGAGATGGGAAAGGACAGTGGGCAGATGCTGCTAACCCAGGTCCCTTTGAAAATTGGGTCTTGCTGCCCTACAGCAGCAAGGAGGGTCTAAGCTTCCCACCACTTCCCACTCACCTCACTGGTGAGGCAAGGGGGTTCACAGTGGGCTCTATGAATCATTCATCTTTGTTGCCTCTTGAACGGGGATGGTTTTCTTGCAGCTTGTTCCCTTTGCGCTGCCCAAGATTGACTACGTGGTAGATGAGCTGTTCACCAGAGGGATTTTTTCGGATGGTGCTGCTCACCTGGTGGACCGCTAGTAAGCAAACCTTCATTTCAGTGTGGGCTATGAGACTTGGCACTGTATAACCAGTGGTTGCATCCAGAGTGTTTATATTCTTGAGGGTGCAAACTGAATAATAAGCAGCAGAAGAGCAATTTCTGGAAGGATGAATTTAGCATGAGCAGCAGCTAGTTCACAAGAGCAGTTCACACGCACGGATAATGCGGTAGGGTAATAAGATACCATGTGTCAGCAGTGCTGTGGCAACTGGTTTTATGTGTGTGATTAGTCCATGGCACATGGGAAACATCACACATTATAGAACTTCCTACGGAGGTGCGGTGGGTTAGCCCTGGCTAGTGGCCAAACACCCACCCAGCTGCTTGCTCACTTCAAGGTGAAACACGCCCAGGGTTGAATGTGGCCCCCCTGGTGCAAAACATTCTAGAGCCTTTATGGCACTGACAACATGGAGAAATAAGTACTTTGCTGCCTATAACTTTTGCATTTACACCTGAGCATCTAAACCCCACATGTGCATCTCTTGTTCAGTGTTTCAGATTGAAACAGGCAGATTTTGTCTTCTAGCAACTCCCCTCTAAGACAAACCCTGCTTTGCGCTGCTGTTGCTGTAGCTCCGGCACAGACGGCTTGTCCTGGCTTCTCCTTCACTCTCTGCCCTTCCAGCAAGGGAGACATCGTGGATCCCAGCCTGAAATCCCAGTTCAATACTTACAGGCTTCCTGCTCTGGTGAAAAGGATCTCGGCTATCGTTCTGAAACCCATAGTAAGTGTGCGGATGTGTCTCCTCTGTGTTGCAGGAAATCTGCAAGGTGGGGAAGTTTCCGCGGGGAGGTAGGCTGCTCCCCTCTGGGAGTGCTTTGCTGCTTCACGTTAAGTGCCCGATGGGCTTCATAGTGAAATACGCTTAAATACACTTAGTCCCTAAACCCAGGCTGAACTTATCAAGTGGGTCTGACAGCCTTTTGTGGGAGTTTTGCATGGGGAGGTGGAAACATGATCTGTTCTCAGGAACGCATGAGCCATACAGCTCATCCAGCAATGGGCTCCAAGAGAATGGATATCACTAGCAAGGATCTAAACAGCATTCCCACATCCAGAAGATGCTCTCCAGGGCTAGCAGTGTGGTCTAGAGCCTTATTGGCATGGGTTGCTGTGTTTTAAACATATAAATTAACGTGGGAGTAAAACCACTTCACTGGAAACCATGCCTGTTCTTCAGTGCCACTTCTGTTAGGACAAGAAGTGCGCAAAGTGCACTCGCATGGTAGCCAGCTATTTCAGCTGCATTGTTGTTGACTAATTCCAAGTTTTTCTCTTCCCTCTGAAAGTACCCACGAATCGCTCGGGATTTCGGTGCTTTCTGTGGAGTAGGGTAAGACGCAATGAAGTAGCTCTAGAGAAAGGGGATGGGCATGGATGGGTCCACCAGTTCATGCAGGTAGATGCCAGCTCGCTGTGCAAAGCCCTGTCATGGGGCTGTGCAGCACAGGCTGAGCCAGGTGAATATGTGCTGCCTCAGCACCACCTGGGCTTAGCACAGTGTTATGCAGGGCTATGCAGCCAGAGATTATTTTAAGAGCTCACGGATCCTCGTCATGGCAGGGCTAGGATGTCTCCGTGGAGATCAGCACAGAGGTATGGGCTACTTTCCCCATCATGTGTATTCTGGTACCCAGAGCATCATGTGCCAAGTTAATGCAGAGGTCTCTGCATGTGGGTGCAGTGTGGTGTGAAGTACCTGCCCCTCCATGAGAGACAGAGACACAACAAACTGGGAGCAAGTGAATTTAGAAGACTGCCATGATCTTTTTCTAGGTGCCAGAGCACCTAGACATGGTGCATGCTTTTAACGTAAGCTCTTTTGATGTACCTGTAAGCACGTGTGAACCCAGTGAATCAGCTGGGTGATACTACAGCTTGTTCCCAGAAGGGCCATGCAGTTTCCATAACAATGGGCTGTCTGTGCATTTTGTTAATTGGTTTTTGTTGCCACAGTCCCAAAGCTGATTAATTCTACCACCTTTCCAGGTCTGCCAAAAACCTCTGGGATTAGCATGGAGCAGTGGTGGTAATGTGATTTTTTTTTTTTTTTTTTTTTTTTCCTCCTCTCCTTACTAAATATAGTGAGAGATCCCTAAAGTTTCTAAGCAATTGCTTTGGGCTCTGTGAGGGATTTGGTGTTGGAAATGGATCATGTGGAAATAAAGCAGCTAGGCTTTTCTTTGGAAGTCAAGCTGTCGCGGTTTAACCTGGCAGGCAGCCAAATACCACGCAGCCGCTCACTCACTCCCCCCACCCCCAGCGGGACGGGGAGAGAATCGGAAGGGTAAGAGTGAGAAAAAACTCGTGGGTTGAGATAAAGACAGTTTAATAGAACAGGGAAAAAAAAAGGAAAATAATAATGATAATGATAAAATATACAAAATTAGTGATGCACAATGCAATTGCTCACCACCCGCGCTGACCGATAACCAAGTAGCGATCGGTACTTCCTGGATCACGCCTACCCTTCATATACTGAGCATGACGTCACATGGTATGGAATACCCCATTGGCCAGCTGGGCTGGCTGTCCTGATTATGTTCCCTCCCATCTTGTGTACCTAGCTCAGTCAGTAGGCACGGGAGCTGTCCTTGGACTAGGAGGGCACTTAGCAACAACTGAAAACATCAGTGTGTTATCAACATTCTCCTCGTACTAAATCCAAAACACAGCACTAGGAAGAAATTTAACCCTATCCCGGCCAAAACCAGGACAGTATCCACCCCTTATTCCATACCATTTACGTCGTGCTTAGGTCTCACATCTTTTTTAATACATTTCAATTAACCACCACTATCTTTCTTTATATATACACACATATATATATATATGCACGCACAGATATCATTCCCTCGGTCTATGGACTATCCCTCTAAAATGTCCACTGAGTTCATTTAGTCCATGACTTTGGGCTCCATCTGTTATAACAGTCTTTCAGGGCCGAAGAGATGGTGTGCGGTGTTGGGCCGTTGCATCCTGAAGCCAGTTCTCATTTCGGTACTGCTGCGCTCGTCCAGTTCTATCATCGTTGCACTTCGCTCGGTTTCATTGGAGTTAGTTCATTCTTCACTAATCTGGGTGATTTTCACTGCTATACCACTGCTATATCATAGAAATAATGACATACAATATCATGTAACAGTTGACATCAAAATTCAGTTCACTGGCTATTTTCACCCAAAATCAAATCCCCTTGAGGTACACACCGGACCTCCCCATCCTTTCGCATCACCCACCAAGTGTACCCAGGTCCTTGAGCAAAAGCAATCCCACGGATGGGTTTTCCCTTGCCAGAGGCAGGAGTAACCCAGACTGTCTTCCCCAGCATATTTCTCATATGCACGACAGGGACTTTATCTCCATCTACAGTACGTAAAAGTCTTGATTGGGCAGGGCCAGCTCGATTGGCAGATCCCCTGGTATTGACTAACCAGGTGGCCTTTGCTAAATGTGTGTCCCAATGTTTGAATGTCCCACCACCCATTGCTCTCAGCGTAGTTTTTAGCAGTCCATTGTATCGTTCGATTTTCCCAGAGGCTGGTGCATGGTAGGGGATGTGATAGATCCACTCAATGCCATGCTCTTTGGCCCAGGTGTCTATGAGGGCGTTTCGGAAGTGAGTCCCGTTGTCTGACTCAATTCTTTCTGGGGTGCCATGTCGCCACAGGACTTGCTTTTCAAGGCCCAGGATGGTGTTCCGGGCAGTGGCATGGGGCACAGGGTATGTTTCCAGCCATCCGGTGGTTGCTTCCACCATGGTGAGCACATAGCGCTTACCGTGTCGGGTTTGTGGGAGCGTGATATAATCAATCTGCCAAGCCTCCCCATATTTATATTTCAACCATCGTCCCCCATACCAAAGAGGCTTTACTCGCTTGGCTTGTTTGATTGCAGCGCACGTTTCACATTCGTGGATAACCTGTGCAATAGCGTCCATGGTCAAGTCCACCCCTCGATCACGAGCCCATCTATATGTTGCATCTCTTCCTTGATGGCCTGACGCGTCATGGGCCCACCGAGCTATAAATAATTCACCCTTATGTTGCCAGTCCAAATCCACCTGGGCCACTTCAATCTTTGCAGCCTGGTCCACCTGCTCGTTATTTTGATGTTCCTCAGTAGCCCGACTCTTGGGTACGTGAGCATCTACGTGACGTACTTTTACAGTCAGGTTCTCTACCCGGGCAGCAATATCTTGCCACAACGCGGCAGCCCAGATGGGTTTACCTCTGCGCTGCCAGTTGTTCTGCTTCCATTGCTGCAACCACCCCCACAGGGCATTTGCCACCATCCATGAGTCAGTATAGAGATAAAGTACTGGCCATTTTTCTCGTTCAGCAATGTCCAAGGCCAGCTGGATGGCTTTCACCTCTGCAAACTGACTCGATTCACCTTCTCCTTCAGCAGTTTCTGCAACTTGGCGTATAGGACTCCATACAGCAGCTTTCCATCTCCGATGCTTTCCCACAAGGCGACAGGACCCATCAGTGAACAGAGCATATTGCTTCTCGTTTTCTGGTAGTTTATTATACAGTGGGGCTTCTTCAGCACGTATCACCTCCTCCTCTGTGGATATGTCAAAATCTTTGCCTTCTGGCCAGTTCGTGATCACCTCCAAGATTCCTGGGCGACTGGGGTTTCCTATTCGGGCCCGTTGTGTGATCAGCGCGACCCACTTACTCCACGTAGCATCGGTTGCATGATGTGTGGAGGAGACCCTCCCTTTGAACATCCAGCCCAGCACCGGCAGTCGGGGTGCCAGGAGGAGCTGGGCTTCAGTGCCAACCACTTCCGAAGCAGCTCGAATCCCTTCATATGCTGCCAATATCTCCTTCTCAGTTGGAGTGTAGCGGGCCTCGGATCCTCTGTATCCCCGACTCCAGAACCCCAGGGGTCGACCTCGAGTCTCCCCTGGTGCTTTCTGCCAGAGGGTCCAGGTAGGGCCATTCTCCCCGGCTGCGGTGTAGAGCACATTCTTCACATCTTGTCCTGCCCGGACTGGCCCAAGGGCTACTGCATGAACTATCTCCTGTTTAATTTGTTCAAAGGCTTGTCGTTGCTCAGGGCCCCATTTGAAGTCGTTCTTCTTCCTGGTCACGTGATAGAGAGGGCTTACGATCTGACTGTAATTTGGAATATGCATTCTCCAAAAACCCACAACGCCTAAGAAAGCTTGCGTTTCCTTTTTGTTAGTTGGTGGAGACATGGCTGTTATTTTATTGATCACATCTGTTGGGATCTGACGACGTCCATCTTGCCATTTTATTCCTAAAAACTGGATCTCCTGTGCAGGTCCCTTGACCTTACTTTGTTTTATGGCAAAACCAGATTTCAGAAGGATTTGAATTATTTTCTTCCCTTTCTCAAAAACTTCTTCTGCTGTGTTGCCCCATATGATGATGTCGTCAATGTACTGCAGGTGTTCTGGAGCCTCACCCTGTTCCAGTGCAGTGTGTATCAGTCCATGGCAAATGGTAGGGCTGTGTTTCCACCCCTGGGGCAGTCGGTTCCAGGTGTACTGGACGCCCCTCCAAGTGAAAGCAAACTGTGGCCTGCACTCTGCCGCCAAAGGGATGGAGAAGAAGGCATTAGCGATGTCAATGGTGGCGTACCACTTGGCTGCCTTTGACTCCAGTTCGTATTGAAGTTCTAGCATGTCCGGCACGGCAGCACTCAGTGGCGGCGTGACTTCGTTCAGGCCACGGTAATCTACTGTTAGTCTCCACTCTCCATTGGACTTTCGCACTGGCCATATGGGACTGTTGAAGGGTGAGCAAGTCTTGCTGATCACTCCTTGGCTCTCCAGTCGACGAATCAGCTCATGGATGGGGATCAGAGAGTCTCGGTTGGTGCGGTATTGCCGCCGGTGCACTGTTGTGGTAGCGATTGGTACCTGTTGTTCTTCAACCCTCAGCAACCCCACAACAGAAGGATCCTGTGAGAGACCGGGCAAGGTGGACAGCTGTTTAATTTCCTCCGTCTCCAGGGCAGCTATACCAAAAGCCCACCGGTACCCTTTTGGGTCCTTAAAATACCCTCTCCTGAGGTAGTCTATGCCAAGGATGCACGGAGCCTCTGGGCCAGTCACAATGGGGTGCTTCTGCCACTCATTCCCGGTCAGGCTCACTTCGGCCTCCAATACAGTTAACTCTTGGGATCCCCCTGTCACTCCAGAAATACAAATGGGTTCTGCCCCTTTATAGCCTGATGGCATCAGGGTGCACTGTGCACCGGTGTCTACGAGAGCCTTATACTCCTGTGGGTCTGATGTGCCAGGCCATCGAATCCACACAGTCCAGTAAACCCGGTTGTCCCTTTCCTCCACCTGGCTGGAGGCAGGGCCCCTCTAGTTCTGGTCATAGTATCCGTCTCTCACTTCTTGCAAACGTGAGTCAAGAATTTCTTCATTGCAATTACAATCCAAAGTAAGATCAGCCCTTCTACTCTGTCTGGGGAACTGTTCACTGGAAACTGGACCGTCGTGAGACAGGGTTTTCCTGACAACTGGAGCAGCATTTTTCCTGGGAGAACCCCCTTGTGTGATTGTTTTTCCTTGCAACTCACGTACACGTGCCTCTAGGATGAAGGTAGGTTTTCCATCCCACTGCCTCATGTCCTCTCCGTGGTCACGCAGGTAAAACCACAGGGTGCCCCGTGGTGTGTACTTTCTATATCCTCTCTCTTGAGGAGAAAAACGCTGACTCCTAATGGCTGAGATACTGGTCCGTACAGGTGGGGAATAAGACATATCCTCTTTGAGTTGCTGGACCTCCCGGGACAGTTTCTCCACAGCCGAGACAAGGGAGGAGGAGATAGTTTCTTCAAAATCCCGAAGTCTGCTTCTTCCTCTTTCCAGCACAGTACTGCCAACGAACTGGCGTACGATGCTGGTGCGCTCCGTACCAACTTCCGCCACATGGGTCGCGTGCACTGGACGTCATCTGGATCTTTGGGTGTTAGGGGGTCATCCAGGTCACTATAAACCACCTCCAGCACGCCTAGTTCTCTCAGGTACTGGATACCTCTCTCCATAGTGGTCCATTTGCCTAGGCGATATATAACATCTTCCTTGAAGGGATACCTTTCCTTTACGCCTGACAGCAGTCGCCTCCAGAGGCTGAGGACCTGTGTCCCTTTTCCAATTGCTTTGTCAATACCTGCTTCCCTAGCAAGGGATCCCAGTTGTTTGGCCTCCTTCCCCTCTAATTCCAGGCTACTGGCCCCATTATCCCAGCATCGGAGCAGCCAGGTAACAATATGCTCGCCTGGACGACGGCCGAAATCTTTCCGCATATCTCGCAACTCATTCAGGGATAAGGATCGGGTGGTTTCCGTCTCGTTTATGAGTTCTTCCTCTTCCTCCTCCCCTCCTCGTGATGGCCCTGCTTTTCCATCATCCTTTTCTACACGACCTGACTTCCGCTTCAAAGATTTCTTCTTCTGTACAGGGGCGACGGATACCAGCGACGGTTGGTCCTCTGGTTCAGCTGTAGTACCCGTCGCGAGGGTTTGGGTAGCTGCAGTGCCTGTTGCGGGGGTTGGGGTAACTGTAGTGACTGTTGCCGGGGTCTGGGTAGCCATAGTGGTTGTTGTGGGGGTTGAAGTAGCCACGGTGCCTGTCGCAGGGGTTTGAGTAGCCACAGTGGTTGCCGTGCGGGTTGAAGGAGCTACAGTGCCTGTCGTGGGGGTTTGAGTAGTCACTGTATCTGTTGCTGGGGTTGATCTCTGGACAGTATTCCTGAATAGTTGTTTAACTCTAAACAAGGCCTGAACCACATTCAGAAGACATAGCAATATGAACATGCTCGTTTGAACATCCCAAGGGTATTCAAAATTCTCAGGGAATATTGTAGACGTCTTCATGAAGAGGATAGAAGAAAAAGGAGTTTCTGAAGATATGGAGGGGAAGGTGAACAAGTGGGAGAAAGTGTCCCATCCTGTCTCCCCCCTAAATTCATCCTCTGAGGTGAAGACGTAAAAAGTGTAATTATTAATAGTTTCCAAAAGATAGCTCCTGAAGAACAGGAATGATGGCAGTGCTGAGTACAGGCTCGTCACCAATAATTTTATCATAACATAAAGCCAGGTCACACAGTATAGCAAAGCAATGACCTTAATCCATTTCCCAGAGATGACCAACCCCACATAAAAACTGATAATCAGCAGTATAGACAGCCAGTAAGGTGCTATATACCACAACTGCAAGAACAGATCCAAAAACTCTGAGAGCAAATAAATCAACATTGTGAACATCGAGTACTAAATTGATATAATGACTGCCTATAACAAATTTGTTTTAACCCGTTCGGGTCAGATGTGTCGTTATCTCAACCCTTCGAGCCCCACGTTGGGCGCAAAAAGGGACTGTCGCGGTTTAACCTGGCAGGCAGCCAAATACCACGCAGCCGCTCACTCACTCCCCCCACCCCCAGCGGGACGGGGAGAGAATCGGAAGGGTAAGAGTGAGAAAAAACTCGTGGGTTGAGATAAAGACAGTTTAATAGAACAGGGGAAAAAAAAGGAAAATAATAATGATAATGATAAAATATACAAAATTAGTGATGCACAATGCAATTGCTCACCACCCGCGCTGACCGATAACCAAGTAGCGATCGGTACTTCCTGGATCACGCCTACCCTTCATATACTGAGCATGACGTCACATGGTATGGAATACCCCATTGGCCAGCTGGGCTGGCTGTCCTGATTATGTTCCCTCCCATCTTGTGTACCTAGCTCAGTCAGTAGGCACGGGAGCTGTCCTTGGACTAGGAGGGCACTTAGCAACAACTGAAAACATCAGTGTGTTATCAACATTCTCCTCGTACTAAATCCAAAACACAGCACTAGGAAGAAATTTAACCCTATCCCGGCCAAAACCAGGACACAAGCTTTGCAAGAAGTGATAAGAGCTCAAGGCAATAGATGTTCATGTGGAGGTCTTTGCCTACTGGAGGATAGGGAAGAAAGATTATCTTTTGCCCTGCATTTTCTAAGTGGAAATAGCATAAGAACAGCCACTAAAGATGAGGCTTCATTTTTTCTTCTGTCTGTCTCTTGGTGCAAATCCTTCATTTCAGACATTAGGTGCTATTGTCATGAGCTAAGATCATGCTTGAATTATCAAGCAGAGACCTTAGGAGTCAAAAATTGTGGTTGTGAACTCTTTGGCTTAGGCGGATTTCGTATTAACTCGTTTGGGATCAGGAACATAGGACAGGAAACGTTCTACTGGACAACTGAGTCTGGCACTGCCCACAAGCCGATCAGGTTCCTCTTTAAAACCAGCTGAGTTCTATGCTTGCATTTGTTTTTATTGGCTCTGATAGTGGAAACCTTCATATTTCCCATGCTGTTTATTCACTTTCAGTTTATCCGCATTTTATTCCTGTCTTTGAGCTTAAATAGCACATCTCCTCTCTGGTATTTTCCACTACCTCCCTCATCCTTGATCTATCTACAGAGAGCAATTATATCCCCTTTCAGCTGGTGTTTTGCAAGGCTGAAGAAGCTGAGCTGTTTTGGTGTCCTCCCACGAGGCAGGATCTGTGTTCCCTGGGACACCCCCGCAACCCTCCCGGCGAAGAGACGTGCCCCAGCCTGCGCCAGGCAGCCTCCAGCAGTGCCAGTCGCTCGACAGACGTGCACGCAGCAGGTCTGACAGATTATAGGGCAGAGGAGAAACTCCTACAACCTGCCTGGTCCCTGGGCTGATGGGAGTGGTTGGAAGGAAATGGGTTTGGGGTTTTTTTTAGGTGAAAACAGATTCCTCTTCCCCCTGCAAAAAAAACCCCAAGCAAAAAGAAAACTCTTAAAAAGGTTTGTTGGCCTCAGCGATATTTTGAATTGTTTTTCTTCAGTGAAACCATATTCACATTTTTTCATCTACTGCAAACAAGAGCTGATTCAAAACTTTTGGCTGGTGACCAGCTTTTCTCTCAGAAAAAAAAACAGGTTAGCTACACTGATTGTATTTCCTGGAAACCCATCTCATTTGTTGAACTTTCAGCAGGAAGGATCTCAGACTGCAGATGGAAATTGAGGTCAGGCTAAAAAATAGCCTTGTGGCTGGGGCTTTCATGAGAGATGTCGAAGACCCTTGTACAGAAAACTTGGAGTGAGAGAGTTGTGCAGAACAGGGGCTGGACCATGGGACAGATGTGTCCCTGTAACCAGAATATGGCTGCAGAAGCAGCCATACTGTGGTCCCTCCGTGTCTATTTACTAAGACAAAGTGGAACAGCTCTTTGAGGATGGATTCATTCATTGCCTGATGTTCAGCAAAGCTGCGGTAAACCAGACTACAAATCTAGACCTCTCTTGGATCTACAGTACAAGCCTGAAGCTGTGCCTCCTGCACTGTGGGGGAAAACCTCGGGCTTGCCTAGCTCTCTCTTGCTGCCTCTTTTTCTTACCTGTATCCTGACGCAGAATGAAAGAAGGTTTTGTGAAAATATTTTGAATTCACGTCTTCTAGATTCTCCTACCAAAATATGTCACCGAGAGACTACCAAGCCTCGTACAGTGGCACATTGTCCCAAGGCTTGTCTACATCTCCTGATGAGAGTGGGAGCTTGTTTAGTAATGCAGTTTGCATACACCACGTTACCACCCTGCATGCGGTGCAGCTAGGCTGGGTACATCAGCCTGACAACCGTCCCCTTGCGTGTCTTCCTTTGTCTTCTCTTCCTGTAACGTCAAAAGGCAGCATTCTCTCTTGTGCCTCCCCAGGTGCTCTGGTGCTCTGACTCAGCACCATGCTTAACTTTTGCAGGCGGTGGAAGGAGCCGTGGGGCTGCCGGTAGCCGTCCAATGCGTGGCTCTGCCGCGACAGGAGGAACTGTGCCTTCACTTCATGAAGGAGGTGGAGACACTTGCCCATGGCACGAAGAGAGGTGTGTGATTTCTGGGAACCTGCCTTCACTATGATGACTTTTCATTCCCCGCCCTTCACTCCAGCCGCCTTTCACCTGATGCACAACCTGCAGACGCTGAACCACTGTTTCAATCAGCTGGCAATAAATGCTGTTTAAAAATAGTCAGCAAAAATCTCATTTCTGTCCAAATTGTCCTTCTTTGTTAGAGTTGAACTGAGTCAAAAAGCAAAAGAAAGGAATGAGAGTTAACGCTGGACCAAAGGAGTCCAGTAACTATAGCGTAATGATATCTGTTGGAGACCAAAGAGCTGTTTACCCCAATATTTTACTTCCAACAGTGGGCAGGAGCAGATGTTTGTGGGAGAGCACAACCTGGTAAGTGCAGGATTCCCCCTCTGGCTGTGCCATTGGTTGGCTAAGAGACTTTTTGGCAAAGACTTGCAGTCAGCCCATCATTTTTAACAGCTGCCAAGAAAGTTCTCCTTCATGAACTTGGTGGGCCCCTTCCTGAATTCATCTACTCTCTTGGTCTCCACACCATCCAGTGGCAGTGGGCTCTGCAGTTTAATTGTGCAGTGAGTAGTTGTCACGAATGAGTGGTTTAGAGGCCGCTTAAAGAATGACTGTCAAAGGTATTAGCAAAAAGTGATTTTAATAGAAGTTTATAAAAGTGCGACTTAACAGAGTTCAATGGCAAGGTTCGCTCTGTCACTTACTACATGGATGAAGCATACAAAGGAAAATCAAGTTAGAATTGAGCTGGAATGATTTATACAGAGATCGAGGATAGAAAAGGGTAAGGGAGACCCTCCCGTTGAGTCACGAGGTTCAGAGTAGACCCCCTTGCTTTCTAAACTCCTGATGGAGCTTAAGTGTGGCTGGATCCATCCTAGTCCCAGTCTTGGTCAATGGTTTATGTCTAAGGGATTACATGAGTTTAACAGCAGTCTAAGGTTCATTCACAGTTTATGGTGGATCACAGGATTTTAGCAACACTTAATCATTGACTAATTTAACATTTACAAAGTAAGTTATTAGACTCTACTACAATCACAACAGTGACTTAATTACAGAGTTGAGATGGTAATATTTATACTATACTTGCTAGCGGGTACCTCCATCAATACACACACACAAAGATAGGTAGATATTCAAAGGTATACCTGTTAAAAATTCCCCTCGAGCCCAGTGAAATATTCATGTCAAATGTCTCGGCATTTCTCAGTGGGCGAGGGGTTGAGCCTCAAGGAGTGTTTCAGCCCAGGTCCCGTCGTCAGTCGGCGACGGTCCTCTGAATATCGCAAACTGGAGAGTTCGCGAGCTCTGAGAGGCGACCCACTGGGAGGGAGATGCTGGTCGCAGCCCACTGCGGTCCAGGAGAGCTCCAAGGGCCTTCCTTAGGACCGCTGTGGATAGGGTCGCAAGATGATTGCCTTTAGTCAGCCGTAAATTTCCTGGCAGCAGTCCGAGTGGGTAGTTACTAGAATTCTCAAGATTCCAGTAACAATAGTACCATTCCACTCGAGCTACGATCCAGATAAGGGCGTAAGGATGACGAATTATCCCCGCTCTCGTTCCCCACCTTGGCCAGGCAACAGGAGCTTCTGGTGTGGTGAGTGCCATTCCCCACCTCAGCCGTGCAAGCGTTTCTGGTACGGTCGAGGGACGCTGAACGCCAGACCCACTACACGAAGGCCAGGGCCTAACGGGAATTCCTGAGGTCGTAGAGCGGCCCAGGAGAGGGGGGAAATGCACCACCACCATAGTGGAAAGCTTAATTTTCTTTGTTTAAGCACAAGCTGTGAGAAATGGTAACTCCTGTTCCTCATCGTTTCTTCCAGTTAAGCAATGGGAAAAGAAGGTTAGGGATTTTTTATTGCCTATAAGCACTTGAGGGAAAACCGAGTGTAAGCATTTCTGTGGCTACGTTTAGACCATTTGCACTGTCTGGTGCTTCCAACCTCACTGTGACAATTGTGTGCTGCTTCTCGACCCGTCCCTCGCTCTCAAGGTGGAGGAAGAGGCTGGAAGGGAAGATGGGAGTGATGGAGGAGACCGAAATGCTTTGAATAAGCAAGTGTGCCTTGAAACAAGGCATCGACGTTAGCAATGACCCGTGCCTTCCCCAAGCCTGCGTATCTCTCCAGGCACCGGGGTTGGAGGCAGCATTTCCCCAACAAGAGGAGAGAGCCGCAGGGCCAAGGGGTGACACCGCTCTCGTTATTTATCTGCCTCCCTGGGGCTGCGCGGGGATGCTGCCGTCATCCGGCTGCCTCGCGTGGTCCCAAGCAGGTCTGAGTCACGCAGTGAGTCCTGGCTCCTCAGCCTGACGCACCGTCCTCTGTTCAGCACTGAGCAGGGAGAAGGTCCACGGCACAGCCCTGCTCCCAGAAGATGCCTTGCCTCTGCAGGAGCCAGGGAGCTCCTGCCTGATGGGAGTCTGCCAAATGACCGTGACTATCTCAGGCCAGAAACAAAGGATTTTTAGCTGTCCTCTCGCAGGGAAGGTGGGAGCTCAACATTAAACAGGTAATCTGCCCAGGTGGTATTCCTGGCTAGATCTGAGCATGCACAGACCTTGTTTTGGAAGGAAAGGACAGTGTCCTTTGCTCGTGTATCCCTCCACGCCTTTGCAAGGCTGAATGAAGTGAAAGGGTCCTATTTCTAAAAGGAATTTCCCCATGCGTACTTGTGCTCTGCATTCCAGCTGCTCTTTGTGGGTGGCTCTGGAAGGGATTTACTGTTCCTCCTGCTCTCCCTCTCCTGCCTCCAGCCAGTCATTAGATCTTGGGATCCCACAGCGTTAGCTCCCAGGACCTAGCACCCGAAGGGAAGTTCTCACGATGATCCAGCAGATAGTGAAACAGAGTGCATGGGTGCTCTCAGCCCTGGTCTGCAGCTCAGCCAAAGCTCTCCTGGCACTGAAGTGGATGAGGTGGAGACATGTCTAGAAGAAGATGGATGAGGCGTAGGGGAAACAAGATACAGGTTTGGACCGGGTGTACGGATCTGTTCAGGAATTTAAAGAGCAGGTAAGTGCTTCAGCTTGGTAGAGAGCAAAGCACCTTCCTGAGTAAAACTCAGGGTCCTTCTCAAGACAGGTTGTCCATGATGTCAGTTGGCATTGATGCATAAATGTGGGGGAAATGTGGAGAGGGTGATGCTGAGAGAGGTCTGGTGAGCTCAGGCACTGAAACTCAAGGAGGGAAAGGCCTTTAGTAGGGCATAACTTTAGGTTTGCAGAAGAGTTCTTCCTCCGGACCTCCTCCAGGTTGGAGAGATGATGTCGGCTCCTTCCCACACCCACCAGCACAATGCCACTGTGTTACAAACCCTTCCGTGGCTCCTTCACCGTAAGCTGTTGGCTCAGGCTGTGCAGCCCTTGCAGACCTGCACGGTGTGTTTGCAGAGTGCTTGTCCAGCTGCCTGGCGCTGACCAAAGTCCGGGCTTTGGTCTATCGCAGAGATTTAGGTAGAAATGCTGCTTGGGCCAAAAGGGCTTTGTTTCTACTAGTTTATCTCATCTCAGCACAACATCTTGGCTGCGGTCTTTGCTTTGATCATTTTTCCTTCTTCCTCCTGATTTTAATAAGAATTTAAATCTGCTCTCCTCAACCCACATTTCATTCTGCGGCCAGATAAGTACCTGAGCAAGGTTGAGAGATTGAGTCATCAGACAATCCAGCTTCTTTATTTGGTTTTACTTTATTTTGCAGGGTTTTTTCTTTAGTTTGCAGGTTAGACTTTGTATAGTCACAACATCAGGAGCAAATAAAACTCTCTAGAAGAACTGATATCAGCAGAACATGAGTTGTTAGGACAGGCCATTTGGCCTCTTACAGTATCCGAAGCAAACAGAGCTCTCTGGTGTAACAGAAAGTGGCAGAGGGCATTAGGGACATGAACGGCCCCAGGATCCCAGACATTCATTTGAACAAGTTTCAAGGGAGGAGGTAGTTGAAGTAGCTAAAAGCAAATTTTTTAAAAATAGGTGAAATGAAACACCTTGACATAGCAAGGCTCATCCTTGAAACACAAAAATACAAGAATTAGGGTTGGTACATCTTTCACTCTGAAACAGCTGTTAGCTGCACAAATCCTCATCTCTCCAAGCATGGTCTCAATCTGCTCTTTTTTTTTTTTCCTTTTTTCTTTCTTTTTTTTTTTTCCTGTTACTGTTCTCCTACTTTGCACTCAAATCACCTGGCTTCCCCCCTGCCCTGCTTGCCCACGATGAGACCAGTGAAAAGCCCAACTTCCTGCTGTAAGCCTTGTGCCCAGCCATGGAGCAGCTGGGAACATCCCAGTCCTTCACCATCAGGGCGCTGAAGTCTCCGCTGTCACTCGGTGGGGACAGACCTGTGCAAGACACCAGGCATGGTGGAAGAAGTAGAAATGCTCCTGGACTTCTGGTGAAGAACTAACAGCTCTCTGCAGTATCTTTGCTGATGGTGTCTCTACCTTGCTGGAGAAGTTGTAAGTAGGATCCATACAACCCACCTGGCTATGGTAGGGCCCAAGGAAAAGAGTGAAATACCCACAAAAGTGGGAAAGATGTAGGGATGGTCAGAAGAGAAAGCAGCTCCTGCTGTCAGAGGTGTGAGGGTTGGTGTGGAAGGTTTCTCTCCCCATCCTATTGCAGTTTATTCAGGGAGAGCCAACAAGGGTCCTGGCTGAGCAACGCGAAAAAAGGGTTGATAGAAACAGACCCTCACCTCTCAACTGATGTTCTTGGTTGTTGGAGAGCAGTGGCAAGTTTCTTAGCAGCTGTTACGTTCTGTGAGTGTTGGTGGAGTTGGACTGGAATTGAGGAAAGTCTCATGCTTCTAATAGATATTCCAGGCTGAAATGAGTCAAAAACTGGAGAGTTCCCAGAAAACATTTATTCAGCCCTCTGAGTCAACTGGAACAACTTCTTCAGAGGGGACCAGCCCATTTCACTGTGATTTCAGCATTTTGTGAAATGTCTTTAAATTCTTTCAGAGCAGCATAGTTAACATATCTCGTTTTGTAAATTGTTTTGAAAAAGTGCATCAGAGTGTTTGATTCCAAAAACATGAACATAAGATACAACTGTCAGGTTTTATTCTTTGTCATTTTAATCGAAATGGAGTCAAAGCTGACTTAAAAATAATTATTACCAGTTTAGAGGGAAGACAGTTTAGTTATAGAAAATTTCTTTCAAAACCCAGCCTGCTTGAGAGCTGAAGGTGTTGGATGGAGGTGATGACAGTAAGTGAGTACAGTTTTGCCTTTGCAAGCAAAGCTGGTGCAGCTCTTGCTGGGGACAGGAGCGGACTCTCTGAGTTGGTCTAACTGCCTTTTTTCTGTGATGGTCCAAAGTGAGGGAGATGTTGTGGATGCCACAATGAAATCCTAGACCAGCTGCTACAGGCTGACTCTTCTTATGAAAAGGGTCTTAGCTTTCATCTTAACTCCACTGGTGAGTTTGACCTTGGATCTGGATCAATTCAGGCGAGAAAAACATTGCAAAAACATTGCACTTGGCCTTGGTTTAGTGCACACCAGTGCACCAGGGAGAAGTGAACGCTGACCTGTGAGTCAGGCAGGTCTGTCTCCTCACCTATGGACTTGAGATTTGACTTGGGACATCCCTTTGCTTCCCTGCCTCGGTTTCCCCATGGGGACAGTGGTCTCTTTCTCAGCAGACTTTTCTCCCAAGCACCCCTTGCTCCCCTTTGCCTAGATGTGGGTCCACACAAAGCCACCCACTGTGACCCAGCCCATACGCCTCCCTGTAGCTGCTCTTCTCCGTGGCAGGTACTCTTGGAGCCCTTCATATGCCTCTTGGAGTGCCTCAGCAGATCTACTCGGAGGGTGCAAAACAGGCTTGGATTTTGAAACCATCCCAGTCCTGAGGGTGGATTCAACCTTCACCCCCTCCAGTCACTGCCTACTGCCTGTGTCCCTGCTGCAGGCTGTGGTAGGAGCCACGGGGCTGCCGGTGGCCATGCCGTGCGTGGCCTTGCGGCGGCAGGAGGAGCCATACCTCCGGTTCTTGAAGGAGGTGGAGATGCTCGCACATTGATAGGGAAAAGGGCTTCCTCAGCAGCATCCGGCCACCTGGAAACGCAGCTGCTCCTGCTGATAAATCTGCCCTTTGAAACGCCAAGTCGGTCCGGATGCAGCTGGCTTTGTCTCCATTAAACATTTGCTGAGCGTCTAAAAGGCAGGATCAGAGCACGGGTCCCAGTGCGCAAGCGGATGTGGGAAGCCGATGCCCTGACGCTTCCCAGCACGGGGAGAAAGAAGTCCCACATCTGCTCAGCCCATCACAGAGGTCATGTTGCTGTCACATAGGTAAAGAGCCCACGTCTGCCTCGGGAAGCCCTTGCACAGATTCCCGGAGGCTGGGCGAGGGCTGGGTATTGCTGCGTGCTGACCCTGTCCACATGCGCCTTCCGGAGGCACCTGCTGCAGCCAGCACCATGGGGCAGGAGCAGGAGCTGGACGGGCTGCAGGCATGTCCCCATGCCGCTGCTCTCGTAAAACCAGCAGTGCCTTGGCTGAGGGGACATCGTCTGAGCAAGGGGGACACTGAAAAGGAACACAGTAAAAGGCCAGCTTAATTCGTTACCATATAGCTAATTGCTGTCAGCTCCAGACTGTTTCTTAGAGGATGCCAAAGCCAATTTTGTTCAGAGTCCTTCATAGATTTCCCCAGTTAAGAACAAAGAGAAGGACATTCCTTACGGACACAAACTGTTACAACAGAAAACAACAGTGAACTCTTATAACCACTAAGAATGGATACGACAATGGATGAAAAATGAAGCATTAGAGGACTACCTAGCCCTGATGGGAGAAGGCTCTTCACCTTCCGTTCCATACCCAGTTCCACACTCTGTTGGAGCAGGATCAGGTTCTGGGCCTCTTACCATCAAGTGCAACCTTGCAAAGTTTTGTAATGCACAATCTAGCTGCCCAAAACCTTTTTCAAGGTGGGACCCGTAGGAGGACCAAACCAGCAGAGATCACAGACAGACCATGGCATTTGTTTGGTGGCTGGGTTGTTGCCTTCAGCTCAGTGCATGGTTCTTGTGTGCTTGTAGCAAGAGGCATCTGTGCTGGAAAGACCTCAGACACTAGCTGTCCCAATGTCTGTTGGAAACAGTTTGCTTCTGGCCTTCAACCCTGTGGGATTTTCCACTTGTAACGCAATACCAGCGTGCTCCGCCGTGGGGTGGAACAGCCTCTCCTTCTGGTGCATGCAGACACCGTGGCAGTGCTGAGCCCTATCCCACAGGCCTCCTGAAGCAGCCTCTGGCCACCATGGGAGCAGCATAGGCTAAGGGTTTTGGTGAGCGAGTGAGTACCCCCCACATCCTCTCGTCATACCATTCTCCATCCCCGTGCAGGGAAGTCTTGTGATGTCAAGCTGGTTTTTTTCCCCTTTTCCCATTGTCCCCTCAGGCTGCGCAGGAAATAGGAGAGCAGCTATTTCCTTGCTTCTTTTGTTCAGCGGATCCCACAGCCCTTCCTCCCTAGCGGAGAACTTCCCGCAGTCCAGAAAGCCCCTGTAGACCCGACACCCCAAGGTTCACTGGCCGAACTTTACCTTTTCCATTTCCTGGTCAATCATTCCCCACTGCACGCTCCACTGAAGGCGGCTTTGCAGAGGTCAGCTTTGGACTTACAAACTATTCACTGACCCAAGGCAGGGGTGCTGGGAGGAGGGACAGGTCTGGGGAGGCAGGGAAGGTCTGCTGCTCCTCCCTTGCTTTTCTTTCTCACTCCATCCCCGGAGATCAGAAAGCCACGCTATGATCCAGCAACAGCTGAGACAGCTCCTGCCAGAGAGGGAGGTGGATCCTTCTGCTGCCCTCGCCCTGCTCTGCAGCTCGGCGGCAGCTGTGGTGGTCTGGAAATGGCTGGGAAAAAAGCAGATCCAGAAGAAAATGGAAGAGGCTCGGAGTACCCGGGATGAGGGTGTGAAGAAAATGGCAAAGGCTGTCCAGCAGTTCAGGGAGCAGGTAACCCATCCTTCTGGGAGGTCTGAGTCCCACCGGGGTGTCTGCTGATGTTATTCTTCAGCTCCTCCTTCCAGTTCATGCCTCCATAGCTTTTATAATGAGGAATCCAGGGGAGATGTGGCAGCAGCCCTCAACAAGAGGAAAGGCTGCCTTGGGAGGAACGGAGATCGCTGCTCTCCTCAAGCTGGATGAGATGCAGTGGGAGTCTACAGCCAGGGAGATGTGAGTTACTCACTGGGAAGAGGTTTTGGACAACACAGGTGATGAAGCACTGGACCTTGACTGATCCAAAACCCAGTTCTTTTGGGATGTAGAAATGTCTCTTGCCTCTATGGGTAGAAGCAAGAAAACTTTTTCCTCTTCATAACTCTAAGTTTACACATCTGTCCACACCTCTATATCGTTGTCTCTAAAACCTGGCTTTTGGATGGCTTTTGGAGAGTCTTCAAAAGAGCTTTCACTAGGGTTCCCAGCAAGTGAGACCTCCTGGCCCAGCAGGCTGCCCAGATGATGCTTGGCCTAACTTAACACTAAAGAAGCACAGGGCATTCAGTGTCCCCTGGGAGCAACCAAGACATGACATGGGAACAAATGAGGCAGGCACTCAACCAGCATGGATGTGGCCCTGAATTCCTACTGCAACACTGATTTCTAACCACCTTTCCTTCCTGCTCCATTCACTTCTGAGTAGGTACTGGTTAAACTAGCTCGTGCTTACATAGGTAACGTACCTGGAGAGAAAGCATACCAGCTACAAGTGATACATATCTTTACAACCTTTTTTCTTAAATATATATATCTATAAATATGATATAAAACCTTAAAAAAAGCTGGTGGCACTGAGAACTGCCAGTCGTCTTCATCCGAGTATAGCTTACCCACCTGTGAGTCCTTACTGACCTCTTTGCAGTTTGCTGGGCTTCAGCTATTAGATATTTGTCCTCAGACCAGGCTGACCCACACTGCCTGTACCCATTCTGAGTGGTGAGGGGCCAGCCTGAGACTTGTGTGCAAGGACTTTAGTACCTTCTGCCCAGGATGGTGTTTGCTCAGCTGAGATTACCTCTTAGTCAGTGGGTAAGTCCCACAGTGCCAGGAGGAAGGCTCTGATGTGAGGCATTGCCTTGTCCTCTGCTGCAGTGGATGCGTGAAGCTCTTCTACACCTTCAGGCTCCTGTCTTTGCATCATGTTCATGACATCCAAACTCGGGATGAAACATTCAGCAGCTCAAGGTCTGGACCCCCACATGCAGGGTCCACCTTTCCAGCAAGCTCTGTTGATAATGTTGGCAAAACTTAAGAGACTTATCCTCTCTGAGCCACAGGGTAACTGGAGCTGCTGCCCTGGCACCTCCTTCCTCTTCCCCTTGCAGGTCCCCAGTGTCCAGACGGACGCCATCCTGTCCCTGCCCCTGCTGGAACTCACTGGGAGACTGCAGGAAGGGTCTCTGTCCCCCAAGACTGTCCTCTACACCTACTTAGAGAAGGTGAGTGTCTGTCTGCAGCGTGATGGGCAAATCACTTATGTTCTCCATGCCTCGGTGTGTGGTCTGGTGGCTGAGAAGACTTGTTGGAGCTGGTGCTTATGACAAGTCTTTAATATAGCAGATATCAGGAGAAAGATACGAAAAGGCAGGAATCTCTCTGTCTCCTGGGTCAGACCCATCACTGGACAGTCCTTTGAGATGGCTTGAGCTGGGATGCTCTGGGGAGGGGGCTACCATTCATGCCAAGCCACTTGTTTTGAAGATCCAGGTAGCTACTGAATGCAGCTGTGTAACGATGCTGTTCTAAACTAACACCTATTCCTCCACGTGTCCGGCAAAGGCCCTGGAAGTGACCCAGCAGACAAACTGCTTGCGACATTTTATCCCAGAGTGTGAGGAGCAGCTCCAGGAAATACAACAGCAGAGGGAGAAAGGGCTGCTCTATGGCATCCCCGTCAGCATCAAGGATCACATTGGCCACAAGGTGCGTCTCTTTGTGCCTGTGAAGTGTCCCATTGTAAGCTGGGCTGGGTGGTGAAGGGGTGGCACACAGACAATGGGGAAAGGGGCCTGATCCCTCCCTGCTTACACCATGGGAAGCCTGGCTGGGTCTGAGGCTGTGGTCCCACATCTCATTGCAGCTGCAACCCCGGCAGTTAGAAGCCTCCATCAACAAAAAAAACAGGGGTGAATAGTTATACACCCAAATGATTTCTTCTCTGATACGTGAGACAGCACAGGCTGTCGTTTGGGCTACATGGTCGTTTGGGCCATAACTCAGACTTCTGCTCAGAGGTTTGCAGTATCAGGGATGAGAACATGGCCCAGCTTCTAGAAAGTCATTAGTAGCAGGAACCGTTAACCTCGAATCCCTGTTGTGCTGTAGCCTGGCCGCTGAGCCCCTTAGCAAAGAGCCTGTGCATGGCACACACCAGGGACCCCCTCACAAACAAGTCCTGATGAGGATTGACCACACACTCCTGAGCTGAATTTGTTAGGCAGTCTCCTCCTTGTTGACTTACCAACACAGTTAAGAGGGCTCCAAGCCCAAAGCAAGCCCCAAACACCAAGGCTAACTGAAAAAGGATCAGACTGTATTTGCCTGGGATGTATATTCTCTCCCTGAACATCCTAGTGGCTTCAGTTGGACAGCAGGACACTGGGTTTGATCCTGAGCTAGTGCACCTATGGAGCTGCATCTGGGTCGGGGAGAGAAATAGCATGGAAAAGAGCAAGGACAGCTTCAGGAGAAGCCTTAACCCTATAAGTGCTTGGCAGCCCTCTGCCAAGGATGGAAGGTGAGGGGGTCCTTGGCCCTTCATGCAAGGGCTTGTAAGGGAATGGGTTAGTACCCGCCCCACCCCCCCAGAAGGGACACCAGATCATCCCTCCAAAACTGCAGGAGAACTGCACTGACCACGACTGTTGTCACTTCTCCTCTCTGCAGGGGCATCTGTCAACCTGTGGGCTTGTGCAATGCCTGGGCACTCCGGTGCAGGAGGACAGCGTCCTAGTCAAGGTTTTGAAGAGACAAGGGGCCATCCCATTCGCAATGACCAACGTGCCGCAGTCCCTCTTCAAGTAACATACATCATTAGAAGTCTTTCTTCTGGTTGTGCTCCTGAAGCTAAAACCCAGCCTGTAGATCCTGGGACAGGCTCCTTCCTGTCTCCTGAGATGTTGCCTGGATGAGTCCCTCTTCCATCAGCTGCCAACAGTCTCAGTTCAACTGAAAATAGCTTTCAGATAAGAAAGAGGAAAAAAACCTACCATGACATAAGAGAAATCAAGTGCACTTGTGCATGGGAGGGAGAGCGGAGGCTCATGGGAATGAGCTGTGTCCTGAGGGATTTACGGGATGGAAGGATGGGGTTGGCTATGCCACATAAGCTCACTGCAAGGGAGAGCCAACAAACTCAGGGCATTAAGCTCTTCCTGATAGCCTGCTTGCTGGTTTTCTTCTCCCCAGCTACGACTGCAGCAATCCCATCTTCGGCCAGACCTTGAACCCCTTCAACCACCAGAAGAGCCCCGGGGGCTCCTCGGGAGGGGAGGGAGCTCTGATCGCAGGGGGAGGCTCCATCCTGGGCATCGGCTCAGACATCGGTGGCAGCATCCGCCTGCCGTCCAGCTTCTGCGGGCTGTGTGGGCTCAAACCCACGGCCGAAAGGCTCAGGTAGGTTCTGGGGTCTGCCCTTCCCACCCTGCAAGGTCAAACTCAGCAGAAGAGGCAAAGTAGCCAGTGAGTACTTGGGGGGAAAAAAGAGGACAGTTTCTTAAAGGCTGGCTTGCTTTGCTCAAAACCTCTCCCGGTGTTGTTAGGTTTTGTGGGGAAATGGCCGTGTTTTCATTGTAAATCTGGCCTGCAGTTAAAAAGGAAAAGGAAAACAGTTAAATAATGCCAAAATGGAACATTTTTGGTTAAACCAAAACTAAAATTTGTTGGGGTTTACTTTTTGTTTTCATTTTGACCAAAATTTTAGGTTTCACATGACTCAAATCAAATACTTCTCATAATTTCCTTCAGGTTCGCGTCCTGAACTGAAGACCCCACTATGCTATTCAAACGCATTGGGAATATCTCACCATTACTGACATGACAATATACTTCTTTTTCTTTTCCCACAGCCTGTCCGGAGCGAGTGGCCCAGTCAATGGGATCCTGGCAGGTACATGAATTTCCAATTGCTTTTCTCTGTATGCTGTGAAGAGTCCTATGTCCTCCTCTAGACCAGAGGAAAGCCTGGAACAACCAAGATCTGTCCAGGGTCCACCTGAAACATCCCACCTCATTGCCTGATCATCCCTTGCAGCCAACGTGGCCATGCAGAGGGGTGGACCAGTGTGTTTGCTTAACATGGATGTTTGCTCTCGTCCCACTCCAGTTCCTTGCGCGCTGGGGCCGATGGCGAGGGACGTGGACAGCCTGGCCCTGTGCATGAAGGCACTGCTCTGCCAGGAGATGTTCCAGCTGGACCCCACTGTGCCCCCCATCCCCTTCGATGAGGAGGTGAGTCCTTAAGTCAGCAAGCCCCGGTTCTTTTGAGGGTGCTGCACGCTCAATGTATGCATTCTTTAAGGGTCCAGTTATCTTTACAGTACTGGTTTCCAGTAACTTGTTAGCTCTCTTTGAGAGCACAATTCATAATTATTAGAAAAAAATAGGTTAAGAAGTAGTTGTCCTTTCTGCATTCTCAGCAGATTTATCAGATTGAGAGACATCAGAAAAGAGTGGGGAGGAAGTGCAACACCAGGAGCAAAAAGCTGGAGATTTTTAGGGGAAGATGAGACAGGATTAGAAACTCCTGCAGCAAATCTCTTGACTGAGGACATTTCCTTTCCCTCTGCAGCAGATAATTTCAAGAGGTTTTTCCACCTCTGTCCTTTGTAGCAATGGTTGAATCTACTGGTCTCGAGTGGCTGTGCTCTATCTGGAGGGAGGGATGAAGGGGAGGCTGGAGAAAAAGGCAGGGGTGGACATTTGGAAAGGGTAACCGATGGAAACTATAAGCAGCAAACCAGAAAATTAGTTACTCCCTAACATCTGGAGCTTTTATCCCCTTCTGCAGTGGCCTTCAGCATGGGGGCAGTCCTAGCCCCCAGCAGGGTTGGAAATGCTTAACTGGTGGCTCTTTGCTCCAGGTGTACTCCAGCCCTGCTCCCCTGCGGGTCGGGTACTACGACACGGACGGCTACTTCCCGCTGCCCCCTTGCATGCGGCGGGCGGTGCGGGAAACCAGGGGGGCTCTGCAGGCAGCCGGGCACCAGGTGAGCACAACCACCCCGCGCTCTGCTCCCCAGGGTGTCCCCAGCTTTGCTCCTCGCTGCTAAAATCACCCTTCAGAGACCAGACATAGCCCCCAAGCCCAGTTGTGGGATAAAGGACCTACCAGAGGTACGGGATTAAGTTACTACAGCCGCATAGCACAATGCAGACACACGCCTACCCGGGGTAGCAGCGCGTCTCATGGGGAACCAGCACTAGCAATTAGCAGGCTTGAACCTTCAAGGGGCCAGGGGTGTAATGAATCCACCTCTGATCTGGTGGTCCCCACAAATGCAGCATCCATAAAGTGCTGCATTTGACTCTGGAAGGTTGCCCCGGCATTTTCTGGGGCTGGTGTTCCCCAGCAGGGCTCTGAGAGGTGTTTTTGCCCTTCCTCCCGAATGTCCGTGGAGAATTCTGTCCTTCCTGGACCACCGAGGGAAAAGGACCATGGGACACGGGATAGGAAACACCTTTCTCTCCCTGTGGAAACATGCTAGTGGTGCTCTTCATAGCAAAGTGAGTCCACGTCTGAACAGGTGTGGATTCTGCTGGGACAGGCAGGAAACCAGTGCAGTTTCTAGCTCAGTGACTGCCTGGAGCAGGATGGAGGAGGAAACAGCTCTGGAGAGATCTCAGAGCTGAGCCAAATGGCCGTCAGGAAGGAATAATCCCACGGGGAGATGCCTGGGCTGGTAAAGGGTTGAACCGGGGCCTCCGTTGGCGTGTGGCGCCCAGGGAGGTGCTGCTGTGCTTTTGAGGTATATCCACAGCCAGACCTTGGAAATTATTCACATCCCCAGGCTGCCACATAATCTTGTGTTTTTGGTGCAGCTGGTGCCCTTTTCTCCACCTCGGATCCCCTATGTCATGACTGAACTCTTTTTGAAGACTTTTTTTGCTGATGGAGGCCGTGCTTGGTTGGACGTGTTGTAAGTAGGAGCTCTCTGGCAGCAATGCTGTAAAACACCTCCATCCCCACGCCCACAACGCACAGGCGAAACGACCTCATCTCTCCCACCCCAAACAGGAGATACTCAGGTTTCTGAGAAAGGGCAAACAGCTTCTCTGGCGTGATCCTCTCCTCTTCTCATCTCTCAGCACAGGAGATATTGTAGATCCAAGCTTGAAACCACAGGTGAATTGCTGCAAGATCCCGAGGCTGGGGAAGAAGCTGCTGGCTCTGATTCTTAAACCTCTGGTGAGTCCCTGGCCTCAGGCTCAAAGCAAAGCGGTGTCAGCAAAGCCTTGAGATGCTTGAAAGCGTGATGGTACTGAGAGGCACCTTTAACTAGAAACACTGGGATTTCAGGCCAAGGCACATGCTACCACAATGGAAGGTCTTTTCTAGACCCTTGCTGGGATTTATCCAGTGCAAAGGGACATGAGAGAAGGACCAGCCAGGAGCTGTAAAAGAATAATGCAGAGCCCACAGCAAGTCGTTCTTCAAATGCTAGACCTAGTGGTGCCCAGTTTCCTACAGATTCATGCATTGGGATTACTGCACCGGGGGAATCAAGTTTGAAGCTCTAGCCCTGTGTTGGAGGCCTCCCAAAGATCACATCTTCCTGGGGACTTCTGGTGATTAATAAGGGCTGGTCCTCACTGGAGCCCTTTCACCAGATGAGCATCATTTGTAGGGCTTCTTTCCTCCATCCACCATTTTCTCTGTCTCTCTGCCCAGTTGGGTTGTTCTCAGCTGACAGGATCAAAAAGGTGGCAGTGAGTGGGAGGCAACTAAAGTGCTTGTAGAGGTCTTGTTTCTGTGAGATACCGAGCTAAAAAATATTTGATTTATCAAAAATAATAAAAGGCGACTTGGTTCAAGTCACTGCATTCTTCTGTGAGCAGGAAATATCGGGCTGTAAGAAACAAAGTGGGAACCAACAACCAGAAGTTGGAAGCACAGTAAAATCAGAACCACGAGGAGCATTTTTAATCATCATCATTCACCCTCAGTGCAGCACCCCCAGGGACGGAGGCAGGATGGGACCGCGGGTTTCCCGGGATGGCACAAATTACTGCACTCCCATGGCATGTCCCTAACAGGAACCTCTTGCCTTTCCAGTTTCCCCGCCTGGCTGACTACCTGAGCGCCTTGGGTGGAATGAGGTAAGAAGGCATCGTCCCAGGGATGTCCATGAAAATGAACGGTACCTTCTCCTCTACGTGTCCATGGTGAGGGGGGGATTGGATTCACAACAGGCTCTGACCTGCTCTCTGCAGGGGCTGTCCCTCCATCCTGGACGTGGCTTCAGCCTTTAGGAAGACATCTCCCCAGTGTTGCACTGCCCCTCGCGTTATCCTGAAAGGATCGAGGGACTTGGATGGATAAGGTCATACCTGAAGCCTGTGGCAGAGACGAGCACTAAATCCAGGCTCACAAGAGAAACCTTCTCTCTAGTATTTCCAGACATTTGTTGTTAATTGCTTGGCCAAATGCCAAAGGAAAGTTTAGACAAATTGTGAAAGATGTATTAAGTAATCGCTAAAATCACCGGCGCTTATCAACCTGGAGGATTATTTAAGCAATTCCTCCTCCTCTTAAAGCTTAAAAATGTTGCTACGATTTCCACTTGCAGGTCAGTGAAGGAGATGTGGAATCATCACCATCAAATACAGGTATGTTTCGAGGACTTTTCTCTCTGGCATCATGCTACAAGTTGAGGCTTTATGGCAAGTGCCAGGTCAGAGGGTCATCAGTCAGGAAAGGGGTTGTGCAGGGGGGTGCAGGGAGGAGACGAGACGGAGGGAAAGGCACAAAAGAGAGAGAGGAATGGGGTAGATGGGCTTTTGGGTCAACCCAGCCAAAGCTTTATTGGTTGTCCACAGTGCTCATGCCCAAATGCCCATGTTTGATGGTCCCAGCACAATGAAGGCTCTCCTGGGAGTAGGGACGGCTAAAGAGGGACCTTTCCTGGCCAGTCTGGCCACATGCTGTGGAGGCAGACCTGCTGCTTCCCTCGAGCACAGCTGCCTGCAGCTGCCTCCTTGGCCATGCCAGAGCCTGGTGCATGCCCTGGAGAAGCCGAGATGCTCCAGGTATGGACGCGGCCTCCATGTCATCTCTCCTCTCTTCCCCAAGGTGTACCGCACCGAGTTCATCGCCCAGTGGAGGGAACTCCAGCTGGACGTTGTGCTGTGCCCTGTCCTGGGGCCTGCCTTCACCACGGGATACCCCGGGAAACTCCTCAGTAAGTGAGTCTGGGACCTTCCCGGTCACAGTGGTTGAGATTGGACAGAAATGTCCACTATCGTGGAGCTTCACCATCCACCTAAGCATTTTATGGGCATTAGGAAGAAAAAATAACTACCATAAAGCTATTTGAGCAGATGGAGACAGACACGTGGATGAAGTCATCTGATGGCAGCTGTTTCTTGCAGTAGAACTTGGACCTGCACGTGACTAGCTCTGTGCAATCTCTCCTCCCAGCAGTAGCTGGTTCTCAGGGGCTGTGGTGAACACGTAATGTGTAAGTTTTAAGGAAGACAGGAGGCTGTGACTACCTGCATTTTCTCTTCTGCTTCTCTCAGCTGCCATCTCCTCCACGATGTTGTACAATGTCTTGAACTTCCCTGCTGGGGTTGTACCTGTCAGCACGGTGACAGAAGCCGATGAGGAAGAGCTAAAGCTTTACCAAGGATGCTCTGATGACCCCTGGGACCAGACGCTGAAAGAGGTATGCAACATGGAAAGTGGTGGAGCAGAGACTGCTGATGGATGTTCAAGTAATGGTTTCACTGAACAGGGGCTCCTAAATGTCTCCATCTCTATGGGCACAGTGCAAAAAAAAAAATTCACCTCTTCTTTATATACTCCTTGCAAATCCCTTTTCTCCCAAGCCCCAAAAAACGTAAGTCACTAAGCTTTTGGGGCACTGGGGGAGCACCCCCAGGCTGGATTATAGGCTGAAACCAGAAAGGAGCCATGCAGCAAGGCTTCTTTGAGTAGGTCCTTGTGACAGCCACAGCCCACAGCACTGCACTGCACTTTCCTCCTGCTCCGTGATGCCTTCACCAGGCCCAGGCTGTCAGCGGAGCGTGGATCAGGAATGAGGATGCTGAAGGAAAAGGGATCTGGCTGCAAGACAGCTCAAAGCAGAGCTGGCTGGGGGTGGGGGTGGGTATCTTAAACACGCTGCCCAAGATGGGGCAACCATTTCTATTGTGAGAACAGCAACAGCCTTCCCTCTGCCCCAGCACGCTAATGCTGCTTGAATGGCAGGGCTCAGCCTCCAACCTCCCCGCCCTCCGGGACGAGCCACGTGCCTAAACCAAGCTTCCAAAAGCTGCTGAGCCCCCCGGGTAACCCCTCACCACTTGTGCCCCCGCTGCAGGCCGTGGCAGGAGCCGTGGGGCTGCCCGTGGCCGTGCAGTGCGTGGCCTTGCCGTGGCGGGAGGAGCTGTGCCTCCGCTTGATGAAGGAGGTGGAGACCCTCAGCCGTGAGAAGACAGCGGCGTAGCCTCCGCGGTCCCACGCCTGCAGGGCCAGAGGCGAGGCGGAAGGGACAGCGCTGCACAACTTCTCTTTTGCAAAAAAAGATGACAGCGAGGAGGGAAGGAGGAAGGAAAAGCCATTTCCTGAGCCACCTCCTGGCCGCTAAGCACAGATCCTGTAAGATGCCATGCAGAGGGCAGGACTGGCTTATCCTGGGCTCTAATGATGGTAAATCTGTGAACTGCACCTTCCTGGAAGGATGGACACGGAGGGGGGTTCACCCTCACTTTCATCTACGCTGCCTCTTGCGGAAGCAGGGCGATGCTGAGAGAAAAGGATTACAACAGCTCACCCGTACTTTCTTGCTGGCTCTGGAGTAACTTCGTAGGGATGTAACTGTGGGCTGCCCTGTAAGGAATACAGCCATGTCTACCCTCCCCATCACGGTATTTTGCTCACAAAAATAAAAATGTAGCTATTAAGCAACTCTTATCACAAGCCCAGTAACCCTTCACTGATGGCTATGATTAGATGAATGCACAGTTACTACTCTAAATCATACCCACACCTTCCCACTGGACATTAAATGGCATCTAGCATGGGAGTGTTCACACCCTCCCTCCCAGCCACAGCTTTCCTGTCCGTGAGGGATGGCAACAGTCACTGGCCTTTCCACAGCACCAAGCTCTTTCCACCACCACACCTCAAGCATCTCAAGCACATTTCCAACCTCACAGCACGGGCATTCTTAGGAATCTCTTATTTCAGGACCTCAGGCTGCTCTTTCCAAAGGTAGGAGATAAGCAGAGACAGATGCAACTCGATTATGCAGATAGTGAAGTCTGGAACAGAAAGGCTGAGATCCCCAGATGGTGTTTGATAACCCAAACCTGCTCACGTAGGATCAAAGCAGTCGGACAGGAGGGAGAGCAGCACCCACAAAGGCCATTTACCCTGTCCCAGGATGGATGGAAAACTCTGTCCCTCTGATAAGACCTCTCTCTCTCTTTCCTAGATTAAACACCTCAGTCTCAAACAGATAAATGTTCAGGAGACTCCACAGCAGGTCTTTCTCATTTATTCTCTATGTTTGCAATAAAAAAGCAGACTTCCTTTGGGACATTTTAAAAAGAAAAATAAATATAAAGTAGTTTTGCTTTCCCTGGAAATTCAGGGTATTTCCTGATAGCCAGACATAGTCTGTCACCCCTCCTACATCCGACGTAATTTGCAGAAATACATAGGTCCAAAGTTGGCTGTGAGGTGAGGTAGAACAAGCTCCCCCAGCCGGCCATCCGAGAAGAAGGAGAACGTGTCCTGGAAGAGCGTCCGAAAGTGGCTCAAGTCCTCAACGTGGATACTGATGTTAAACTGGGTTTCTGCAATTTCTACCGCCCTCTCGATCACACACTCATTCTGCAGCGGGGAGAGGGAGCACGTAGAATACACCACCTCTCCTCCCGGCTTGGTAGCGAGGATCCCAGCCCTGCAGGCAAGATGAACACGCACACCGTCACGGGAAGAAGAGGACTATGTGGGACACCAGCATTCCCACCCACAAAAATCGGGAAGCCAGCACGTAACTCGTAGGAGGTGAGAGAGAAACCTCCTTGAACTCCACAGGCTCAGCAGTCCCACTGTGTCACTGCAGCCTGAGGGCTGTTTTAGACCAGGGCAATACGGGTCAAATAGACGCTTAGGCTGATAAAGTACTTAACATGGGAGAGACGCCACTGGAGAGCAGCTGGAAGGAGTAATCCTGCACTCACCTCCAAGGGAATGGGGTAAGAGTACGTACAGGGGAAGAGGCTCTCGCAGCTCAAGCGCTGCCACGGGACTCTCTAATCTGTTCCCTTATTGCCCCAGCTCGCAGTCAGCCCATCCAGCCTTCCCAGCGAAATGGCCCAACAAAGCACCCCCACGTCCTCCCACCTGCTGGGAGATGTCGACACTCAGGAATCCTCCAGGGCTGACTGCCGGGACCCGGAAGATCATCAACACAAAAGGACCACGCTATACCCACCCTGTTCCTTACACCCTCCTCCCTACCTCCTATGGCTACTGCCGGGGACAGGAAGGACATTTGATCTGACCGAGAACATCTGCCCCTCCTTACACTTGTTATGATTTGATGTCCAACTATTGCCATTCCAGGAAACTACACACGGTTTCCACATTTTCCCAGTCAGGGACACACAAAGTAAGAAGAGGTTTCGGTGCTGGCCATGGAGAGCTGCTACCGTAACACAAATAGCACCAAAACACAGCATCGAGCTCCCTCACATCAGCAGCTGCAGCTGCAGCATGGGCAACAGCTGACGCTCCTTGGTTCGTCTCTTGTGGAAGATGTTGTTGTCCTCCTCCGTGACAGAGTGCCTGTCCGTCGTGCAGGGCACATCCACCAGGACCTGCAGCAGCAGAGGTCCTGCATCAGCCCTGCGCCCAGGTCAAGCCCAGCGAGTCTCCCAGCGCAGCCTGCCCCTTGCCCAGCTCCCACCCTTGCCACGCACCGAGCAGCTCTCGGTACCTTGCCTAGCTGATGCTGCCCGAGCGCAGGCGTGCACCCACGCTGAACTGTACTCATCTGGCTGCTTTTGCGTTTCGGGAACGTGCAGACACAGAAATGATGGATAACATCACGCTCTCACACGTGCCCTCCTTTAACGTTTCTATTCTGTGCGTCTTCCTCATAGGCGTTACTGCAGCACCTCTGGCTGCAACCACGCGCAGCCAGAGCTCCTGCAGCGACGCCTTCTGGAGTAACAAACCCAGCTCCTGCGGCTGGACATGGCTGAGAAACAAGAATCATCTAATCTTCACGTTTAACCCCTTCCAGGTGATGGATTAGAACAGGATTTTTAAGGGGCATTACACAGGTAAATAAAGGCACAACTCCGGATGCCATATGCACCAGATCCTGCAGGAAGGGTAAAGCAGGAGGAAATATTATTCCATATGTGGCTTAGTCTTCTCTCTTTCTCTGCGTTTGAGGTTATGGAAAACTATACAATTATACCGTAGGATAAGCTGCTGTCTTCCTCTGAAACAGGAGGAAAGTGAACTAGATGGGTTTATCTTCACCGGTTCCCAGACACCTACCTTATGGAAAGTGCCACCTTCCAGCTGCCCCCAGTCCCTTCCATCGCAGGACGTGACACTCACAGTTTCCCTGATTTCTTTGGGAAGGTAGCTACGGAGAATCTGGTACAGCCTCTTTGTCCGGGAAATGGAGACATCGTTGGCTGTCAGATGCCCTGAGAGGACAGAACAGGCACACTGGGAACGTCACTTGCAGAAACACAATTGATCCCCAACTCTTATAACCAGGAATGATTAACGGTCAGACATTAATGGGGACAGCACACTCTTCCAGCCCTGTTTTACGCACGGGGACACGGAACACCCACCCCCACTTACCACAAACCCCAGTCTGCAGCAGAGCCAGAGTCTTGCCACCCGGAGCTGCGCAGAGGTCGAGGACAAATTCATCCGGCTGCACGTTGAGCGCCAGGACGGGCAGGAGAGATGCTGCGTCCATGAGATAATAGTCGAGGAGCCCCAGAGCGTCCGGCCTGGAAATCACAAGTTTGCGTAATAAAAGCAAACGTGTGAGGGGAAAAGAAAACAGCAGCTGGAAGTGAGGATGGGGATGTACAGAAGCAGCGGGTGCTCACACACGTGCAGCCCCCGAGGCTGGCAACGACAGCGGGCGACCTGTCCCAGGCATGGCTCACCGTGCAGGGCGAAAGCGCGTGATGTCTCCCCTGGGGAAGGTGTAACACTTGATGTTGGAGCTGAGGGAGGCACGAAGCGGTGGTGACACCTCTGCCTGTATCACTGTCCTGCCCTCGCCAGACCCTTCCTGGGACCCGCTTTCCCCTCTCCCCGCTTCCTCCGCACCCCGCTGCGATCGCTGCATCCTTTTGGGGGCTTCGGAAACAAAATCGGTGGCATTCAGCAGCTCCAGCTCTTGCATGACGTGGTCAACAGGAGAGAAGTTGTTGAGGAGGGCACCGTACTTCTGCTCGCAGAGCAGGCCGGCGCGGACAGAGGGCCACAGGTCTTTCAGCTGCAGGCTGTAGCTCACGTCGAAGTGGTGCAGGGCCAGCCGCGTGGGCGGGATGCGGGGGGCCGTGGTAGCCTTGGGGGGAAAAAATGTCAGAGATGTTAAAAGACGAAATACCTCGACATCCCAGTGCCCCCCCCAGCCTCAACGTTTTTCCGGGAGAACGCAGCGCCGGGTTTTGTGCTGCCACAAGTCCCTGAGGCCTTTCTGCAGCCCCAGAAAGTGATTGTGCCCCTGACACCCATGGGCCGGTGGTCCCCTGGGGAGGGTTCAGGACCGGGAATGGCTGAATGGGGCTGGGGGCACAGGGTGGGCACGCGAGGAGGGGAACGGCTGTATACGGAGTGGTGTAACGGGGTGCAACGGGTGAGGGGGTGCCACAGGGTGCAATGAGAGGTGCAAGGGGAAATGAGGAGATTAGAGGGGTGCAATAGCAACGTAACTGCGGTGAAATGGGGAGGTCGAAGGGCTGCATAGGGTGCAACGAGGTGTGGAACGAGGACAGAAGAGGCATAAGGAAGGTGGGATGGGGGGGAGGGGAGACAGGAAGGGGTGCAGCGGAGGCATAATTGGGAAAGAGGCGACAGAAGGGAGGGGGCAGCGGGGGAACGGTCGAAAGAAGAGAAGAGGGGGGAGAAAGGGGGTGCGATGGGGTGCAGAAAGGCTAGCGGGGAGAAAAGAGGGGGTGCAACGCAGTACAAGGGGGGAAAGGGGGTGCGGGAGGGGAGGACAGGGCAGCCCCGGCGGCGGGGCCGGGCGGCCGCAGCGCGGGGACCCACTCACCCACTTCTCCTTGTACCGGTGCCGGCGCGGCCCCGGTGCCAGCCCCGGCGGCGGCCCCCGCCGCAGCAGCGCTGCCGCCACCCGCCCGCGGCCTCCCAGCGCCGCCATCACCCGCGCTCCGCCGCGGCGCCTTCCGGGGCGGGACCGGCCCCGCTCCGCCGCCGGCCCGGCCCCCTCCGGGCCCCGCTCCGCCCCCCGAGCGAGGAAGCCCCGCCCGGGTTCGCCGGGAGCGGGCGCGGAGGAAGCGCTGCGGGCGGGCGGGGCCCGGGTTCGGGCATCAGCTGCTGGAACGGGTCCAGCGACAAAACGGGCTCTGCGGTGGGGGGAACAACGGGGCAGCTGGGCCGCGCCCCCGCCCCGTGCCACAAAAACCCCAAAACTCCCGATAGTAACGTGCTACGGCTCCTCCTGTAAAGCTCCATTTCAGTCCACGAGGGATTAAACTTGAAATCCACCAGCAGAAGGATGGCGGACTGCTACGTAGATAAAGAACGGCCAAATTTAACAGGTGGTTTTCACCTTGAAGAGTAACTGAGAAAGGATTTGCTGCCCTGTGAAACATCAGTTTTCCTGCTACTAAACGTCCTACTCGGAAGAAAAACAGGCAGAGCTTGAACTTGACCCTTCCGCAGGCCAGTCCCAGGTCAGCAGAAGGGGCTGGTGACTCACCCAGAAGGGCTTTAGTTCCCCCCCAGGTGACCGTTCATGCCCTGCTCAGGGTTTGAGCAGGAGGAACCACCGTGCCCGTCTGCAGCCATGTGGCTGGTCACTGTGGGCAAGAAGGTGAAGCTAAACCTGGCCAGGAGGCTCTTCCAGCCACTGGCAGCCATAGGTGACAGTGAGAGACAGCTGACAGTTTTCCCCCAAAGGGGGGAAACTTCTCTCCTAGAAAAGGGTCCCTCCCTTTAGCTTAACTTAGTCAGAACTTACTTTGTGAACAATATTGGTCTCGTGGGGCTTGGAAACATCTTTAAGGCTCCAACAGACAAACTTCTTACCCGTGGGATCGTGCTCCAGCCACTGCGCAGCATGGCTGCACAAAAAGGACATTCCCACACGTGAGGAGACGTTTTGCCCCCCAAACTGGGCTCTGACCCCCACTAGTTTCATCTTAACCCAGTACAGGTCAGAAGCACAAGAACTAGGAAATAAGCGGAGGGTATTTCCATGGGAACTCTGAATGTTTAATATGGAAAATTACAGAACATCAACACGGTTTTTGCGTGGCTGCGCATCTTCCACGAGAACAGATGCAGTGACACGCTGACGCTCGGTCGCTGCCAGGAAGCCGTTTCGTTTATACTTGGCATGGAGGATGAACGGGCAGGCAGCAGTGAAACAAGAAACTGCCGACACGGGCTGTGGAAGCAGATGGACAATCATACCCGCCTTCACTTCAGGTTCTTGAAGAGTTTGTGAGCAACCTGAAAAGAGACAAAGCATTCGGTAACTCACAGTTCAGGGCTGGAAATCAGCAGGGTGTTACCACCCGCCCCTTGGTTTTCTGGGCCACTAACGCGCACAGCCCCACAGCCCTCCGCTCTTCTCATTGTTTTGCAACAAGTCATTCAAGAAAACTAACAAGCCAGATTTCTTACAAAGTTTCGCCTCAGGTCAAAAAGGTTTAACTTTAAAATGGCAAATACAACACTGAAATAGCAAAGTGTCATTTGCAGGGCAGAAACAATGTGTTTGACTTATTTAGTTGTTTAATAACCTACGGAATCCCAGCTGGAACTGCTGTAACAAGGAGGAACCAAACATTTAACAAGAAAAAGCATCAAGGTTCACAGTTCTTCAGCGCTTACTGTGACTCAACAGCTACCACGTCTCACACTTGAATTGTCTGTGCTCTCAGAAGCACAGCTAAAGGCAGCTCTGCTCCCAGCACCAGCAGGGACGTTGCACCCACGGGTGCTGCACTTACGCAGTGGTCCCTGGCATGCAGGAAGTCAAAAAGCTCCTCTGTGCACTGCTCTTCTGTCTGGGACCTGGAGGACACCCGCGCGTCGCACAGCTCCAGCCGCTCCCGCGCCTTCACGCATTTCTCCGTCTGCTCGCAGTGCTCACGGACAGTGGTTAAAGGATCCTGCAGGCACGGGACTGCCGTGAGAACAGGGAGACCCCGAAAACAGGGGCCGTTTTCCCCCGAGGCCCTTGCTTTAACAGGCAGCCCTATATCCACACCGAAGCCCGGATTCAAGCCGCCTCCCCGCTAAGCTTTGGGTCGCAGCACAAAGCGGCGATGGGGGCCCGAGCCCCTACGAGTTCGTTTGTCAGTGCTGAAAGGCACCGGGCCTCTTCCCCCAGGAGCAACGAGTCGCCCGCCCGCCCCACTCCCCACCCCACGTCTTACCACCAGCTCTTCCTCCTCCTCCTCCTCCTGGGGGGAAAAAAAGAAAGCACAGCCGTTACCGACCGTCCGACTGCCCGCGGCGCCTCGGCGCGGCCCCCGCCGGCCCGGCCCGGCCCGGCCCGGCCCGGCCCCGCTCACCTCGGGCTCCCCGGCGTGAACGACGCTGTCGCGCAGCCCCATCGCTCCGCTCCCGCCGCCCAGAAGGTCTCCCCAGGGTCACCGGCCGGAAGTGCCGCTTCCCGCCCCGGAAGCGGAAGCGAGCCGGCAGCGCGCCGGGACCGCCCCCCAGAGGGTGGTGCTTCAGGCCTGGGCGCTTCCCTTCCGAACATGGCAGCCGGCGGCGGCTGAGACTGTGACCGTCTCAAGATGGCTACCGCGCCGGTCCCGGCCTTCTTTTTGCCCTTCTTCCTGGGGATCGTAACCTTGGCGCCGGCTCGGCCTGGCTGTCGCTGCCGGCCTGTCCGGCCCCGCGTGGGAAGGGGACGCCGCTCGACGCGACCTCCCCAACATGGCCGCCCGCTCCCCTCTCCTTCCAAGATGGCGGCGGCGCGCGGGCGCGCGCGCGGGAGGGCGGGGATGTCCCTTCCAAAGATGGCGGCGGCGCGGCGGCGCTGACCGGGGCGATGGCGGCGGAGGGGCCGCGCAGCCTGTTCGCGCTGAGCGCGGCGGCGGTGAGCCGCAGCATGGGGGCCCTGGAGCGGGACGTCTGGGGTAAGGCGCGGGCGGCGCGGGGCGGCGGGGCGCGGGGCCTGGGGCCTGCCCGCACCCTGCCGCCGTCTCCCTCTGGCTCTCCGCAGCGCTGCCCGGGCACCTCCTGCGGGGGCTCCTGCCGCTTCTCACCGTCTTCCGCCTCGAGCGGGCCGAGGGCGCCGCGCGGAGAGCAGGTGACACCGGCGGGGACGGCGACAAACCCTTGGGGGTACCCCCGGGCGGGAGGGACGAGCCCCCCAAAACTGATGGGGTGGACAAACCCCCCGCACACGCTGGGGGGATGCCCCCCGACCGGGAGAGGTGAGCCCCACACCGGAGGGACCCCCAGCTGGAGAGGGGAACCCGCGCTGGAGGGACGAACCCCTCCAGGCTGGAAATGGGAGCCCCGGGCCGGAGGGGTGAACCTCTCTACGGGGTGGGGAGGGGGGGCACCCCCGGAGCACAGTCCCTGCCACCGGGGCTTGGACACCCCCTGCGTCCAAAACCTTGAGCCCTGTCCCATACCCAGGCAGGGTTCACGCAGTGGCACAGGCCCTGCTGTAACTTTGCTCCTCTTGAGGACCAACAAAACCTGCCATTTTTTAACTCGCATCCCTTAAAAGGTGGTGGTCTTCCCCTCGCCGCAAAGCACCGTCCTTTTGCTGCAGGGGTCTGGGTCTGCGCCCCCCGCCCCAGCACTGCCCCTTGTCTGCCCAGTGCCCCTGCAAGCTCCGGGGCAGGCCGCTCCGATGGGGAGAAGGGATGAAAGCGCCTGGTTTATTATGTTTTTCCCCCAGGCCTCTCGACGCAGCCCATCTGGCGCAAGCTGTGGGACGATGTGATGAAAACCAGGCCGCCCAACTCGGAGGTGAGGGGACGCTGCCGGTGGGAGAAGGGGCGCGATGTAGGCGCTCTTTTTCCGACATCTTCCGCGAGGTTTCGTTTGAAGCCTGCCGGTGCTCCTGGCCACCTCCGAGCGATTGCTGGCGCTTGTTTATAAGCGCTCACAGAGCTCAGGACCAAGGCATGACGCTGGTATTACAGTCCTTCTGGGAAATGGGGTTCATGAAAGGAACTGTAGTGTACAGCCACACCCTTCATCTCACAACAGCGAGTTTGTCAAAATAATAAATCCTGTCTTTAGAGATGTAACTCTTAGGGAAACAGAGGGTAAAAACAGGATTTTATATCATCCTTAGAACTACGCTGGCAAAAATATGTGCTGATGTCTTAGAAAGCACTAGAAAAATACTTACAGAAGACAGTGAGTTTGGAAGAATGGTTTTATGTAGGAAAGCAGCTGCATTGATTCGGCATTGCAAAAGAATCATTAACAGACAACTTAATCACAGCCTATAAATAGACACTGGGGAAGAAAATTCCTGATGATGTGGTTTTTAATAGGTAAAAACATGGGTTAGCTTCAAACCATTGAATATGTTTAAATTAGGCCAGAAGCAGGATGAAGAGAGAGCAATGGGAGTAACTCAGTTTTTCAACAAATACACTGAGGAAGGATGTTGAGAACTAGAAAGGTAGTTTCAGTTGTGCTAGCAGTAGGTTTTTTTGGATACCACATTTACCAGGTTAGCAGATAGCAATAATTTAACTTAAAGAGAACGAGAAAAATTGTGGCTGACTTTTTGTTAATACGGCCTTGTTGTTTAATTGCAGAATATAACCTGTTGGAGGAAGAAGTTCCTTGAAACATTCTTCTCAAACGTTCTTCACGGTGTCTTGGATATTTCCTCTGACTGGCGTCTCAACGACCACCACTTTTCACCCCTGCTCCACAGCTCCCCGCACGTTTCCCAGCTTACCCTCTGCAACATGCTGCAGGGCGCGGTGGAGCTCACGGCTGAGCACAACCAGAAAGTGCTTGAAAACCTGGCTGGCTCCCTGCGGATCCTGAAGTTCCAGCACCTTCTCTCCTCCGACCAGTCCATCAGGCGTTCGCTGGTTTTACTTCTTCACCGGCTGATTCACCATGGCTCTGTCAGCCAAGTGTCCATGTATTCCTGGCCTGTTCCCGACACGGTTCTTCTCGTTCTCATTTTGAGCATGAGTGCTGGGTTTTGGCGCTCGGGAAATGCTCTCGCCTATCACAGCAGCCCCTGTGGCCTTTGCAGAGAGGAGGAGAGAGCCCAAAGCCAGGAGTCACCACAAGAGCAAGCAGAGAGGGGCCGTTACGATGAGAGGGAGTGGAGCGATGGTGAGAACCAGCAGGGATCCTCCAGGGCCCCAGAGGAGGCTGATGCGGAGGTGAATGGATACGGGGCTGACGCTCGCCTGAACTCTGTCCTCTCCGGACCGAGAAGTCTTCCTCTGCAAAACCAAGTGTGTGAGGAGGCAAGCAGCAAGGTGCCCTGTGACCACACCAGCATTCAGGGAGGATCTTCTCCTCGCTGCGTCTCAGACCAGCTGTCTCGTCACCCTGTTCTTCGAAAGACACGCAGACGGCTGAAATCTGCAGTGGGGAAGAAACGTCGCTGCCTCAGACGAAGCAGGGGACCATATACTGACCCAGAAGACCTGTATGATTTTGTTTTTACTGTTGCTAGAGAAGATAATTCAGGGTTACTCGACAAAAACAGCGCCACAGAGGGAGAAAACGCTGAGAACTGGACTAGTTCCTCCCCAGGATCTCCGTGCACTGGCTATGCTGGCTGTAAGAAAAGAGGAGGATCTGCTGGGATCTTTTCTCTGAAAGCTGCTCACCGCTTCCGAAGCGTGTCCACGCTAGAATTGTTCTCCATTCCTTTGACTGGGGAGACATGTCGGACTCTGAGTAACCTGCTGAGCTCTTGGGTGTCTTTAGAAAATTTGGTTCTGTCGTACAACGGTTAGTGGTGTGAACAGGTTGCTTCCTTCTGCCTTGGGCTAATGGTCCGCCTTAATGCTCAGGTTTACCCTGATTTATTTTTACTGGAATGGGCATTGTAAGAGTATTGGTACCTGATTTTGAGAATGGCATCGGTAGAGATGGTTAATGAGTGTGAGGACTTGTTTGAGGGAGAGAATGGGGCCCTTCTGCACCAGAACAGCCCTCGGTCGTGTGCTTAAACGCCATCCAGAGAGGGCGAAGGGAAGAGCCAGATCTCCATCTCCCGTATACACAGTCTAGCTTAAGAACGTGTGGACAAAGCAGTCTGTGAGTTTAGCCGTTGGCTTAGGTCGCTTGGCCGTTGGTGGAGCTCCAGCTGCGTGTGCGTGGGTGTCTCTACAGGCACAGCTAACACCTTTCTGTACAACTGCTCTTCCAGGCCTGGGTGCTAACGTCTTCTGCATCCTCTCTGGGCTCCGGGCCCTCTCCCGCCACTCGGAATGCCACCTCCGCGTGGTGCGCGTGAGCGACGTCTTCTCCCACATGCCTTGCATGGAGCTTGTTCGCTGCATCCTGAGCGCCTTTCCCCAGCTCCACACGCTTTCAGTCAGCTTCGACCTCAAAAACCAGCTGGAGGGGAACAGGCCAGAGGGGAATCCAAACTGCAATGAGGTAGAAATCCCAGGTAGGAATCATCATTCTGAGTGATTTGAGCTCTACACTGTTACAGTAATGTGTAATTAAGCAATTACAGCCTCACCTTTCTTATTTAGATGGTGTTGCAGTTTGTCATTTCCAGTCTGTGATGTGCTCTGTGAAGCCTGAGTCTTGGACAAAGCATTTTATTGCTGTATGCCAACCTGCTGCAACATCAGCTTTGTACGGGGCCAGTCATAACCTGCTAGCAGTGACTGTCCACGCAGCAGCGTGTCCCACCAGATCTCTAAATTGGTTGGGAGCTTCTACTTTGTCCATCCTATTGACTGCAAAGCTCTAAGCCTTAGATGGACCTTAAGCAGAGGGAAAGCATCTCTTGATCATCACAATACCACAGGTGACGGCAAAGCACTGCCCAAGCCTCTGGATTACAGTCTGGGAGCTATAGCGGCGTGCGCTCAGCTCACAGGTCTCTCACCACCCTTGTTAGCCCTTGAATGACCAGAAAAGCAGTAAGCAAAGCCTGAGCGAGTACGGAGTGGGGTCAGTGAAGAGCTGTGCTCGGGGAAGACGCTGACTGGTTTGTGCATAAAGGGTGACCTTTTCTCAAGCATTGTTTCACTGCCAGAACGCAGTAGCAATTGGTGGCCCTGTGGTCTGGCAGGAGTCCTGAAATGAGCCTTAAGTGATTTACATTACCATAGGTCTGAGTTGCTATAGAGCTCTGTGAGGCAGGGCGCATCGCATAGGCACTTTCTACCAACTTAAATGGTAGTCGTGTCAGGCACGTGGACTGCTTGCTTGCTCTAGGACCTAGCTATGTTGAAGGCGGGCCCTCCAGATCGAGCTCTTTCATTGTTGTTTGTTGTTCTTCCCTTAGAGAGCTGCCTGGAGCAGCTAGAGATCCGATTCCCCAGGGAACCTCTGCACACCGCGTTCCTGCTGCCAGTGCTCAAGGCGTCGAAGTCCCTCCAGCAGTTGTCCCTTGACAGCGCCACGCTGCCCTGTTCTCAGGAGCTTGGGCTCCTTTTGGAGGCGCTGAAAGGTACTCTGCTAACCTGTAGGTAGCGTCACTGCGACACACAGAGTAGCTTCCTTGCTGTGATCTTCCATCCTTTAGCATGAAGCCAGCTTAGGTGGGTCCATTTCTTCAGTGCGGACATCTTTGAACTCTGTTGAGAAAAGGAGATGGGTGTCGGCCATCCCACTTTCTGTGCTGAGCATGTGAGTGATCCTGCACAGCAAGGTGGTTCCTTTTCAATTACCCACAATCCAGCACAAATTATCCACAGTCCAACTCAGTTTCTGGGTGTTAACTGATAGTTGGGTCAGGGTCTTTTTATCCCAAGGACGTACAGTACCTTACCTGAGAACTTGTTTTGCTTTTAGAGTGTAATCCAAATTTGAAGAAACTGAGCTTTCATGATGTGAATCTGGCTGAGCACCAGAAAGAAGTTCTGCTTTTGCTTCAGGATCCTGTCCTGCAAGGTACAGCAAACTCCTGGGTCCTGTTGCTTGGAAAGATGCTGCAGGTGGCTGCTTTTGGCTGGCTGGCGTTTAAGAGGTGATCTTTGGATGTGTACGGTTTAGCCAAATGTCACTGTCCCTGGAGCAGATCTGTAGCTGTTGGCAGAGTGGAAATGTGTCTGGTTCTTTGGGCCACAGGGCAGAGAGAGGAGCAGCTGCAAAGCTGGCGTATGCTGCAGAGAAGGGTCCATAGTCGTGGCTATAAACCAAAGATTTTTAACCTGCAGAGCACATCAGCCTTTAACTGGGTCAGCTGGCAAAGCCACTTCCCTGGGTGTGCTCTCTGCTCTCTGCCTCTGACAGAGCGGCGGTGCTGTTGTATGCAGTCCGCTGCTGGGGAAGCTTTGTTCCTGCATACGGATTAGGGGCTGGAGCTGTCTGCAGAATGTAATTCTGGAATAATGAAGCGCACAGGGAGTACTAACATGTACTGTCAATCCATTTCTTCTGTAGAAATCACGTTTTCCTTCTGCCGGCTGTTTGAAAGCTCTACTACTGAGTTTTTGTCGGAAATAATCAATACAGTGAAAAGAAATTCATCTTTGAAGAGCCTCAAGCTGCCTGGGAATCGCCTTGGTGCGTATGGTGCATGTTGCTGTGGGGCCTTGACCTTAGACCAGCTCTCAGAAATAACTTCAGGGTTGGAGTTAGGACCATTGCTAGCTGGTGACCTCAATGCTGACCTTAACACGTGCATGAAGAGAGTGGATTTAGTTCACAAAATAAGAAGCATTGAGTTCATTTTTTTAAAGTCAGAGTTCCAGTTGCGTTCAGCAGCGTACCAAGAGCCCAGGTGCTGTGTGGGCATTACAGTTGCTTTTCTCTGCGGCAAAAGCAAGTATCAACAGGACTCCAGATTTGACTGAACACCGATCTGCTTCAGACTCTTTAACAGGAACAGATCCAGCAGCAGATGCACCACCTCTCATTCAGAGGCGCAGGTTTTGCCCACATTTGGCCATTTTGTGCCTTAAAAGCTGTTGGCAGCCACTGGAGGGATGGGAACAAGTAAAGGAAGGGTTTGTGTCAAAGAACTGGAACAGAATTTACAGAAATGATAGGCTTTTTGGATCACAGGCCAAGTAGAACTGTTTGAGAAATGAATTTCAGGTAAATCCAGAGTATTGTTTTCTGTTCTTTTAATTAAATGAAACAGGAAGGCTTGGGATCACTTGAAATACCCTTAATTTCTATGGTTTGTGTTTAACCTTGAGCTTTTGGCCATTTTTAAAACAAAGCTGCATATTGACTTCTCAAACAAAACCAGGGTTTTTCTAGTGAAACAAACTGCCCTATCAGCAAATGTTTCCATTGCCTTGAACACTATGCTCGGGGGGGTGAACTCGCTTTAGGCCACTGAGGGGGACAAACTGAGGGTGCAGAGATGAGCCCTTTTTGCTGCGTGCATATGCTTACAGCCTCCTTTCTGCACTGTTATCCCAGCTCTGTGGCTGTTTAAATACTTGACAGTTCCCAGTTTGCATCTAACACCCACATTTCTCCCCTCTTAGGGAATCACAGGCTGGTTGCCCTTGCAGACATTTTCTCTGAAGATTCCTCCTCTTCCCTCTGCCAGCTGGATGTCAGGTATTCTGCTGCTCTGAATTTCTTGTTTTGGGAGGGCCCGAGGTGAACTGGGCTCAGACAGCAGGAGAAGCCTGAGCGTGGTTTTGTTCCTTCCTCAAGGGAATGCGTGCCCAAGAAAAGCTTAGAGAATGCTGCAATGGGCACATAGAACTTCAGGGACCTCCAGCATCTCTGAGGCATCTCACTGTCCCTTTTATAAATGAGCCAAGCTCCATCTTAAAAGCAGCTTTGGTTTGCTGCTCCCTTGGGAGGCTGCTGCAAGCCCTTCCTGCGCTGTACGTTACAACTAACGTCCCTATGTACATTTATTCTTAGGCATCAGTGTGAACGGCTCTGTTCACACTGCCCCCGCGTAGGGAGAGAATGCTGTCATTGCCCCTGTCAGATCCTGTGAGTGCCTCTGCATTCCTTTCATCATCTTTGGTCTTCAGCCTGAACTGCTGCTCTCTTCTTGAGCCTCAATGGCCATAAAGATAGGCAGTAACCTTCATGAAGCACCTGGAGGGTGGCATTTCTGCAATACTAACGACTGTTTTGCTTGATTTTTTTTCCCCCTTCTTTACATCCTAATGCTCAGGTTGCTGAGAGTACACAGGCTTGACAATTTATTTAACCATGGCCACTCCTTCAGCAGCCTTGAATCCTGACTGTTACTGTGCCTCTCCCAAGCTTAAGTCCAGCATGCAACTTCATACTTATTTACACATCTATGCAGGGAAAATGACCTTTTGATCTCCTAGAAACACCAGGACCTGACACACGCTCTCCAGATTTTCTCAGAAGGAAGAGATAAATGATCACTAACTGCTGAGGCTTGCACTGGGACCTGTAGGTTGGGCCAGGCCCCTTGGTCCAGGCAATTGACAGCTGCTATGAGACTGAAGTGCTCCTGGCACTGCTTAGCCAGCAGCTTGGTCCAGCAACATTTTAAGGCCACAGCTAGGTCTACTTAAATCAGTAGTAAGGAGGCCAAGATAAAGAATTTAACTTGTCAGTGGTTACCACCTTAGTTTTAAAAAGCTTCCAGCCCTTCATATTACTGTGCTTCAGTTTTGTTTTTCATCAAAACTAACAAACCAGTCACACTTTGTATTGCTGAAGAAAGTTGTACTTTGCATTGAAACATCCTCAAGTTCCTGCACTGGCAGTTACTAGAAGGAACAGTAATTTAAACTGCTCAAATTATAGCCTAGACTCTTAGTGACTTTTTTTCTTGTCCTTCCTTCCCTGGAAAGCTCAAATTGCATCAAACCTGATGGGCTCCTGGAGTTCACAAAGAAGCTGGAAGGCCACATCCAGCAGAGAGGGGGACAGATTCAATTCACGCACCTCCGCCTCTTCCAAAATTGGCTGGACCAGGATGCTGAAACAGCTCAAGAAGCACTTCGGCGTCTCAAAGCTGTGTGCAGTGTGGTCAATGACTCGTGGGACTCCTCCCAGGCCTTTGCTGACTACATCAGTGTCATGTGAGGGACGCAGGAGCAGAAGGAAACCGATCAGCTTGAACTAAGCAGTTCAGTCCCTGGCCAGTAAGATTTATTTCACAGCACAGGTGGTGTTTTCTTCCCTGGTTCAAGCAGTATACAGTTGTTTTTGTCACTTTTCTATTCATTTGAAGAAGGAGTACCACAGTGAAGTGACACATAAGACCATGTGGGTCAACAGCTGTATTTCCAGGTCATCTAACTTAAAATATTCAAACTGAGAAGATGGTAAGTGGGACAGATCAAATGAGCTTCTGTGACTTCCTGCAGATCTCTGGACAAGCAGCTATTTATTTCACTGGGTGTTGTTACAAATTTCATGTTGTTTCAGCCAATGTCTCATCAATAACTATATATCTCCATCGTTGGAGAGACTCAAAAGCCATCTGGTGTGGCTTGGCAACTAGCTCTAAGTGACCTTGCTTTTGAGCAGGGACATTGGACAATATGACCTTGAGGTCCCTTCCAACTTCAACCATTCTGTGGTCTGTGAAATAAGAACTCCTCCCTCCACTTAAAGGGAGTAGAAAAGAAGCTAAAAAAGCCCCCAGCCTTGACCTTTTACATTTGGAAAATTTTACTTTATACAAAAAAACGTTCTTTATGTACCAAGTAGCCAGCTGTTTATTTGCAATCATGTTGCCCCTCTCCAATGTCTGCAGTCATTTTACAGAGGTTTTAAATAGTTTGTTCTTTTGTAACATTTTTATAATAAAAATATAACTAAGACCCATAATGTACTAAAGTGTGAATTTTATTACTGGCTTGTAATGTGGTCTAATTAAAACACTCTGCTAGATCAGGGGATCCTGCCCATAATAAAGCAAGTGGTTTTAGAAATGGAGTTACCTTAATAGAGCCTGATTTCCTACTGCCTGCATGATCTTTCAGGCCAGATGTTCAACATACAAGCTGAATTTTTTTTCCCTTGTACAAATCCTCTTGTTCCTGAGTAATCGGCGAGGCTCACATTTCACAACAGAAATGGATCCTGCAAGTTTCTGATCAGCAGCTGTGAGCCATAGCTGTCAAGGATAAAAAACACGACTGTGCACATCGAGTGCTATAAAACTGCAAGCTTAACTTAAACCTGAAGACAAAACTTGGCTGAGTAGAAGATAGAGACACCAACAGCATGAGAACCAGTGCTGAATCTGATCAAGCGCACAAGGTCCAGTTATTCCCAGTTCCCAAAGGGCTGTTTTTCAGGCACACAATACAAAAGCCATGGACTCCTTGCTGTTGCAGTAGACTGAACAAGGGCCTTCCAGCCCCTCAGAAACCACGCTGTTCTGCTATTCCACAGCCGCACAACAGTCCAGCATGTACTGCTACCCACTGCCCCTTTCCTTGAAAGGGATTGAAGCGGGGTGGACTGCCACAGCAGCCTGCCCTTGCCCCCACAGGGGACAGTAACCTGTTAGGGAATCCCTCGCTGCTCCTCATGGGAGTGATGATGAAAAGTGAAGGTGACAGCGGCATCCCATGCAGCCTTCAGCACGGAGTCCTGCAGGCCCCGCTTATCAGCGCAGTGGTTCCACTGGGAGAGGTCAGAGGTACAGTCGGACCCTTCAGGAGGGGGCCGTACCTGGTGGCCGTTCACGCAGCGACGACACTTGATCCTGGAACAGAGCCAGCGCAAGGTCAGTGCAAGGTTCCTCCACTTCTTTAGTGTAGGGGTTGTTTAACAAAATGCAGCCCAGTAACGTTTGGATTAACTCCCCTTCACCTGCAACACTGGCAACTGGATTTTCAGACAGGATTAATTACTACCACATTTAAATGAAATGCACAACCACCTTCTGGCACGTGCGACAGATAAGGAACGACTCTCACATTTTGGAAACCCTGGGGTTCTGTTTCTAATGGCACTCCCCCTCCATGTTTAGCCACATGGGAATGGTCCAGCAGGACCCAGAGGAAGTTCAGCAGGAGTTTCCCCTGAAAGGTGAGGGATGTTGTTTAGAGCAGATCTCGAGTGAACACCCCTACCGCTAACACATTCTTAGCACTGAATTGGGCTTCCTGAGTTCGAGAGCGCACACCATGCTCCAAACCGCTCCATCCTGGCTCCTGCCATGGCCACTAGATTGTGCTCAGGCTGTTTTGGAGATGCGCTACTGAGCTGCCACACAAGGAGACGAAGAGCAGCAGCAGCCGCCCTGCCAGCAAAGCTTGTTGCCATGCAGACAAGATACCTACACAGAGCTAAGCTTTAAGTCAGCTTAAAACTAATCCTCTTCACTTCTTGCCTGAACTAAGAGTCTTAAATTTCACAGTGAAGCATTTTCCTGCACTCCCTGTCCTCTTTCTGGTGGCTACAATACCACAGGTCTCAGGGATGGGGAGAAGGGCAGACAGTGGAGAAGAGGATTCTTTTAGTCCCCAGCACAGCTCTTGGGTTTGCCTTATGAATTCTTAGCAGAAGCAGCAGCCCTGGCAGCAGCAGCAGCTCAGCATTTGGAGATCACAAACCACCAGGAGGTGAGCGGCAAGGAAGGACCAAGTTGGGCTCCACCAATTTGAACATCTCTCATCAATTTCTCTCTTTTCATTAGCTGCAGTACTTCACAGCCTCCAAACACAGGCAGCAACAAGATAGTTTGCTCACTTGTCCAGCCAGCGCAGCTTTTCTAAGACAACAAAAAGGGAGGACAGCAAGGAAGTGCTCATCTCCAGGTGGTTAACAGCTTCAGAAGCAGAGACACTGGAGGCCCTGTCTCTCTGAGCTTCCTCCTGCTGCCTGAGGAACCCCTGAATCAGCAGACCAAACTGTGGAGGGTTTTTTTTGCTGACCTCATCCGTTAGTCATTCAGTGTACTCACTTGTCATGGGTGTCACTGGTGGTGGTCTCATTCAATGTGAAGAGCTCCTTCAGCTCCCCGAGTGAGAAGTGCCTTTCCACATCCTGCTCTTCATCCACCACGCAGCTGCTGAGGGCCTTCTTGTGGGTCTGGCGTTGGAATATCTTCTCCTCTATGGTCCCTGTCTACAGGAAAGAGAGTCAGAGATGAAGCACCGTTGGGACACTAGCGTTAAAGGAGGACTACGTTGGGAAAGTGTCACAAATCAAACGGCAGCAAGCTGTCAGGACCATTTAGTGCCTTGCCAGACCAGTACAGATAACAGGCAAGTTTCACCAGCTGCACTCCAACCATGTCCTATTTGGTTGCTGATCTAACCCAACTACAGGAGTGGATCCAACAGAGATATGGATGAGGAAGAGGTGGAGCTGCCACTTGTGTCTGGAGCTCACACACCGCACCAGGTTGTGCTGACAGGAAGGAAGGGAAAGGAGCTGAGCAGCTACAGCCACTCTCTGACAAAAAAACCAAACAAACACAAAACAAACAAAACTCCTCCAAAAAACTGCAACAAGGGCTAGCCCTGGGTGCCACAAGCATCGGCAGTATTTGCTGGTTCACCCACACACAGATCAATCACACCTGCTGTCTGGAGGGAGATGATTACTTCTAGAACAGATGTGCAGAAAGCCTAGTGTGCCCCATTTTGAAGGCAAAAATCTAAGAGCAAAGTGTCTGTTTTGTAAACAAATGTAATACAAAGGAGGGGGGTGATTAGTCATTAGCAACTTCGGCATCAGACACCCCACAAAATTAAAGAAGTCAGATGCCTAAATGACTTCGAAGGAGCATCCTATCTGGAAAGCCACAGTTGTTCCTATTTCTCAGAAGCCAGTCACCATTAGAAACCAAGGCCTGCAGTACAGTAATGACCCTCCAGCTTGAACCTTCACGGTTTTCCACAGCAACACATCTAAGGGTAGGAAGCAACTAAGTTCCAATCAATTCTGGTCACCAACACAAAAGAGTTCTTCCCCTTCTGGTTCCAATCACAGCAGCTGCAGTCTGGGCTGGCACCAAGGACTGCATGTTGAGGAGGTGAGAGGAGTAAGACTCACTGAAAGCAGCCGATAGATGTAGCATGTCTTCTTCTGGCCATCCCGCCACACACGAGCCATGGCCTGCTCATCATTAGCTGGATTCCAGTCTGGGTCAAACATAACCAGCCTGTTAGCCCCAATCAAATTCAAACCACAGCCACCTGCTTTGCTGCTTAACATGAAGATAAACTCAGGGCTCTGTGGAAAAAGGCAGGCTTGGATTAAACTACAGAGACAGCCATACTTTTACTCATAGCATGCAGAACTGGCAGGAGAGCTGCTCACATCTGGCAGGTTCTACTTACCGAGGGGCTGTTGAATCGCTCCACAATCTTTGCTCTCTTTTTAATGGACATGGTGCCGTCCAGCCGGACATATAAATACCTAGAACATACAGCATTCATTACAATCAGACTGCTGCAACCTTTAGAGCATCCTACTTTAAAGAGAAAAATCTTTCACAAACAGCCTTGTAACAAGGGCCCGGGCTTTAGGAGCTTTTGCAGACGGCTGGAGCTTTTCTGCTGAGTAACCCCAGTAGCCAAAGCACAAGCCACATTAGTTCCAATTCAGGAACACCTGAGGTAAAAGACAGATCAAAAGTTCCTGCTGATAAACTTTAAAAATAGCCAGTTTCTTTTACACTGTAGGCTGCAAGTACAGTCTTGCAGGGTTAAAGAAATGAAGCCCAAAGACAAACCTCCTGTTCCTGCAGAGCTTTTCAAATAGGTCCAGTGTCTGAGTGTAGTTAGACACTAAAACCACCTTGTCATTACTGGTGCTTTTTGTAACAGCAAGGATGTAGTCCAAAACCAGCATCTTTCCTACATAAAAAGGAAAGAAGAAAGCTAGAGCAGAAGTTCCCAAATTCCAGACCTTGAAGGAGCACTTGGTAAGATGCTAAATACAGTTTCATGGCTGCCTGTGTTACGCAGCACATTTGTACTGTTGAGTTCCACAGTACCTGAAAGCTGGGGCTCCACAGATTTGGTGCTGTAGCCAGCAGGGAACAAGTCCAGCGCTCCCATAAAACCTTCTTCCTCTTCCACACACTTATCATGGATAAGAGCAGGGTCTGGAGAACAAACAGAGCTCAGACTGTGGCATGCACAAGGGAGACCAAAAAAAAAAAAACACACAACAACAGTGCAAAAACCAAACCCATTACATGAGTGGAACAACTTACGATTGCAGAGCTTCTTCAGGGAAGTGATGGAAGAGAGAGATGACACGCTGATTTTGCCCTCCTTCAGCTCCTCCACTGGCTTGGCTTGCTTCAGGAAGTTCTTATACAGCTCAGCCTGCAGAGGTGTCAGCCTGAAATAGAGCAAGAGCTCTGCAGTCTCAGCCTGTCCCCAAACCAACCCCATTCTTCCTCTTCCATCTACACAGTGTGTTCCTTTTAGCTCCAATGCTCAATTTTCTAGCTACAACATGGACAGTCTGGAACTGCCTCCAAGGCTGATGGTAGAGCATTGATATCTCAGCCCAGAGCTGGAAGAGAAGCTTGCAGATACTCTGAACAGCCCAGGGCTCTGTGTACACAGCTGCCCAGAGGACACTAGCTGGCTGCCAGAATCACCAGTTGTGGGTTGTCCACCCCTGCTTCAGGAGGAAAAACAACATATTGCCAATGGCTACAATTTCTTTCCTAGAGGGAAGCAGTCACCATAAGCATTGAAGGGATTTTTGCAACTTTTTAGTCCTTTCTCTTGCTCCTCCCTTTTCCCAGGCACAATACAAGCTTTTTGGTACCTGCAGCAGACCACCTGCTCAATCTTCACTGGCAGGTATTTGGAGAGGATGTCCGAAGTTCTTCGGATTAAACACCTGCAGGGAGGGAAATGAAGATCAAATATCAGTACTATTCCTCATGAGCTCAATACAAAGTCCCTTTGATATCTAATCTCCAAAAGTCTGTGACAGTCCAACACGTGACAAAGGCCAGACACCCACCATCCACACTAAGCCATGCCAAGAGGCTCCATCAGCCCGTGCTACAGAGCCCAATACAACCCACTGTCTTTGTGAGGCTTCCAGATTTGGTTCACGAGATTTGGAGGGATCAGGCGTGATTCCACCTAACAGAGCCCAGTCCCTTACGAGAGAAATTCATCTCTTCCTAAGCCTACCAACAGCATTCTCAACTTGAGTTGCAACACACCAGTGGCATGGACAGCAAACAAGGACAGGATTTAATCACCACACACCATGGACATAACCCACGTAATAACTTAGTAGCCATCCTCAGCCAAGATGGGTTCATTGTCTGGCCCAAGATTTCAGCAAAGGGCATATCCTTTGGGGCTGTAGAAACGGCCCATGGAGCGGTTCTACCACGCTTCAGAAAAGATGGGATGGACTAGAAAAAGTGCTGAACTGAGCAACCAGAATAAGAAAGAGGTGGAGAAACCCATTTCTGCCAGGAAGCATCGAAAGTATGACGTTACGAAACCTATAGAAGAAAGACAGCAGGGATACATGACAGCCCCAAAACCTGTCAAAGGCTGTTAAAGAAAGGAATAATCTGGTCTCCAAACCTATAAGCAGTAGGATGAAAAGTAACAGGCTTAAACTGCAGTAAGGAAGATTTATGTTACACATTAAGAGCATTTTCTAACTGCAAAGACAGTGATGCCCTGAAAAAGGTGTCCTGGGGAATTTGTAAGGTTTTCAGTGCTGGGTGGGGGTTAAGTAAGGGACGGTTTAGGTCTAACACCTTCTACCTTGGGACAGTAAGATGGATTAGACGCCTTCTTCAGGGCCCTTCCAGCCTTACACCTATGATTCCACATATCTTTGCATCATTGTTTCATTTGTAATTCCTACCAAATTCAACCGATTCATCTGTTACTACTTACGTCCTTTATCTTACCTATTCACAATCATGACTGTTGCACAATAAAGGAAAGGACACAGAGCTCGACACAGCCAGGCACAAGCATTCCTGAACACACTTTTACACCCCTTTTCCATCAACTATAAAAAGAAATAAATGCACCTCAAGAAGGAATAAGCTCTTCTCCTCCCAACCTTTCCTTTCTCCTAGGCTTCTGCAAGCTGACCTGAGTCAAGGTCAGGGCTGTCTCTATAGAGAGGCTGTACTTCAGTGTGAAATGCAATTTACCATGGCTATGAACTGCAGAATTGTATTAGTGATGGTTGCAAAAGTTCAGGTTAAAAAACAAGAACGAGAAACGAAGACACCAGCAACACTGAGAATTCAAGATAGTCTCTAGTAAGAGTTCTTATAGAGAGACAAGCAATTGCCGGCAGATAAACTGGTGGATAAATTGGTTGTATTCATGAATAGAAAAGAAACCACGTTTAAACAAACACCAAAAATCAACCAAAGAGAAATAAGACAGCATTTTACATCACAGAGGTGCTTCTTGGGGATCAAAAGTCACATCTCTGACACTAGTAGTCTAATCCCATTAGCACTACAGAGCCCGCACAGCTATGAAAGTCTGAGCTGGACTCTTTTGTGACTTGGACAATCAACAGCAAAACTGCGCAACGTTCCTTATATTCTTTCTGTCTGACACTCAACATCTGGGCTGGATGGATGTCAAGTCTGACCCAGTTTACACTGTAGCTCTGTTAACACAAATAAAAGGATGCTGCCTGTCTGTTCGGATCCCAGGAGAAAACAGAAACATAGGAGTCAAATCATGATTCAGTATCCGAGTACCTTTGCTTGGGGGTGACTGCAGCTAAGCGTGCCATTTCAGTGTGCTATTTTTCAGACTAAAGCTACATGCTATGTAGATTTCTTAGGCAATAAATACTTGCACAATCACTTGCTGAATAGACTTAACTGGCAAGAGAATTCGTTACAGCTACAACTGTAATTTGGAAAGATACCAGTGTACACCAAGGGTTTATGCAAAAGCTCTGCAAAGAAAAGAGGGACGAAGTTCACCTGTTCACAATGCTGATCAGCTCTTTAAGCCTCTCTTCTCCTTTGTGTCGCTCAGCTTCACTTGCATCCGCATCTCTGCCTTTCAAGATGGGAATTTCAAAATGTCTTTTAAATTCCTGTGCAGTGCCTGTACAAAACAGAAGTGAAAAGGTGACAACTACTACCAAATAACCTTTGATCAATACCCCACAACCCCACTTATCACACCACAAGCATGGGGCCCAGCCGATAAAACAAATCTCACCCCATTGATATGATTTGCTTTCCTTTCTAGCCAGGGAAGATTCAAACAAGGCAGGCAAACCTGTACAACAGAAAATCATTTTGTATTCCAACAACAATGCACTGCCAAAGGTCAGACAATTATAGTTAAACCTGAGTCCAGTCAGGCATGTACTGTTTTTCTTCACATTCCAGCTATACTTTTACTCCCAGATTTTGTCCTTGCAAACAACAGCACAGGCATTACGTGTGCCTGTTACAAAATTATCTGTAATCAGTTGCTTATTATTGATCACAGGCTGCAAGTGGGAAAAATGACTACTGCATGCATGCAGCTTTGCTGGCAGTAGTTACAGTATTAACCTCATCTGAGAAAGAATGAACTGGAAGTTCAGGGAGACTAGTCTTGCCCAAAGTACAGGTCAAGGGGGCAGGGGAAATCACATCAGCTCCCTGTAATAACTACCCAAAATCAAAGCACATGGAAAAAACAGATGTAGAACATCTACCACCCCGTCCCATCTTTTCCTTGAGAAATCCTGGGGGCAGAATAGCTGAACAGAAAAAGATACTGCCCAAATGCTGCTTGTAAGACTAAGAATCTGATGAGTGGCGTTTAACTAGAGTTGTGCGTGCACTAGAATTAACGAGAAGCCTCTTGGACTGGACGCCAAACAATCTGAGACAAACATGGGTGATGAGTTACAGCAACAAGGAAATTATTTACAGATTGGTTTATTTTCATTCCTTGACAGAAAAAATGACCTCTCTTGACAAAGACAAGCTGCTCCACACTGGAAAGCAGTAGACCTGCTCCTAATCCAGTGATGCAGGAGAGGATGCAAAGACTACTTTGCTTTTAAAATGAAAACAGAGCTTGCAGACACATAAGCAGAGCACAGGAGCCAGAGACAGAATATTTCAGTCTGCTACGAGCATTTGTAGAAGGTGTTTGATCCTGAAAACTCACACTAATCAGTCTCTCCCCTCCAGACTCTTTTTCTATCTCAGATGAAGTTAATCCCATATTCACAGGCCTCCCTTGCCTTAAAAAGCAAGAGCAGTCTTAACTATGCTAGACTTAACAAATACTAGACATCATCCTCAGCTTTCTCTCAGATTATCTAAAAGTGGGATGGCAGACCGCCAGAAATTTGGGCTTTGTTGCCTTGCTCTGCCATAAGGTACATCATTCCGCCTTGCACCAGTCACTTCAACATCCTGTGCCAGATGGACACAAGACAGAGTAGGGAAAAGCTGTCCCCCAGGCTGCCTCTGTACTCAACGCAGAGAGCATGTCATGTCTCCATGAAGCCTCTCCTACAAAGACATCATTCCTGGCTTACGTTTCTGAATTTGCTATAGCCTAGGAGTGTTGTGGGAAGTACCATTACGAGCTGGCTCTTCCCGCCCAGCAACTCCTGCAGTATCTCCACGGGCTTATTGTCAGAGAAACTCCTAGCCTACATGGACATTTTGGCTGACCAGTATAGCTACACAAGATCAGCCACATAGTACTCAGGGTTATATATCCATTTTACCTTAATAATTAATTCCCCTTCCAAAAAACCTGTTAGACTGGGGTACTTTAAATTACAATCTTCTTGAAACAGAGCTCTGATGATATACAGCTGCTAGAAGAGGGGACCCTGATCTAGACTTTCTGGATACAAACTGAAGGAGAATAAGTCTCCAACCTGTACATGACCTTTCCTCTCACTAATGTCTTGGCTGCTGCTTTCACTGGCACTGGTAGCTAGGGGAGGCCTTGCCAGCAACTCGCCCCTCTATCATGTCTCTCACACATTCACGTCTTACCTAGGATGCCTGAATTGACGAAGTGCACCAGGCTGAAATATTCAAGCAGGTCATTCTGAATGGGAGTGCCCGAGATAAGGACGCGTCGAGGTGTATTTAAGCTGTTGAGAGCCTGGTATGTTTGGTTTTCAGAGTTCTTCAGTCTATGGCCCTTTGAAAAAAGAAAAAAGGAATGAAGCTGACAAATCCAGTGGCCCTGATAGGAAGCAGCTTGGAGATCCTCATCAACACTGACATGCTGTATCTCCCACAAGGCATCTCACCACTTTTCCCGTTCCTGGTAGTGGATTAAGTGTTGTATGTGTATTCAACTGTTGTGACAGACTTCTTTCAAAGGCAGGAATCTAGTGGGAAACCTGAAGCCATTACGTGAGGAAACACAACATTACAAGCTTCCGAGACAAGGAACATCCGAGTCACACCCAGGAAAGAGGGCCTGCCATGAAAATAACCACCACCACATGGTCTAACTGTAAGAACTGTTTCCTGTTCAAAGATGGGGACATTTTCAGCTACCAAGACTAGGCACTGAACTCTGGACCAGTAACATTGCATCACCAAAGGTCAAGATCACAAGCCATTCAGACCACCTATATCCAGGACTGCCAGGCCTTTGCACACTAATAAAAGGAAGTTCTGCACCTCTTACAGGGGTAATCTGAATACAGGCCCCATTTCCCATGTCTGGGAAAAGCAACTTTATTAGCATCTGAGTGCTATGCTGTAGGACAAAGCATAAGCGATGAGATGCTTTTTACAAGTGCCAGACCACTGCAGAGCTGAGTATTTATTGGGAATACACGGAAGACACAAGGTCAAGGACCTGCATTCCCAGCATCCCTAGCTGCTGGTCCCATCCCAGGGGCACTGAGAGGTGTGGGAGTTACACTCGTGAGGATGCTCGCTCTTTTTAAGCTCCTCTCAGCACTGTTCTTGCAAATACAAAATCGAACCACTGGGTGGCACCGCTATTTAACAAATCCCTTCTAACCGGCAGCAGAGGACACCTCAACAGTGGCTGAGGCCCCCAGCTTGATCGTTTTAAGGAGGCAGAGGGCACTTTTTTTATTTTGTCCTTCAGAGCATCTCTGGCTCTCACCATCTATAACCACAAATAGGGAACGTTAAATGAAAGAACAACTCCACCTCAGCCAAGTAAAAGCAGAGCTTGACAACACAGGATTGGCAAAGCTAGATCCGGCAGTCAGCGAGCAGGGAGTCAAGCCAGGTCTGTCTCTTCTTGAACAAGAAACACATGAGGTAACTCCTCACCCAGCTCTCCTACCTCTGCCGTAAGCAGGAGGCTACAGAGAGGGGGGAAAAGGGTCCTGCCATGGGAGTGCCCTTCAAACTCCCCCACAAGCACAGAATAAGATGGCGAGATCAAGTAGCTGACAGCAGCCAACACTACACACAAAAGCATGCTGATCACACAATCATTTAGGTTGGGAGAGACCTCAGGAGCCTCCAGTCCAACCGCTTGCTCAAAACAGAACCATGTTAAAAATTACTGGGCAGAACATGAGGCCAGGCCATACAGAAAGTACTTCTCGCTTTAGCAAAGACAGAAACAAATGAAAACCAGATTAGTGAGCCAGGGCACTACCATCCCAACAGAGCAAGGCCTCTTCCAGAGTCAGAGACAGGCAGTGGACCTCCTTTCTGCTACGTATTTCACACTGAGAGGACCCTAGTAGGTTCCCCCACCCTGCCAGGGACCTACGAAGTGGCCACAGTTACCACCACCTGGATTTTCTTCACATCTCAGCTCCTGAAAACACCCTCTATTGTTCAGGCTCACCCAGCATGGATGAGCCAGTTACCCAGCGCCCCTCAAACACCAGAATGGGTGCTGTCCACAGCTAAATCTTGTTTCCCACTGCCCTCCTCCCTTTAAGAAAGCTGAGCCAGTTTTGCCCAGATCTCAAGAAAACATCAGGAACAGATTCTCCTTAAAGATTCCCCCGTACCTCATCACATATGACCAGCCCAACACTGCCCTTCTGTAATGCCTCGGCATGGAGTCGAAAGGTCTCATAGGAGATGATCAGGATGGGTGAAGGCACTCGCAGGCCACGCTGGTTCATAAAGCCAACTGCAGATGGAAAGGGGGAAAAGGAAAAAAAGAGGGATGAGGAAAACTAATAGAAAAGCGTTCAAGCTCTGTAGTCAAAACTTTTGCCTTAAAAATCCAGTCTGTTTCAATTACTCTGTAGCATCCCTTCTACCCACGTATACCCATGCTCTCTTCCCCACAACTGTCCCCATTTCCATCCCCCTCCCACCTCTGCCCACTCCTTTCCTGCCTTCTGGCTGGAGCAAAGAAGAGGCACTGGGACTCCTCTAACTTAAGCACATGACTGGAGTTGGATTATTCCAAAAGATCAACTATTACCAAACACGCAAGGGCCTAATCTAAACATGTTAGTGGAGAGACTTTCATCAGTCTCCAGAGCTCTGACAGCTCAGAGGTGTTCACATCAGCTGCTGTAGGCTTCTTCCAACACAAGATTTTGACCCAAGCCAGCCAACCGCACCATTTGCAAACATTTCTGTACCTAGTTTACGGTCAATCTCTTCTTTGGAGCCTCCATCAATGGCCAGTGGCTGGATCCTTCCCCCCAGCCATTTCTCTACTTCATTGTACCAGTTTCTCACCAGGCTGGAGGGAGACACCACCATGGCTTTCTCGATTTCAGGCTTGCAGTCTGGACTTTGCCGGAGAAGCGTCCACATGAGTGTGATGCACTGCAGGGTTTTGCCCAGTCCCATTTCGTCTGCCATGATACAGCCATGACTCCCGGGGATCCGCCGGCTCGTCACACAGTCCCAGAGGAATTTCACTCCCTGCCAAAAAATTGTTCTCTCAGAGCAGGATGGGGACATCATCAGAACGACAACTTCATTACAGCTTCATTACCGCAATGCACAGGACTGATACTACAACAAACAGCAAATCTGTGTGGCACATCCCTGGGGACATGCAGTGTTCTAATGAGACAGAGGGAAATCACCTGAGACGCAGCTAAAATGCAGCCACATCTGGTTTGGAACAACGTTACTGGTGCCAAGACGTACCTCATAACATGCACGAAATCTTACTACATTTTAACTGTACAATTATAACTAGCTTCCTGACATGAATTCCCAGAAATTTCTACCTTTGGCTGCATTAGATAGGCCCAGGCCATCAGCTAACCTGCGTGAATCACTTCAAACAGGTTAATCATCTTAACAACACCCAATTAGGTAATTTTAAAAACACAGAATCATGGAGTGAGCAGAATTGTTTCTGCTGCCTGATTAACTCCCAGACTACCCTCAGCAGCCCTCATTGCTTCTGCCTAGGAGAGCAATGACTCACCTGGGGACTCAAGGTCCAAAGCAGATTTAGCTTCAGAGAAGACACAGGACTGAGGTTATAGCCCACGTCACATGGTGGGAGAAGAGCTCAGCCCCACATTAGGCTCTGAGACATCACCAAGACAGATAAAAGGGAAAGAAAAAAAAAAAAGAGACAGACTCTGCAAAATTTTCTTCTATCACGTGATGATAGAGAGTCAGAGAAAACCAGGGCATTGTGCTGGGAACATACAAGCTCCCTGCATTGTATCAACAGAATAGGGAGTGAATGACACAACCTAAACACACCTGGATGGATTCACCCCTCTGTGCACCATTATTTAGGACTGCAAAATGGAGCATCTTTACTTGCACTTTCAAGTCTTTTTCTTTCTTAGGCCCTTAACAACAGGTTAATGAAGTTTATTTAAGCCAGCTGAACAATTATGAAATACATTACTGACTAAAAGAGCGCATTTGGCTGGGGATCCAGTTGGGTAACCTCCCAGCAACGGGGCAAAAGACATGATAAAGATGGAGCGAAGCTGTACAAGTCTGGGAGCATCACCTGAATAAAGCAGCACAGAAATCTTAGCAGGCAAAGACTTATTAGTCAGACTAGAACAGAGACTGCTTTACCACAGATATCTAGCTGTCAAAAAACAGACAGTGTGCCTAGGACACCAACATAACTATCATTACTTGACAATAGCACCAGCAGGCAGTAGCTTACCCAAAAACAGAGTGCCTCCAGCTACGTAGCCAGAAACGAGCACTACACTGGGTCACAGGTTCAGTACGAACTCGGAGATAAAAGTACAAGCTAGGAGCAGCCTACAGTGCTCTCAAAGCCATCTGAAGATCTCCCATGCAAGGGACACATCCAGCTTCACCTGCTTAGCCTGCAAGATCAGCAATCACAGCTTCCATCTGTGCTGCCTCTAGGCTTCAATGATAATATACTGCATCTGTGATGAACTTCAAACTGTCCAGATACCTACATTAGATATTTGGAGATTAGTACACACCGCTTCGATATTGTGATGTTGCACATATTTACGACATAAAATGTTTTTCGGTATTCTCCACTGGCGAATTCCAAGTCTACGTAGGTCACAGACAGCTCCCACCTACAAAGGGCAGCCTCTGAATAAAACACAATGAAGCAGGAATCTACTCCACACTGTGTTGGGAACCATGGCACTAGAAAGAAGGGCTTTAGCATTTCCTGGCTTAAAGACTGCAGATCCAATTAATTCTGCTGACCAGCAAAACACACTATTGGACAGTCTGCCCTGCCTAACTCAAGATTGGGCTGCAACATAATTTATTGCAACTATATCCCATCACCTTCCACATTGAGTTGCACCCAGCAGAGATAGATCTCCTGACTTCAATATAAGTAAAAGGCTGGGCTTTCAGCCCTGACTCTGCAAGATCCCATCTCCCTGCAGAATCTGGTCTTTTCCTAAGGTATCACTGCTGACACAAAAGTCAGCCAACGTATTTCCTAACCCTGGGCAACCAGTGCACAACTGTCACAGAAACTCCCCAGTTTCCACTATCAGCTGACCTGACCTACAACCCCACAGAGAACACCCCTGTGCATTAGGCAGCATCATGTTTAGGCTGGGAGTGCTCTGACTCTGCTAGATCAGAGGCAAGAGAAGAGAAAGTTCTTACCCACAAGAAAGCAGTAAATTTCCACATTTTTAAGGACAAATGGGACTGTTGTAATGCTCCCAGCATGTTCTCTTGCTTAGACACAGAATATTTGCAGCATTCAGGCCTCTAAGAGGATGGTTAAAACAAGTGTTTCACTTTGCATTTGCAACAGACTAGAGTCTGTTAGACTGCCACAGACTGTTAGTCTGTGAGGTCTATGTAGACCTCACAGTTGGTGGGTTACAATTGCAGCAGAGGAACTGCAGCTTTTTGAAATGCACCAAGTCCTCCAGCCATACCTTCAGGTCCCAATGGAAAACTTACTTCTCTCTGATGGGGCCGTAAAACACGGCTGAGGACAGGATCCACCACAACATGGACAGATGCTTTGTCCCTGCAGGAGGCAGTCAAGGAAGAAGACAGTGTGATTAATGAACTCGGCACAGCATAAGTTTAGTTTTTTTAAAATCTCACTGCTATACTGAGGACTCCCCAGTGGCATGAGGGAAGCAACTCCCAACAAGAAAGTGAAAGATGGATTAATTCAGTTTTGAGAATGAAGTCACAGGGGCCTGATCTACAATCTAAACCATCACTGAAACCATGTATTCGGTTAAAACAAGGGCAGAATGCGGTTCAGACACACAGTTAAAAAGTCATTATTATTTTCCTTGTTTCAATAACAATATTGTAACTGCATTACTGGAGAGAGGAACCCCTTCCTCTGTCCATGAAGATTCAGCTGACAGCCCTTTTCAGTTATAACAACAGCACAGAAGGAACTACTTAAGAATAAAAACCATTAGGCAGCCTAACATTTGACTGTCAGTCATCTCCCTTTGCTTGTCCTTAGATGCTGATGTTTCCTAACTAACAACTATGCCATAAGGTTTTCTAAGCAGCCTCTCCGTGTGTGCATCCCCATTTCCTGCCACAGGTTTAAATTTTTGATGAGTGGGAGATGAAACAGCCTGTGGAAGAACGCAAACAATTTGGCATGGGTACATTCCTTCTTTGATTGTTACCATATCTGAACCAATTCAGAGGCAGAATACTTGGAATCAAACTTCCCTTGATGTTCAGACCCCAGTTCAGACACATTTGGGAAGAAAGCACACAAACCTACACGCACAAGGAGGTCAGAGCTGAAGCATTTGTGCCAGGTGATGACTCACTTGTCTATTTTCAGCTGGTCATGGGCACTCAGCAGCGGGGGCTCGTACAGAACCAGAGCTCCTTCTTCAAAAGGGTCATGGAGAGGACTCCTCAGCCCTGCCCGTTTGATACCCAGTGCGCGCAAGCCCAGTGGCCCTGAAAGCAAACAAAGGCACAACTCAAAGAACATGTTCTTCCTGGAAGAAAGCAGAGCCTTGCAGAAGAGTCTGATTACGTTTAGGAACAGTGAATTAATTGGGTGCTGGAGTGGAGATGCAGGCATAACTGGTGCAGACAGCAAACCTACGCAGGGCGGTTGTTTGGCAGAATCTGCCAGCACACAGCGGGTAGCTCTGCAGCAGGAAAGAATAGAATGAAGGAACAGGGGCAAAGATGGAGCAATGGCACTGCCCGCCACATGGGCACAACCGGGTGCAGCAGATGCCATACATGTTGACACACAACAGTATAAGCTGTCTTGCAAGGTGACTGACAGCTTCATCCCAGACCTGCGCCACTGGCATCCAACCATAATCAGGCACAATGTCTCCCTCCGCTATCTCTGGGCGTTGGAGCTACTCCTAGTAACCAAAGGTGGTTGTTCTAGTTTTTTGAAAGACAAGCAGGGTTCCAGAATGTACACCTCAGCAGCTCAATAAATACATTCCCACATACATAGTATGTACTAGGTCAAATCCTCGCTTTGGATCACCTAACCCAGACTCAGCCAGAGTTATATCTTTTATGCAAGGTCAGGAATTGATCTTTAACAGTGATTAAGTTTTACAGTATGATAGTTAGCATCATACTGCCATTACCTACTCTAGGGTATTATTTTCTCTCTGCTGAGCAATAGTAGATGTTTGACCTTGGGGCCAATTTCTGCGAAAAGCAGAAACCAAGCATGAGTCCCTTTTCCTAGTATTATATTTTGATGTCACAGTTTTGGAATGGAGATGAACACAAGAAGAACATGCATAGAAATCCATTTTTCCATCAAAACTCAAGCAACTGTGCTCTCAGGATTGATTTTGCTTGGGAAAGATTCAAGCAGGGTCAATTTGCCCGCTGCTTGCTAAAGCTCCTTGCAAAACGAGAACGTATCACACGCTGAGGCAACAGTGCATGCACAAGGAAAGAGCACATGAAACAGCCTCATCTCCCAATTGAGAGAGGAAGATAGGAAGATAACAGCCACAGAAAGCAGCTTCCCCAGTTACAGTGCTGTTTCAGCCTCCTGGCAAATCTGCTTTTCCACAAGCTAACTTTGTCAAACTCTTTTGGGGCTTGTCATCATTTCATAGTCAGTGTCTGCTTACAGACATATTTTCATAACTAAAGTTTGAGTGAAACTGGTTGATCTGCATTTGAATTTTTCGGCTGGAGAGTGAAGGGGAAGAAGGGGACAAGAACAGGCCCATTCGTTTCTGATGTTTCACTGATTCAAACCAGCTGAGGCTTTGAACTTCAAAACTGCCTTGCTTTGAAGATCACCTTGAGACTCCACACACCGAGCCAAGTAGAAAGAAAACTGGCATATATTATCTTTTTCACCTATAGCCTTCTGTCTGTTAGTATCATTAGGGTATTATTTGGATGGTAAACCTTCATCGCTTGGAATTCATCTTGATTTTGTATGTGCGATATGGTGTACAATGTGCTGGCACTACATCAAATACATAGCAGTAAGAATACAAAATCCAATTCTGAAATACAGGATTATCCAAACTAAACACTAGTAAGAAATATGAAGACTTTGCTAATGTGCCAGTCTTTTTATTTCAAAATTAAGTCAGGATTTCTGGAACATATGCATCAGTGCAAAAAATAACAATAATCCTCACAGATATATTTGACAGGCCTGAGCATCATCTGTTTTACCAGAGTCAGTCAACACAGACGATCCTTAAACCTCCTCATCTTACCTTTATAATTTGGAATGGGGACTTTGAAGGGTTTGGACAAAATGCTGCGGATAAAAGCCTCCTAGGAATTCAGAAAGAAAACACGCTTAAGAAGTCTGAAATCAGAGATTGGTCAAGAAGGCAAGCCCAGGACATTTTTTGAGAACTCAATTTTGCCAACTGCTGAGAGTCCCCTCTATTCAAGCTTCAACTCCAACTATTTTCAAGAATATCCAAAAGGAAGAAAGTAACAAACCAGCACAATTCCCCCCACCAACTCTGCTTTTCAGAACTATTTTCCTTTGGGTTTTCTAATGCATGAAATTGATTTTTCATAATTCCCATCTTCTCAAATCCACAGGCATTATGCACTTCTTTAAATGCTATTGCTTCCCCCTGCCCTGGTAATTCAGTCAGGCAATTAATTTCCTGTAAAGGAGCTGGCTTACCGTTGTAGAAACATCCATGCTGGGCCAGCGAGCACCCAGCCAGTCCAGCACCTGGTCTTCAGCAGTGGAAATCCAGAGAGAACCGAGCAAGCAGACAGCACTTGAGCCATCTGTGTGGAAAGCTACCCATGACCCTGGGCACTGCCCTTCACCTAGACCCCACAGAACTCTCTTATTCAGGATTTCCATTATAGAAAGTACCCTCACCACACTTCCTTCAACATTAAATGGTTGGAGCTAGCAAAATGTGTCTGCTAAAGACTCTGTGTACATGTGGCACTTCCATAACACCTCTGATCAAATGGGTCCATGGAAGCATTTAGACTGCAGTGATGAATGAGCTCCGTATGCAACCTGCTATGGTGTGCTAGCAGTAACACCCACTTACATGTTGACTGCTATCCAGGCAGCGGGGCCTATTGGTCAACTGAGCCAAGGGTTTCCGGAAAGGTGACCTGTAACATTCTCCACTCTCCGTCTCACTGACAGGCTTCTGTCTCTTACGAGTCTGAAGAACAGAATCAAGACAAAACAATTCAGGGGCAGCTGGTAAGACCAGAAGATAGATGCATCGCTGTCACACTCAGTAAGCACCTAACCACACAGACAATCCACCCAGCCAGCTGAGCATCTCTGAACAGACACAATCATTACTCACCCCCACTGCCAAAGGACAGAGCCAGCAACACCACCAAGGTCACCATGCCCTAAAGTTTACCCTGCACGAGGCCTAATATATTCTCCTAATTACAAAAATAGCTACCACCTTCCAATCTGTAAAAGAGCAGGCTGGTCTGTACTAAGATTCATGCCCTCCCCCCTCCCCCCGCCAAAAAAAAAAGCGGAAGAAAAAAAAGGAAGGGTCAATAGCATGGAACAAACTACATGAAAGTCCCCAGAGGCTCCCACAGCATCTGTTGTTACACAGGTGAAAGGCCTCACACTGAAACCTAAATTTCAGACACTTAGCAAGGCATGAAGATAAATAAGTCATTGATCTGTTTCCTGATTTAACACAGTCCTCTTCAGATTGAGGCATGATTTTAACCACCTGCTGGCATAGAAAAAGGGATTTGACATAGAAAGCACTAGGTGAGACTCTTTGACCTGTATGACATAGAGCATAGCATCATAACATTCTATTTTGTCTTAAACATCTACCTATTCCCAGTTACCAGCCCTCTCACAAAACACTTGGAAGCTCTCCCAGGGATAGTGTTTTCCATAAGCACGAAGCATCATCCATACACAACGATGCCGTTCTACCAACTACGTGCCCAGACAAGAGTTTTCCCCAAACAGATGAAAACGCCGTGAACCTGGGGCCTGATCCTCAGTCCCCAGAAGAGGGGGGCGATAACAACCTCCGATCAGGCACCGGGACTGACTTGGGCAGCGGCGGGTCCGCGGCCACCGCGCCCCACAGCCCCCTGCCCATGGCTGGAGAGGCTCCGCTGCCCGCCCCCCGCCCCTTCAGCCAGGGGCGCACAAGCCTCTCCCCCTCCCCAGCGCGGCGAAGGACGGGCTCGGCCCGGTGGGACGCCCGCCCCAACCCCGCCTAGGCGAGACCGGCCTCGACGCCGAAGGGCGCGGGCATTCTTCACCCTCCCCCGAGGCCACCCCGTCCCGGGGCCCCTCGCTCACCGTCGGCGGGTGCCGGTCCTCCTCCTCCTCCTCTTCCTCATCGTCGCCCGCCTTCCTCTTGGCCAGCTGGCTGGGGGCCAGGCTCCTCCTCTGGAAGAAGGGCGCACACACACACCCTGAGGGGGCGACGGGGCCGGGGGGACCGCGCAGCCCGGCCCAGCGCCCCCCGCCCGCCCCGCACTCACCATCGCCTCACGGGGAAGGGGAGGAAGGGGAGCGGTAACGTCCCGCGCGCGGAGCGATTCGCGCGCGTCGGGCTGGAGGCGGGAAAGAAGTTGGGCGGGCTTCGCCCCGCCCCTTCTCCAAGGCAACAGGCATGGCCGAGCGAGTGCCGAGCCGCATCGACCCGCTCGGGGCTCTGCTGAGGGAGGGGGAAGAGGGGGCACAGCTGGCAGGCGGGCAGGCAGCGGCCTGGTCAGGGGGCACAGAGCAGCGGGGAGAGCCGCCCCGGCTGCTGGAGCCCCCCCTCGCACAAAGGTGCGAGGACGAGAGCTTTAAAATGAAGCAAGTTAGACGCTGCGTGTGAAGGCAGAGCCCCATGGCTGCAATGACTCCTGCTAGCGGGAATTAATTTGCTGGGTGTTGTGACAAAAGCAGGCGGGGACCCCTCACACCGAGGAGGGGGAGTTGTGGAGAGGGAGGCGCCTTCCCTTTACAATCGTCTTTCAAAACAGACTGACGCTTTTGCACAATTTTATGTTATTTTACATACTTGCCTGTTCAGAGTGTGGCTGGCCCTTGACTATGGACCAGCGTCAGTTTGTGCGCTCACAGAACAAAAAGGCGATCCCTTCGGTTCATCCTAAAGGGCGTTTGGGGGGGTTCAGGGTGAAAAGCAAACTTGGAGCAGCGGCAATTTGAGTGTAGATCTGTTTTCCTTGGAAAAGAAGGGTGGGCTGATCCTCAGGAAAGAGCGAGGCTGTTCTGTTCCATGGGTCACAGCTGACATGATAAACGAGGACTGGTGCTCACCGAGCAATTTAAAGGACAGACTTTCTACGAATTGCAAAATCACAGCCTTTTGGAGGCACGCAGCTAAATTCTCCTGGCTACACAGGGGAAACCCCAAACAACTCCATGAAATAAGCCAAGCCCTCTGATCCATGCAGTTAACTCTTCCGTCGGCGGGCAGGGAAGGCACCCTCAGGATGAGATTCCCACACAGCCTGTGATACCTGTGATACAGAGATGTGCCTCTCGCAGGACTCGGAGCGTGTCCTCCGGAGCCAGTGGGTTCCCAGAGGCGTCAGTGGCTGACAGCGTTAATAGATCTTGGGGAACTCCTCAAATCTCCAGGTGCCGACCATGGAGCACCTGGGGACAGGCAGGGAGTGAACATGGCCTTCAGTGTAGTCCAGCGAAGCAAACAATTCAATATGCAATGCACTGCAGCTCTTAAAAGGACTTTGTGTTTCCTTTCTCCTCCAAGGATTTCCCCTTTGCTGGTTGTTTCAGTGGTTAAACTTGGGAAATAAATGCAAAAACACTTCAGTCATTTCCAGTTGCACAGCTGACCTTCTTAAACACCAAGAAACACAAGAAGCTCCTTTGGCAGTATCCCCACCTCAAGCTACATACTATTTTTCTATTCAGTTTATTAAACATCTATGTTAAAACATTTATGCACCTTTAAAACATGGACCATAAAATAGAGTGGATATAAGACAAAGCCAAATTCTTGCATCTTTAGGACATGAGGTGTAAGTGGGCATAGATTCCCTGCAGTCATTTACACCTCCTGAATATCTAGTACCTTAACTTTACTTTTTCCCCTGTCTTTTCTTCTAAGCCCGAATCCATTTGTCAGTATTTTATTCCTGAAGTGCTTTCAGAGCTCAGTGACGAATGTTAGGTATTGCAATTACTGGCTCACTGGGCAGAGAGTGGAACGTAATTGGCTATTTTTCCTGGCATGAATAATATTCACATTAACAGCCTCCCTCACCACGGCTCTGAGAGCAATTCTGCTGGGTGCTTTTTGCCTGCCGTGGGAACGGACACATTTTCCGGCCCAGGCCAGGCTGGGTCAATAATAAGAGGAAGGGGAGGCAAAATGCTCCTTTCTGCTCTGTTTAGCGCGACAAGAAAGGTCTTAGTCATCTTACACCCAACACAGAACCACTGAGGACTCCATCCTGCGACAGCTTTTCTCTCCTAACTATTCATGACGAGTCCCAGTGGGAAATTTGGGGTGATGCTAACGCCTGAGCATGGCCAAGCCAACCACGCTGCGAGCCTGGGGCAAGGTGGGCATGCATGGGGGAGATCCCCTTTCTTCCCAAAAAAACTGTCTAAGAGATACAGCAGAAAGAAATTTTTCATTCTTTCTCCAGCAGGGAAGACCAAAGGGCTTGCCCGAGGCGACAGGAGCAGCCAGGGACAAGGCCAGCGATGGCCCTTTCCAGTGCTGTGGGTCCCAGTGCAGACGCCGCTCGGTGCTCTCTTTTCCACTCTTCTCTCCAAACTGGCACCTTCAGGCAGAGGTTAAGTCGTCCCCTCTTCCCCCTTTCTAATTACACAATTTACTCCTTTTCTGGCTGTAATCAGCTCCCATTTATACTGCCCTGAGAGATCACAGGATAATCACCATGGGGAACAATCCTGTGATTTCCCCTGCCATCTCTGCAGGGTGCTGAGTCCCTCCTGTATGAGCAAGGCAAGGGGAGGATGCCAAACGTCTTCCTCAGGGACTCTACAGGATTAGGCAAAAAAAACAGTAAAAAAAAAAAAGTCATCAAACAGAGCCTGTCTTCCACTCACCACCATGGTATGAACTCATGGCACTCTCTCGGTGTCAGCCACCACCACACCGCAGTGGGACCACTATTCCACCCAGTCCCTGGTGGATGCAGTGGCTCTCCAGTGATCTCCCTAATTTGTGGGATCTTCCTTTTTTTACATCCCTTTTTTTTGTTTGAGGCTCCTTCCTTTTGCTGTGGAGTGCAGGCCCTCCCCAGTTCCCCATAAAAACTTTTAAGAAATGCATTGGAGGAACTGGGGCCTCGTATCCAGCTCTTCGCAGGCAGGAATAAGGACAGGTCCTGCCTAAGAGAGCTTGTGACCTTTGTAGCAGGCAGAAAACAGCATGAGGGAGAGATAATGCAAGAAAATGTCTCCTGATGGAAGGACACCTTAGACCTCGTCTAACAGCTTCAGCCATTCAGCAATGAAAAGCGGGGGTGAAAATCTGTAATCACGGTAAGAAGGGCAGAGCTACAGCTTTAACAAAATTCAGCGGTGCCACCTGGATCTTCTCAGGTGAAGCTCTGAAGGGACCAGGACTGCACGATGAAGACCCCCACGCACCAGCATAGCTTGGCCATATTCAGCTGGGAAAGTAATTAGTTCAATATCCTTCCAGTTAATTCCTTTGCAAACCACGAGAGGGAAACTGAGTACAATCATACCAAGTTGCTGTCAGACGGAGTTGTGATCCCATTTCATCACCACCAGAGACAGCTCTACTGCCCTTCCACCAAAGCCACTTACTGAGAGAGGAAACATTAAGTGCTTTAAAAATATTAACTTCGGGGAGAAAAATCTTTTTCCTTTCTGGAGGTCAGGTGCCATTCAACACGCAGCCGGGCTGCACACTGGGCGGAGGCAGAGCTTCAGCAGCGAGGGTCCCAGCACTGCTGCTGCTTTTGGCACGTTTGCATGAATATCACCTGAAAGAAAACTGAGTCATGAGCCCAGAGTGATGCGAGTCGGGCGGCTGACACGCTTCCCACCCCCGGCCGTCTGGCCGCTGAGCTGCCACAGCGCTCGAGCACTTAACGCCTGTGCCCGGCGGCGAAGGGCTGTGGCTATGGGGCTGACCCACATCCCACCCAGCCGTCCCTGCAGTGCCCTCCGTGCAGCACCGGCTTCAGCCTGAACCCCGCTGTGCAGTAAGCACACCCAAGGCACAGCTCTCACGTCCCGCAGCAGGGTGGCACAGCTGGGCGGCCACTGACTGCTTCGGTCTCGGAGCCCTTCACCATCACGCATTACATATTAGATTTCACAGTTTCTTTTGATTCATTTATGACTGCTGTCCCTTTGGCCCCAGTGGTACCTAATCCTTATTACTGTTAGAAGAGAAAAAATAAATCTTTGCTAATCTTGTTTATTTACAAAAAAAGACCCACAAAATCCTATTTCCTTAAAGCGGCAAAGGCAAAAGGAGCCGGGAAAAATCTCCACAGCCGCTACTCTGGTGAGCTCTGAGCCCCAGAAATGCTGCACACCCGCCTGCTTCCTCATGGGCTTGGTGCTTCCCTCTCCAAATACCTCCTTGCCCCTGTGTTGGAAATCAAGATGACCTCCCCTTGAAGCCAGAGACCTCTGCACCATGCTAAGCCACACGCCATGACTTGAAAGCCATGAGGTGGAGAGGGGACCGGTGACGCAGAAACAGGAGGAGGACCTGGGATGAGCAGGGAGGCAGGAAGACGGGTGGCCTCCAGGAAATGCAACAATCTCCTCCAGGGACTAAGCCCTGGGCTTTCTCCTTCACCATTGTTGCTGCATCCAGCACTAATCACAGTCTCTCTGTCCCTAAGTTGACATTAAGCAGCTGATTCCTTTTCAGGCTCATGGCACTGGCTGAAGAGTATCTGGAAGCAGAGGCTCACCCATCAGCCTGGGTTTAGCATCACTCACCTGCAAAGTGATATCCCCCCCTGCTCCGAGAAAACCATCAGCAACCTGAGTGCTTCAGCTGCTTCCCACCCCATGGGACTGCTTCCAAGAGCCAGCCCTTCATTCAAGAGGAAGGCTGTCCCCACGGGCTACTTCCCTCCCGCACCACCTTTGCTTCTAATTTAATTTTTTTTGCCAAAATGTTTTTAAACATGTGTGAGTCTGACTCAGCAACCCAAAATATTTCATTTGATGCAAAGCAAAATGTTCTATTTTGTTTACAAGCTAATTAGCCAGTCTTCTTTCCCTCACCTTTATAAGCACAGGCAAGCCAACAGCACAACCTGCAAAGCCTGGTTTTAGGAGACATCAGACTCAAGCTGTGTTGACACTTCCAAAAACGCATCCCTCGTTTCTTAAGGGGAGGAGGGGAGGCCGAAATGACCTCCCAAATTCAGCTTGATTTTGCAAATTGGTTTAGCCCTGCTGAAGGTCCATTTTTGCAAGAAATCAGTTGCAATTTTCCTTGCCAAGCTCAGACATTTACAGAGCACTCAGAGAGCTGCAGAACAATCCAAGGGCAGATCTCAGCCTTATGGACCAGGGACAGGCCCTGATCCCTTTGGGTCCTCACCAACCTCCCAGCACTGCCACCAGAATTATTTGGGGCTGCATTCAGGGGTGCTGCACATGGGTATAAATACACCTTTATGCAAGTCCAGTTGCAGGACCAGGTCTGAAATAAATAGGATTGCAACCATTTTCCCATAACGGCCACCTCCATCACATCACTTTTGTGATCTACAGAGAAACACCCACCATAGTAATCCTGGCTGTGAAAGACAGAATATATATGAATATATAATATATATACACACACACACTTACTTTCTAAGCACCCTCTACCACATTTAAAAATTTTTGCTTATCAGCTTGCATGACCAAGAAAGATTTTTCTGCAAATGGGTTTTTCTCCAGGGCGGGAGAAATTGCTTCTCTCCTTGCTGCCTGAGCTGCACAGAAACCAAGCGCTGGCTCCCTTGTGAGAACAGTTTGGCCCCTGCATATGATTTTTGTGATTTATACAATCTCCAAGGGCCAGGAGCGAGGCTGGTTGGCAGCAGAGGTGCTTTCTACGCTGAGACCTGGGTTTGAGGAAACTGGCTTGATGGGTGGTGGAAGTACATCTCTTAGAAGACATCTTCTGAAGTGTGCACAGTCCCCAAACGCTTCAGGTCCTCTATTTAAAGGGGGGCTGGCAGGGGTTGAGCATAACACACAGGCACCAGGGTTTTCAGATTATTTTTGTGGCAGCACGTGGTCCTTCCCAGACCTGCCCATTACAGTGCCAAGTTGCCCCAGGTCCTCTATGGCTCCAGTGAGCTCCGGGGCCAGCTTGGGAGCTCACAGCATGGACCACACAACCTTAAACACACCTGGTCTCACAAGGTGGACAGATTATCACATTGCTCAACCAGATCCTCCTGGGCTAACGAGGGAAGTGTCACAGCTCACTGCATGTGACTCTCCTCAACCGCTTTGTCATTGCTTAGAGAGGTCCTTCCTCTGGCAGGAGGCAAAATGTTATTCCCTCTGTCCCTGCTTAAATCTCAATAGAAAAAAAAAAACCTGGCTCCTACAAGTAATGGCTCAGGACAGAGGAAGCATCATTTCATCGGGGCAATTAGCGCAGTCTAATTAAACCCTAGTCTTCTGATCAGGCTCTGCTGATTAAGTGGGTTGCAGACATTCTGGATTATATTAACGAAATGAATCAGTTAATTACATGACAATCAATAAGAAGCAAAAAGTAGGACAAGCAATTTGCCTTTAAATGACCATCTAAATTCATCAACATGGTACATGTTTGTAAGTGTTAAGGGACAGGGCAGACATGACAGGTCTCTTGGGTGCTAAGATAATAATTTCTGATAGCTGCAATTCATGAAAAGCAGAGAACGTGCAGCACCTCCCTGAAAAAATAATTATTTTTTAATAATAGTTTACGAAACAAGCAGGGCACCAGTGAACTCAGCTACTGGGGAAAAAAAAGCCTTCAAAAACGTAGCTCTTGAATAAACTGAAAATCTTAGTTTGGAGTTGTGACCTAAAATGGTCAGCATGGCTTTGAACCAGAGACATTGTGGTCTTGAATGATTATCTGACTTAGAGCTCCCATCCAAATTGAAAACCTTGGTGAAGTGGGAGCTGGAAAATGACATTGTTAAAGAAGCAATTTTTACCCTGAAGAGCTTGCAGCCTGAATGGAAGGACTTAAAAAATAAAGGGGAAAAACTGTTTTGTGAAAAATACAGAAATATCTGTTGTTCTTATTTTGCAGGGTTCAAAACAGGCAGACCATGAGGGATTTTCAGCATTTGTAACGAGTGCTTTTAATCGTTTCTTTTTTTTAAAAAAACAAATAGAAAGCGTTATCAAGATGGCTATTGAGAATTTCTCCTCTCTGATAGAAGGCTTTTCAGTCAAGCTAAAAAGCAATAACATTTTCAAGAAAAAAATTCAGTGAAAATGTCACAAAAAATGAAACGTCTGACAAGCACAACAATCTTCCCAGCCTTGAAAAAAGGAATTGGGTATTTTATTTTTTGACTTTCTGCTTTATGATTTTGGCTGGGTGGATAATGCAGAATTAGGAAGGTGACTTTTCCTTCTTCCAGAGATGGAGACCTGAGGACCAGAAAGATGAGTCTTACCCCAAACCATGCCTGCAATCACAGACTCACTTAGGTGAGGAAGGACCTCTGGAGGTCTCTGGTCCAACCCCATGCTGCAAGCAGGGCCAACTTCAAAGATTAAATCAGTTTGCTCTGGGCTTTGTCTGGTCGAGCTTTGAAGATCTCTGAGGATGGACACTCCACCACCTTCATCCCAGTCACAGAGAAATTGCACCCAAGTTTTCAGCCTCCAGGTTCAGTGCCCAGATGAAAAAATGTCCTAATGCCTCTCACTGCCCTGGAATTGTCATGGACGAAATGCAGGAGGGTTGGCATACGCAGTGGCATCTACAGTCACAGGGGAAAGAGTCTCAAAAAGAAAGAGCTGTGGGCCAGAGCTTTTTGAAACCTTCAGGCTCTGTCCACAGCCTTCAGTAGGGACGTGAGTAATCGAGTGTGGGTGCTCTCCAAACCAGCCTCATCCAAAGCAGCCATGCTGTAGACACTCAGCCCCACCACAAGCCAGCCTCCAAGCTGTACTCCAAAGCTGTGATGCCTGGTTTGTCATCCTTGTTTGTTTTCCCCCTCTTCCAGTCTGCTAGCAATTGCATTTCTGGGGGCACGGAGCTCATTTATGAATCTCTGCAGCAATAAAACAAAAAGGAAGAACCTCAATGCCACAACCTAGACTGCCAGGCAAGGAATTTGCTTGCCATTTGTGGGCAATTATTTGCCATTTTGCATGGGAAGTGGATCAAGCTACCGGGGGACTTTCGGCTCCAAAAACCACTAGAAAAAAACGGAAAGTGCCAGGAAGCAGAGGCGAGCGGATTGCAGTGGGACGGCTCGGCTGTCCCAGCGGCAGGTTTTACTGATGCTAAGAGCTCCAGGCTCCTGGAATTGCTTTCCCAAAGTCTCTCCAGCTGGCTGCTGAGGTAGAACCTGCAGAGAGTCGAGGCAAATACCTTTCATCTTTTTTAAGCTTTATTTCCGAAGGAAGCAGAGTTACGCCGCTGTTCTCTTTTTCTTTTTTTTTTTCCTAATAACTTTTAAAGCTTTTGGCTGCTTGCACCAAATTTTTCACAGGGGGACCAGACGTGCAGTTCTGACAAGTCTGGAGTAAACAGGCAGCTGGGGAGAGGAGAGAGAAACTCCACTAGCACAAAATGCCTCTTGTCGACAGTCACACCGGAGCATGAAGCATCTCATTTTCTGGGCACCGTGGAGTCCAGGCAGAGCTCGGTCTCCAGGAATAACTCCGTGGGAAACGGGCTGCACCGGTTCAGCCCATCTGTCTCCCAAGTAAGTTGTCCTGCTTTACGGCAGAGTTTTGCAGTTTGCTCTGAGCAATGCCTGTGTGCAAGCAGCAATAAAGAGTTGATTTCTAGCATGGAAGGAGGTTGTGCTCAGGGTTTCTTTAGTCCTGAGCTGCTGGAGCCACCCCATGTGCGGCTGCTAAAAAGCTCTGCTACATGCTGGGGTGTATCATCAGGCATAAGCCACAGATGCATCAAGGCATCCTTCCTCTCTGCACAGCTGCAATACTGTGCCCAGTTTTGGGTACCCAGTCCCAATGTGTCAGGAGGTGAGAAGAGTGACCGGCAGTATCAGAGCCCTTGAAAACAGGAAGCCTAGAAGGAAACTGAAAAAGACTGTGATTGTTTTAGTCTCAGGAAAGGGAAATATGAGAGCAATCTGCAAATTTGCAGAAAGTTCTTGTGAAGAAGGGAGTCTTCTGTGATCACAACAGGTAGGAAAGGAAGTGGCAGGCTTCAGTTGCAGCCCAAGAGGATATAGGTTAGAAATTAAGGAAAACCTTGCCAAGGGGAAAAATAATCCTGTCTGAACAGGGATGGCATTCCACCTTTGCAGTTATTAAGAGCAAGCAATACACCCTTCAGCGGGGCTTATGCTTTCAGTGGAGGTGACCCCTAGGCCTCCTTCCTGACCTAATTTCTACATTTCCATAAGGAAGCCACCGTCACTGAGGAGACCACCTCAGTGCTTAACGCGCTGCCTGAAATAGATGGGCAAGATACAAACCTTAGAAGAGAGGGTGACGGTTTGTCAGCTTGCCTGGGAAAAAGCCCAAGGACGACTCCTGCCCCATTTCTCTGGACAATAAGGATGCTGCAAATTCCAGATTATCATTCCTGCCTAAATTTCCTATCTGTACTCAGGAAAACCTTGGGACTTTCTTCCATGCCACAAATAAACTGCTGTGAATTAGTATTTTAAAAGCTCTGCTGAACCTGTATTCGGTAAGAACAGTGTGACTGTTACTAATTTGAACTTGGCCAAACCACTATCCCACTATATGGTGGAGAATTTCAGTCTGGATCTGGACTTTGCCATTTCTGTCCAGGACATTTGACTGCCTGGAGTAAATCAGCACTTTCAGCTTGAATTGTGAAACTGCACTCACATAGGAAGCACCTGTCACACAGACCGAAAATCTCCCTGCTTGCCAGAGCAAAGAGGCCACCGCACATGTCCAAAATATATGTGCAGTGCATATGGATGCACATGCTGGACACTACCAATGCCCCTCTGAACATCGGGAAGAAGGCTTTTCCCCTTCAAAGACAGCCTACTAACTTGTTCTTCTTGCAGTCTCTTTTGAAGGCACAAGGACCCCAAGTCAGCTGATGGTGCCACACACAGTCTAATCAGCAAACCTTGCATGTTCATGTGCAGAAGAGAAAAAAAACCACCTTGATCACTACTTGCCTTTTACCTTAACCAAGCCTGCCTTGATCTCACAAAACTCAGGGTGCTTGGAGTACAGAGACATTAGTTCAAAGAGACAGCAAGAAGTTAATCTGAAAGCAAAAGGTGCTCTTCAGGCAGGCGGGAAGAAGTAATTAGAAAGCACAGCTATTCCAAAGCTTCAATAAATGACATCAAGGCAGCCATTATACACTCACTAAAGCACGAGGGTCCTCCACTCTTGTCAATCAAGAAAAAAAACAAGACTGTAGACACATGGGCCAGACTGCAAAGGCAGGAGCTGGTAGGGCTCCTCACCACCCCACTCAAGCGGGCAACGGCAACGGCAGCTACACGAACATCTGCTGTGCTCCATGAGCTCCATGGAGCTCCATGAGCTTCGGGTTTCTGTAGGCAATGTCCCATTTTGGTGTTATCCATCCAAAATGCACTGACTTTTTAGTTCAGCATTTTAATTATTATTTCATTTCACCTTCAAAACCTATAGCCTGGCCCACTTTGGTCCTGGGAAGCCTGCTGACAAATCAAAGGGTGCTTATGCTTTCGTATCTGCCAGCCCCAGGCAAATGTAACGCCAGAGCTGGATTCAGGATCCTGTCGCTTCAAAACTGCAGATGCAGAAGGAGGTTCCCTTCTGCATAATTCTTCTATCTCTAGCTTCTCGTCTGTAAAACGCAGCTAATCATTGCACAGCTTTTGTCTATTTAGGCTGTAAGCTCTTAGGGGCTATCCAAGGACACAGCGTGTGAGGAGCCCCTCCGTCAGACAAACAGAAGATGACTTGCATGAGCTGAATGCAGGCAAGGTTGGCAGTGAGAGATGGCATCTTTTATCAGAAAAATTGATTCACAAAAGCCAAGAGGAGCAGTTTTGTCTCCAGCAAGCAACATCAATACACACATATGGATGCAGAGCTAGTGTTTCTCCCGCAGCATTTCACCACCCCCCTTTCAACATCCCTCTCTACCCCTGTCCCGTAGCAGCGTGACAGTCAGACAGCTGCTCACTGACTCAGGCTTTTCACATCCTACAGTCAGGCCTGAATCCCACATAGCGGTGATGCAAACCCAAAACCTCTTTCCTATGCCAGATGTGTGCCAGCTGCAGCTGAGCAGCACGAGCTGCGATCCTCCGCTCAGCTGCCTCTGGCTGAAGGAGCAGGCAGGGGTTGCGGTACCCGGCTGCTGCCGGGGGCCAGGGAGGGAAGGGGTGCCGCTGAGCAGCACAGCGCATCCCTTCTGAAGGAGAGCTCCTCTCTCTCCTTCTCCCCCAAGCGCAGGAGGCACCAGCCACATTATGCAGCGTGATGTAGCTTCTGATTCTTGAGGGCTCGGAGAATCGCCTGGACACTGAGCAGGCTCCCGCTGGAGTTCGGAAGATGCCCGTGTGAGTGTGTGATCCCTGCTGCCAGCCCCTGCCGTCAGCTCTGCTCCCAGGCAGATCTCGATAAGCCTCCCAAGCCGCTGTGGAGCTGGGGCTGCCGGCAACAGTAGAAGCCCTCTCCCCTTCTGTGAGCACTGATCCCTCCTAAAACCTGAAGCGATTGCATTAATCAGTTTGCTTCGAAGTAGGCCATGCTGAATGTGTTTGAGCCTGGCTGATGAAATGGTGAGAGGAAGAAGTGCAAGGAGATTAGAAAGGAATCATGCTTAATTTGGGAACGTCTCTGAAGATTTATTCCAAAAGCATGAAAGCCATGGAGAACACTCCCGCCCAGAGATTAAAGATGCTCTGACTCACATCTCTGAGGCCTGACAGCAGCTTATTCAGAAGAGCTGCCTGCAGCCATGAGGCAGAGGATACAGTTTTCCCAAAGCATTTCAATTTTCAAGAGAAAAAAAAAGACTAGACTTCATTAGTTTCACCAAATAACATGAGATGCCGTGGTCCCCGTCTCTCTTAATGATCCCCGCCCTTTCATAGGCTTAAGAACACATCCAGCAGTTGGAGACAACTTCTGAATCGCCACTTTCTGGCGTTTCCTATTGCATTTGACCTCCAAACAAAAGCAGAGCTAAGAAGCCAGTGGAAGGCCCTTGCCAATCAGGGGGGAACGCAGCAACCATCACCCTTTGCCTGCCGTGCCTCGTCATGTCTCCTTTTTCCACAGAAGTGAAATCCAGGAGCTAAAAGTGTACAGCTGTTTTATCATGTTGGCCTCTTCCAGGCCACCTGGTTCTCCCTGCTGCATGGCCAGCTCTGTGAGCATCACACGACCTCCGAGCAGGTGTCCCCATTCATCCCATGGGTGGTCCACTGAGTACTGGGTATGTGGATGGTGCCAGGACCTGAGCATCTCTTTCCCCACAAGTTCATGATGGCCCCACTGTCCATGCCAAGTCCAGGAGAGCCTCCAAAGGAAAGAAGGTGGCACCTGCAAGAGGGTGCGTGTAGGAATTGGTCTTGCATTTTCTGCTTTGCTCCTCTCATCAGGTGCAGAAGGGAAGGGGATGGTGAGTTTGGGAGAGATGGGATGGCAGGTATAGGGAACAGTGGGATTGTTGCCAACAGACTGCCCATGCTGGAAATCCCTTTGGGAGTGCTGGTGTAACTGAGCCTTGGAGATGCGCAGCAGGACAGCTCCAGGGCATCGGGAAGAAGGAATCAGATTCAATGCTTGACTGATGTGGGCACCACTTTGACATCACCTCTTACAACTAGTGTAAACAGCCCTGTGTTTTTACTCATAAGGACCTTTCGATAGATAACCCGGTGAGGAGTTTGTGGCTGATGCTATTGACATCAACACCATCAAGGTGAAGGCTGACATGGGGTACACCATTTGGGAGGTGTCAGCTCTCGTCTAGGGAGGTCAGGCTGCTGCTTCAGAGGGTGCTGCCAGCAGGGTCCCTCTGCACAGGACCCTGTGTGGAACTGCGCACCAGCAGCTCAGGGGACAGGGGAAGCAGGGGGCAGGAGAGCAGCCATGGCACTGTGTTGCAGATGCACGAGAAGTTCCCTTGCATCGCCGTGCAGCTGATCATCTTTGGTACAACATTACAGACGGTCCTTTCTGAGCAGCTGCCACTGCTGCTCCTTGTTCTGTTCTCCGAGACAGCTGGAGCAGAGACAAGCCCAGCCCCATAAGAGGCTCTGCAGAGTTTGTTTTGATCTTCCTGCTCATGGGGAAGGACAGTCAGAGCCTGCTGAACAGAAAAGGCTGTGTACCAGCTCCCGGCGTCCAGGTAATTGTACTCATCTCCCATCCGTCATCCCGGGAACGGCAGCCTCTGTTGCCAGACCTAATGCCCTTTATGCCATTTCTTTCATGGAACCGGCTTGAAATTGATTTTGAAACAGAAGCAAGAGCCTGTATCAATTTTCCCCTTGGACATGTGACAGCGTGTCTGCTTTCTGCCGGGTTAGGTTATTTTTGTTCATTGCTGTATGTGTGTGTGTTCCCCTGGCTCTGTTCACTGAGACAGGTAGGAAGGATCCCATCTTTCCAAATTTGGGCTGATGAGGGAGAGGAGATAACTGATAACATGATGTAGCAGATGACAGCCACCCCCACACCACAATGTGTCCGTCACCTGCACCCTCACCGGCTTTGTTTGCCAGGGGAAGGGTTCGAGGAAGAGATCTGAGGCAGATCCATTCTCTACAGCTCAGTCAGCCCTTTCCAAATCATGAAGTCTGTCCAAGTTGTGGAAGGAAACTGAGTTTAAAGGCTCATGCACAAGGTTTCCTCACCTGTGGCAAGGGGACCCCATCAAAAGGCACCCCCAGGTTTCTAAGCAGTGCAAGGTCATAGGACTGCTTTTTGATGTCTGTCTGAGGTTCTTGCTTTACAATTCATCTCTCTAACTAGAACCTGTGGTGCTAAGAACATGCAAAGAGGTGACAGCCATGCCCACGGGTCCCCCTGCTCTTCTGCAGCCACGAAGTGAGATTAAGATCTTCTGGCTGGAGACACAGTTGTGGAGGGAATCCAAAATCAGAAAGAGGGTGCATTTTTTTTTTCCCCAGATCGATTTCTGTTTAAATACTAACAGAGCAATCAAGATTTCCTCCATTCTTAAGCAGAAATCTTATAGCACCATCTGATCTTGAAGATTCCTGTTAACAGCACAGTGTCTTTCACCAAACGCAGCTGCCAGATCTACTCCAGTGGCAGTTTGAGAGGCTGCCAACTGGTGTGGACCTAAACCTGGTGTGAAGGTAGTCCTCTCAGCCCCAACCAGGATCCAGGCAGGGCTGGAGGAGCCTTCACAAGGTTAGTCTATCCTAAATCAGTCTGAAAATACGTTTGTTTAACCTGCCCCTTAAAACCTCCACAGAATCACAGAGTCACAGAATGGTTGAGGTTGGCAGGAAGCTTTGGAGGTCATCTTATCCAACACCCCTGCTTAAGCAGGGCCGCCTAGAGCTGTTTGCCCAGGACCATGTCCAGACGGTTTTTGAATATCTCCAAGTATGAAGACTACGACCTCTCTGGGCAACCTGTTCCAGTGCTCGGTCACCACAATGTACTGGTGGTGCCTGGGGTAGTTCCTCCTCAGGTGCAGGGCTTTGCACTTTTGTTGAACTTCACGAGGTTCCTGTCGGCTCATTTCTCCAGCCTGTCATGGATGGCAGCATGACCCTCTGGTGTATCAGCCACTCCTCCCACTTTTGTATCATCAGCAAACTTGCTGAGGGTACACTCTGCCCCATCAACCAGATCATTAATAAAGACATTGACCAAGATTGGGCCCAATATTGACCCCTGGGGTACACTGCTAGCTACTGGCCTCCAACTAGACTTCGTGCTGCTGATCACCACCTCCTGGGCATGGCCATTCAGCCAGTTTTCAATGCACCTCACTGTCCGCTCATCTCTGGCAAGGGAAGGTTCTTGCTTTTGTCTGCAAATCTGCTGTCATGCTTCACTATCCTCCCTCTTGGGATTTTTTTTTCTTCCTCACTGCCTTTTGAAGCTGACTTTCAAACAGTCCCTCCTTGCGCCTGGCTAAACCTTGGTGCCACGTACAGAGGGAAGTGGGGAGAGATTGTGCTTTTCCTGATTTGCTCTGTCACTGAAGGGAACAGCCCTGGCTTCCAGCACAGGCTCGTTCAGCAGCATTTCATGTCTGTGCATCCGAACCTCTTGTTTTCAGATTACTTTGGGGCTGGTTTTATTAGTGGTTGATTGAGTGGTCTCAGCATGGCTCTCGTGGAGTACCCACATCTTCCGTTCACCACGGAGCAGATGGAAATGTTCTCAGTGAGACACTCATGCATATGCAACATCTACAGAGGAAGACATCTCAGCTCTTATTGCTGCTGCCCACAATGCTGCCTGTCCGCTTCTGGGGGAACTCGACTGATACTTATTTGGGCAGTGTCAGAAAGGAGCATTGGTGAAAAACTCTCCAAGTCGTGTAAAAATACCATTGATTCTTCTGGTAGAAAATCTTCAAATTCTGTAAATACCCTATTGAAATTTCTTTTTTTGTCACTGAGTGTTGAAATCTTGACAAAATACTTTAAAAAAAAAATCCTTTGGAATGTTTTGACCACCTTTTCAAAAAGAGTGTGATTAATAAATACAATGGGCTTCTTTCCACTTGAGCAGCCCTTTATACCTGGTGGAATCTTCCGAGTGAACGAGATTAAGGTATGAAAGACTTCAGGAAGCAAAACCACCAATAGATTTGGAAAGGACAGAGCATAAAAAAGAGTGCCAGACACTCGCATTTAGGGATATTCTGGAATTGATATTAAGCCATTTTTGTGCTGCCCAGGGGTTGTATGGCTAAAAAAGGACATATGAAGCAGCCTTATGATTAGAGTCATGATTTTGGTGCCCTCGTGTTAGGAGAAACAAGGGAACGAGGAAACCAAGTGGAACTGCTCTCTCACTGGAAATGGGTGCTGTGGCTAATGCACCTGCCCAGCAAAAACATATATGGATTTATAGGTATGGCTGAGTGAATTATGACCCTGCATATTCCTGTTTGTCTGTAACACAATAGACCAGCTCTCCTCTCCAACCTGCCGTTCTTTATTATTATTGGGGTTTTTTTTAAATATTAAAAAAGGCATGTTTGTCATCAGTCATGCTCATTCTCTAATCATCATCCTGGATCCAGACTGTCCCTCCACTGACCACAAACATCCTACAGTCAAAAATCTGGTGTTCTCACCAAGATCCAAAAGCCATAAATGTTTTGTTTTAGTAGAAATTGAGTTTTTCTTGATCTTTCACATGCAAGCACAAGTTTCTGTAGATGCTGTCCTGAAGCCTGTAAAATGCTGAATGGCCAAACAGTGAGGCACCGGGCTCAGGCGGTGCTTGCATTGATTAGCTGAGCCCTGATTGATGTGTGGATGCTTTATGCTTTGTTCTCTAATGTACTTTCAACAGCGCTAATAGAATTTCCTTTGAACAAGCGGGAATAGGTGATCACACAATTATGTGTGTCTTGTCTGTCTGGATGATTCAGCCTCATGTTGTTGTCATAGCAGCATGTCCCCATCACGGGCTCACACATTGAGGTAGGGCTCTTTTGTATGTGCTGGTTTGTTATTTGCAAATAATAAACAAAACCCGGTGCTTTGATAGAGGAGGATTTGCTGTGTCGTTGGAATTGTGACTGCATTTAAATGTGGGAGGAAAAATGGAGCTTATTGATTATTAACACCCTTAGGACATCCCTGTAAGGATTACCAAGGATGAAAATGCAGCGCAGGTTTGACTTTGATTTTGGAAGTCGCAGAAAAGAGCTGTTAAATTTGTTTCTATATCCTCTAGAGTGAGAGGCGGGTTCCCTCCCCTTCCAAAGGAAGCATACTCTTTGGCGGTGTTGTGTCGTTACTCACGCAGCATGGCCCAAGGAGCAGGACTTTGGTTATTTAAGCAGTCCTGGCCCGTGGTTCTCTCCAGCGTCTGAGCCACAGGTCCACACCTTGCTCTGAGTCTGTGCTGACCACCAGTCATCCTGGCACTGTGCACTGGGATCACTAGCTGGACCCTAAGTGGGATGCAAGGCTGCGGGGTGTGATGTCACATGATGTCACATAATGCTGCCCCAATCACACTCCAGCTTGTTGGCTACTTAAATTTGCTCTTTGCCATGCTGGCCACATAGGGATCCACAGAGGTCTGGAAGGGCTTTTGCACCTTTCAAGCCTGTCTTCGTCTATCACCACAGTCCAAAGGTAGCATGGGTTTCTAGAGGAGACCTAAAACAGCAGAGTGCCAATGAGCCATGACAAAACATACCACAAGAACTGAGCCCACTGAAAAGACACAACATTTCTAGTCTTAGCTGTAGAAGTAATCCAGTCTTAAACCTGCAACTCTTCCAAAACATTGTTTCCCAAGTACATATAGGTGAATGATGAGTGGGACATTAAGTATCTGGAGACGTTTAGACATGGAAGAAGCCTATGTCCAGTGCTGCAGCTGGGACTCTTGCAGAACTGACCAACTGTAACCAGTAGGAAGGTCCCACAGTGTTGAAGGGGTTGTGCCAGCTGGACATGGCACCAGGCTGTGGCAGTGCATGTGAAGGACTCACTTGAGTATCACACGCACATCCTGAGAGCCAGCAGGTCCTTGGGGGAGGCAGGGGGAGCGCCTCTGCTAGGCAAGGCTCCTGTTAACACTTTCAAAGAGGCATCTGTCCTTGCATCTGATCCCTGTGGCTTCCTGCAAGTTCAAATTGACATCCATGGAGGCAGGTCCCCAGTCAGGGTGGATCACCATCTGACTAATTCAACTTACTGCATACAAAGAGGACCTGAGCAGCTGCAAGTCCGTTTGAGGTTGATTTACAGCCAGTCGTGGTTCGGGGCATGTGTTAAAACAACAGAAAAAGCCAACACACATGCACACACAAAGAACAGGTAAAGAAGAGGAGAGTGGAGATCCTAAAAGAACTCTACATCTAGGAATAATCTGAGTGTCACTAAATCTTTGTTTGCCCTGGCAGACAGAGCCCAACATGTCTAAGGAAATTTTCGATCATATTTAAAGAGAGAGCGGGAGAGAGCAGAAACTAGAAAATGGGATGGGATTGCACTGCGCTGCTGTGACCTCTTTGTGCCCAGAGCTCTGCCTTAAATTGGAAGAAAAGTGCCAATTAATCTGACACTGGGGAAGGCGTAGGCAACAAAACCGTTCCATGTGCGCTCATTCCCCCCATGACATGTAGTCCTCTCCACCTTGCTAATTGGAGAAAGCTTGCTAACAGCTCTCTGATGTGGGTTTAATTAAATACCTTTTGAATGCCTCCGAGCAGTGGGAAAAGACGGTGGAGTCATTCCAAGTCTGACACACTGAGGGACGGCTTCAAAATCGTAGCTCCTTGCTTCATTGCTCAAAAAATACAGAGGCTGTGGGAGCAGTGGAGGATCTCTAATAACGATGGAGCTAGAAGCTAAAGGCTGACAACATCTGGCTGTGGAAAGGAGGATCCTCCACATCCCAGCAGTTCTTATAACACTGCAGAGAAGATGCGTGGTCATCCTGCTGCAAAGGAAGGGCTCTGAGGGAGGGGAGACACCTCTATGAGGTGATATATCCAAGTCAAGAATGCTGCTGGTTTGCCCCAAGAAGAAGGGCTGCAGGTCCATAAAGGGGGTGGACTAGCGAAGGATGGAGGAGAAGAGAAGAGGAAGATGTGCTCTTGAAGAGGACAGCCAAAGAGAGGAGCAGCAAGCACCCAGATGTGTTGGAGCACAGCTCTGTCCCAAGTCCACCCAAGAGACCCTTCAGAAGGTCACCTCTGTTCTGTGGGCGTACACTGGTCTTGGTCCATTGTCTGAAGAGAAGCATTCCTGCCTGGGAATCGGGGCTGCCATGTGCTGAGGTCTTTTGTGCCCTAAATAGGAGGGCAAAGTGTGATTGATTTTATGAAGGGTGAGCTTTGGCAGGTGGAGATGAAGGGGGGGATGGACTATGGGTGCCAGGTAGACTGTGGGCCAGGTAGATGCCCTTGCAGTGAGATCAGACCCTAAGCCAGACCCTAATGCCTCAGCCATGAGACAACTTTTCCCATTTCTTTAAAACACCCATTTTCCCCCCTCCCCATCCCAGGAGGAGGCCGGGAGTGCTGCGTACAGGCTGAGCACTGCAGGGGAGAGCTCGCAAATAATCTGAGAGCAAGAGAAAAGATTTCAACGAGACTTTGAAAGAGTCTATTCAGCTTATCAGAAAGGAGGTCAAGAGGTGATTTGATTACAGTGCATAAGTGCTGCCAGCGGAAGAAAACACCAGTTTCTAAAGAGCTTTTTAATCTATCAGAGAAAGCCAGAACAAGAGGCAATGGCTGAGAGACGAAGCCAGACAAATGCAAGTAAAACATAGGGAGCATATCTTTAGCAGAGAGGGAGATAAACGGGAAGAGCAAACTCAAGGAGAACGGCACCCGTTCCATAACAGGTTTAAGCCAGAGAGGAGCTCGGTTGGTTCCAAGGTGGCATTTAGGAGCCTGCAGTACGTGGTGTATGTATAAAGTAGTCTGGCGCTTCTTTGTCTCTTAATGGCAAGAAAATCCAAGTTCCTTGCTCTTGTGGGGGCAGAAAAATGTTTGAGCACAGGCTTTGGATAAAATCTGGTTCAGTCACCAGGAAGAGCTCAGCTCAATGTTCCTGGTTTCTAGGTCAAAACCATATCTTGGGGGCCTGGGCCTCCAAAGGCTTGGTGGTCTGAGCCTGTTTGGCGTTCCTCCTGCCAACGGACCGGCCACATCATGGTGAGAAATTCCAGCCTAGTGAAAGGAAAAGCTTTGCCATGTGTAGGAATTAAGGCATTGCCAGTTAGGAGCATAAAACAAAAAAAGATATGCCAGAAGTCCGTCTCATCATGCGCATTTGTCTGGCACGGGTAGGGGACTCTCGCAAGGGTTTAGGGGGAAAAACACAAGTCTGGAGTGATCCTTCCCTGGAATTCCTTCCTTGTTTCCAGCAATTTGTAGCTGATGGACTCCTAAAGTGGAGGCTGACACACAGCTATTAACAGGCCCTGAAGGATGCTGCTCCCATTAAATTCTCAGGCTGCTTTTGGATCTATTACACTTTTGCCTGGAGCAATAACATTCATAATGTCATAACACAATGTGTGAAAAAGTACATCCTTTTGCTTGTTTCAAATCCTCTGATCCTCTCGCTGGTGCTCCTATTTTTTTTGCTGTGAGGAGCACAATATACTTACTAATTGCCATTTCTTTGTACTATTCAAGATCATTCAGGCTTCTCTCCCACCCTCCTCGATATTTAGGGCAGGATATCCTGATGGAGGCAGTCCCCTCCTGAGGTCAAAGCGGCATATCCACTCCATCGGTAGATGCGTCACAGCCAGCCCACCAAGGTGTTGTTCCGCACCAGAGGCCGAAAAGAGACATATGCTAGAGCCATCCTCCAGAGTTGGATTACAAAGGGTGAGGAAAGTATATATAAACAGTATGCCAGAAAATATGGCTTATCTTGGGTTGGCCAGGAAAATTCTTATTTTTTATTTTTAATTTGCCCTATTTCTAACCCCAGCATCTCTGGGCATTTCTGGGAGAATGGACACTAGCTCAAGCAGAAGAACTTCCCAGCACAACTTTCTATGTTTCTCATCTGAATCCCTCCGGTTTGATGATAAGAGAGGGTTTCTAAGCCTGGATCCTCCAGGGAGTCTGGGCAGCTACCTCTTTGTTGTTGCCATGTTTTCTCCTTTTTCTCTGTACAGCTGTGTTCAATAAAGGAAAACTTCTAACAAATAAACCAAGCAAGCCCTTTTTGGCCCAGGGGCTATTTGCTGGTGAAACCAGTATTTAAATATTTACCACTTGAATGTGAAGGAATTTCCTGGGTTGTGCTGTCTGGGAAATGAGGCAGCTTATTCAGCATTGAATTAAAGTCCTGGCTAAGTCTTGGAAATAATTTCCTATCAGTAATGGGTCTTTACTACCGAGTAGGTAAATTCTACCACGACTGAACCCATCTTCATTCTCCTCCACTCCATGGGCTGTCATAACAAGGGTCTACAGGTGGGAAAAGTGTCAAAAGTGGGTCACCCTGCCAAATGTTTGCCAAAGCCTGCTGAAGGCAGCTATCTTGACTCAAATAAAAAAAAAAAAACACCAAAGAACACTGTGATTCAGTCCATTCTTTTTTTTTTTCAAATGGTTCTAAAAATAAAAAATCCAGTTTCATACATCAGCATTTTTTTATTTAAATGTTTAATCTTTTTAATTCAATTAATTTATTTCATGAAATATAAGTTCAAATAAAGGTTAACTAGCTAAAAAGAAAATAAAGCATTGATCAGAGTATCTAAAGGAAACATACTACTTGACCCATGCTGAGATATAAGTAGTTTGGGAGTGCACAAAAGTCAATGTTGAGCTTTCCAATCCAGCCCATGCTTGGAAAGATTTTTCAACTCTTGAAAGCTATGTTATGTTGGTTATGACAGCTGTTTCCCGTATTTGTTTGGGTGGAAGCTGGAGTGGATAATCCTGCCTATTCGAGTCATTAGGGATGTATGGGAATGTTCTTTACTGTTTGTTACAAAACAGCATGTGCAGAGTTTCCATCTGAAAATTAGACCACCAATTCCCAGCTGGACAAACTAGGGGATAGTCTTGGCGTGGAAGAGTTTGCAGTGTAAATACAGAGACCAAAGATTGTTAGTCCTGTTTTACCGAGTGCATAATAAAGCCCAGACCCTTAAAAACTGGAAATTAATGATTTCAGTAAGGGCTAGGGAGTCTGCACAGAACTTCACTTCAATTTTCTGAATCTATTTATGCCTTCAAGTAGATCATTCTTCCTCCAAGAGGGAAAAAACCTGCCCAAAACATAACTTGACATCATGGAGCTTTTCCTCAAGTACCTACTTTGGGGCGAGGGAAACACACTGTTAGATATGGCTCCTCCACAGTTATGTTTAATCGCTCTTATTCCTTGGAAGCCACATGAGGATGTAAGCATGCGACAGCAGCCATCTGGAGACGATCCTGGTCCAGCTGGACTGTCCCTGTTCCCACTCACGCACGGGGCTGTGCCGCCCATCCCAAGTGCGCGGCGGGGACGGCACGGGGTCCTGAGCACGGGTCGGGGTCGTACCCATTGGGATGCACATCGCGCTGTTTGCTCAGCACCATCAGCGCTGCTTTTCTGGAAAGCAGGAGTGACGAAGCCTCGCTTCGTATGGATTCATGTCATCCCGTCCCCAGGCACTCATGTCGTGGTGACCATCTCTGCTGGCAGTGACAGGATGATTAAATAAATGATATACGGCATTAAAGCCCCCAAGATACAGGCCTGTCCTGCTCTGGGTAAAGGAACAATCAATCTTGAGTTTCCTCCCTTTCCTCACCCCAAAGGGTGAATTTCAAGGGTTCAAAAAACACGTGCCTGGCTTCAAAAGGTAATAATCCGCTTTGCCTTAATGTTTTTTTTCCTCTGAGTCTTTTGGGGCCATCTGACCTCATTTCCCAGTTTGGGGTTTCATCCCCCATCACTGTGGAGCTGTAAAAACCAAAGTAGAAAGGCAAGGTGGGATTCTCAGCTTGCCCCATGACTCCCCGAGGCTTTACCCGAAGCAGCAGTTTTCATGAGACTCATGCTACAGCTCTCAAGGAAGACAGTGCCAGCAGCCACAACATGACAGGAGACAAACGCCGTTCATCAAGCCATGTGGTTTGTTTTCAGCTGCTTTTAATCTTTCGCAGGCTCTCTCAGGGAACAGCTTGGATCCTCCTGTGAATTGGAGAGTTCAGTCTCCCTCGGCAGACCCCGGACTTGGGCAGTTAACAGCGACAGGCTTTTCAGCAAGCTCAAAATAAAGGGCTGGGTTGGTTTTTTTTTTAAATGGATGCTATTAGTGTTCTGGGAAGAGCCTGGACTCATACTCATTAAGTCTGCAGTCTCCAAAGTATTTATAGAGAGGAAAAGAACATAACTGGCTGAAATTCTTATTGTTGTAGCAAATGATCAATGCACTTATTCGCAGAGCTGTAGTGTCTGTGATTAATTCATAGCCAGAAATAATAGCGGAGTACCTGCTGCGTTGCTATTGCCTTATCTCTGCCTCACTGGTTGATTCTCTGGTACAAGCGAAACCAACCCTTAATTACTTGGTTAAAAACCTGTCGGCTGCCGGGGAGCAAATGGAATGATACAGCCACCTCTGCCGCCACTCTTTACAGCTCCCAGAGATAATTGAATGGAAGAAAACGTGCTTCAAAGTCCCCCAAGAGCCAGCACTGACAGTAAATACCTGGATGTGCCGCAAGGAACAGTCAGGGACGGGGGAATGGCCGGCCGGAGGGATGACCTGCTCAGGGAGCAAACTTCACACACTGGTGTAGAGCTGGGTTATTTCTATCCTGCTTCCAGGAGGACCTTTACCATCCCATTTAGATACACTTCACCTGTTTTACAGTCATCTGTGCCGTTCTCCATTTTTTAGAGAGAAGCTGATGCCTTGAGACACTCCTGCCGCGTCTGGCCTGAAGCAGGAGTACCAGAGTCTTCAGGCATTTGTCCCTGTAACCCTGCCTGGTGCTGCTGTGCAACCCACTCCCCCTCCAGACCAGAGAGCAGGCAATGTTGCCTACAGCCCAGGCGGCAAAGCTCAAAGAAGGCCAGCCAGCACTCATCACCTCTCTGGGACTGGCTAGGGAGGCTATGAGCATCCCATGGCTTCAGCCAAGCAGATTCAACCATTAACCTAACAGTGCCAAGTCCACCACTAAACCATGTCCCTAAGCACCACATCTACATATCTTTTAAATACCTCCAGGGATGGTGACTCCACCACTTCCCTGGGCACCCTGTTCCAATGCTTGATAACCCTTTCAGTGAAGCATGTTCCATCAGAAGATATAAATTCAGTGTACAAAGCCCAAAACTTTTAGTCTATGTGCTGCCAGTCAAATTGGCTTTCTCAAAAGCTAGGGTAACTGGACTCGGGTACTGCTGATGGACTACCCCACATGGATTCACTGTGTAGCTGCAAAGCCTGGCATCTTGCTTCATGGGAAATCCTAACACTTCTTGGCTTCAGTCCATCTTGGACCAAAACCAAATCTGACAGGATACAAAATTTCCCTTTAATTCAGAAGCTTATTTTCAGTGAGCTCTCTGTTCTGCAGCAAATTGTGGACACCTTGACCATTAACACTGGGACTGTATCCCTCAGTCTTGCTGGTGTCATGCCCAGACATGACTTGTTCATCGGGTCACAGAATAATTTAGGCTGGAAGGAACCTTTCTGGAAGTCTCTGATCCAACACCCCTTAAAGCAGAGCCAACTTAGATCAGATTGCCCAGGGCGTCGTCCAGCCAGGTCTTGAATATCTCCAAGGACTGAGATTGCCCCACTTCACTGGGCCTCTGTGTCAATGTCTGACCATCCTGAGGATGAATTTCTTTCCTAACGTCTAATTGGAATTTCACTGGTCACAACTTGCATCCATTGCTCTCTTTCTTTCACCTGGCATCTCCAAGAAGAGTCTGGCTCCATCTTCTCAGGACCCTCCCACCCCAATCAATGGCCCTGTCCTCAAAATTCGTTTTCATCCTCCTTCCCTTGCTGCCTACACCAACATCAGAACAGCCATCTCATATGGAGATGTGCCTGCACAGTGGTTCTCCAGGTGGATTAGGGCATCTTCTTAGAGCCCAGGCTTTCAGGGCTGTGTAACTATGGAGAAGACATTCAGATGCCCTTGACAGGGCAAGCAGCCGGGCTTGTTCATGCTGCAGTAGGACACTGCTGCGGGATGGATGTGATTGCTTCTGAGCCACTCTCTTTAAGGACACAGGCAAATAAAAATGCAGGAGAAAATCAGCCACGTTACATGGTGATGCTTTTAATTGCCTTGGCTAAATGGGAAATTAAATGCTGGAAACTTCAAGTCCTGTTTGATGTTTAGCATCCGTGCATCGAAAGGACGGCTGCTCCGGGCACGGCTTTGGTACGCCCAGGAAGCGTGAAATCAGTCCCAAATTGCTCAACGTGTAAGGTAATTGGCCTCCATTGCCTGAAACGCTGGCTGGGGAAGCAGACACCATCTCCCAACTCAGAGACACCACAGGGGCTGTTTACGTGGCACCCGTGTACCTGGCATTGAGGCCTCCCTGTCCGACTGGTGCAGAGACCATCTACCACCTCTCCGGAGGAGCTCAGTGCTGGCAAGGTTGGGGAAATAAGTCCCTGGGACAGAGCAAGAGAGAGATTCCCTGTCATCAGCCCTGTGCCATGCACTTTCCGTTTTCTTCTTGTTATGCTCAATCAAGGCACATTTGATTTCAGATTAGGAGGGTGTCAGAGAGAGATTTATTTCCTCGGTGAAAAGAGAAAAGATCATGGGTTGAATGTGGCACACGTTAAAGCGTGTTTCTGCTGACAGAGTGCTTGCAAAGGCTGCCATGCTTGGGCTTCTTCTCCCACCAAGCTGGAATTTTTGTCCTCTGAAATAGGATCCGTGATAATATCTCACCTGCCAGTTTTGTTTGCCTGGTGGCCATTTCTACCCTCTCCAGCTCTGCAATGACAATCTTCTGCCCATCTCCAATTCTAACACTATGGACTCTGCACATCTGTTGAGAACAGTGGTCACAGGGTCAGCCAAGGTGCGACCACTAGGCAGCAAAGACGCTCCAAGGCCAAACTGTCCTGTCCCCCATGTTCTTTGTACGGACACATCACACACCGGTGGCCATCCTTGCTGCCTTTCCCAGTTCTGCCATGCCTTTGGAGATGAAGGACTTTGCGGGTGGGGATGAAACACAATCTTCAAGATTCATATTCATAGATTTAGACAGTGGCTTATAGACATTCCCTGCTCTCTTCTTTTGTCCTTTCTTAATAACTTCTTGCAGCAATAGGAGAGGTCACAAGAGTGCTTTGCAAATGTGTGCAACTCCCCAGGACCACGGAGCAGGGCTCAGATCCAGTTCCAAGCTCATGGGCTAAGCTTCAGCAGAAATCCCCTCCTCACATTTCAGGACTACCTCCCCACAGCTCCTGTAATCTCCAGAAGCCCAGAAGCCCCCCAGGGAAGGTGCAGCAGCTCCCATCCTTCCACACTTCTCAAAGCTGTTTCATTATCCATATTCCTGAGCGTGATCTACAGGAAATCTTGGCAGGCTCATGGGATGTCAGTGCTTGGGAATCAGCTGGGGCATGTTCCAGGGACTGCTGAGAAATCCTCCACTGGTTTCCAGATGGGTATGTCCGGTTTGGGCATCTCCAGCTCATCACTGCTCCAGCTTGCCCAGAGCAATTCCTCAACCTAGCTGACCCATATGAAGCCCTCCCCATCTTTCGGCCTCTCCTCGCATGCCAGGACAGGGATGAGGGCTTCATCCTTCTCCTCCTCATGTCCCCAACCCCTACCACTGCTAAAGACCAGCCTTGGATGGGAGAGCAATGAACCACAGAGAGAGGTGGCTTCATAACCAGCTGCTCCTGGCTAAGGCACCTGTGTGGCATCATCATTAAGAGATCATCACAGCCACTGAAAGGCTCTGACACTTGGCACGGACCCCTCTGGGTTCTCATCAGGACCTTGACATCTGCAGGGTTAAGATTATTGCTGAGAAATTCTGCTGAGCTGGGTGCTTTTCTGAGCATGAAGGCAGGGAGAAGGGAAAGGCCCTGCAGGATACACCCTGGGATTTAGTTCACATCCAAGGACTGTGTCGTCGTCTTCTGCCGTGGCTCTGGTTTCTTTTTCGAGGCCTCTGGGCTCATTTGGCTGGATCATTTCATTTGGACCAGGGAGAATGAGTCACGTTGCCATCACATCAAAGATCAGAGCTGGGAAGGGGAAGTCTTAATCAAGCTGTGAATTAAGCCCTGGGAGAAATAGCTATGGAGACTACAGCAGAGCTCCCTGATGTAGGGACGGGTGGGGAGGGATGGAAGAGACTTATTTTCAGAGCTAGCTGGAGAAAGCTCTGCTCCCCCTTCCCATGGCTGGACCCACCTCCTTTCCCCTGCGTGGGAGGTGAGCCCTGTCCCCTCCCCTCAGCCGAGTGCCAGAGCCCCCCAGGGACTGGCAGGTCCTGCGAGGGCTCTGGTGACACGGGTGCTTGGTGCTTTCCTCCCCACCCCCTCTGCCCTCGCCTCCCAGCCTGAATCCTTTCAAGAGCAGGTGGGTGGATCTTCCCAAAGCCCCCAGGATTTTACAGCTCATCTGGCACACAGCTGGCAGGGGGCACGTCCATCACATATTTCCAAAAGCCCACGGAGTTTTTCTTCTCCTTGCTTTCTTCCTCCTCTTCCTTTTATTTTTTGTGGTCTCAGCTGAATGCAGGATATTTCAAAGAGATGTCTGCGAACACCGAAGCTTTGAAGCCGGCTAATGGAGCAACCTCAGGTGACATGGACAAGGAGCGGGGCCCAGCTGGCTGTCTTCCCAGGAGAACTGAATCAAAGCCAGAAGAAATGACAGCACAAGCTGATCCGACTCACTCTGGCTGGGGGTTTCTCCCTCCCTTTGTTACTGGGCCCAGCCCGATGGCCCTTCCTGGTTTTAAATTAGCAAAACCTTTGCTAAGCTTCAGATTAAGTTCCTGGGTTACCAGCAGAGATGGCCTCTAGCAAAGCCCTGGATTTTATCATTAATTATCATTAGGAATATTACATTTTTGCAGAAACTTTGCTGAGAAAAAGCCAGCATCTGTGATCCCTGCTGTGGAGCTGAGCATCTGCTCAAGGGAAGGCTGGTAATCAGGAAGGGAGGGGTCAACAGAAGATGATCTTGTAAGTCTTCCTCCACAGACTGAATCTCTAATATGTTTGCTTAGCCAGATGCAAATCCCTTTTGCAAACTCATGGCACTGCTGAGTACAAGTACACGCAGAAAATTAACAAAGCTGGAGCATCAATTCCTCATCTATCGCCAGTACGAGACTCCTGGTGACTACGTGGGAGGAAGGAAAATGTTCTCCCTCCAGTGTCCAGGGAGCCGAAGCTGACTTTCCAGCAGCATTCTCCAATTCTTAACCAAGAGATCCCGTCCATCACCTCGCTGCTTCACTCTCTCTCCTGGCTGCCCGCCTTCCCCGAACTGCTCCTTCCCTGAGTCCGCAGGGTTTGAGTCTTGCCCTTGTCCATACTCAGCAGCAGAGTCTGCCCATAGCCAGTGAACTTGGCAGGAGGCAAGGAGAAGGAGACCTTCAGAAAGCCAGTAATGGCATCAAGTGCAGAACCATCTCCAGGTGTGGTCAGGAGTCAGTTAGAAAGTGAGGACGATGTCTGTGTTTGGCTGTTCGTATATGTTTGATCTATGATGGAGGAGCAGGAGGAACTGGAGGCCAAGCCAAGTCTTATTACATGATTGTGGAGCCACCAGAAATTCCCCATATAGCATCCTGTACTGGGCTGGAAATGGTGCACTGGCTGGAAGACGAGGCATGGGCAGGAAAGGACAGGAAGGCAGAACAGCATGGGCTGAGCTGCTCACAGCATGGACAGCCATGGGTTGGGGCAGGTCAGTGTATTTGGAGCTTACCTTTTCACAGTTCATTTTTCTCTCTGCTCTTGACAAGACATGTGCAGGTGCATGTGTGGTGTCTCTTAGGTTCAAGGTCACCTTATATTCAGCCCAGCACAATAAAACCTTAAAGAAATGGGGTATAACAAAAGGACTAGGTGGCTTTGAGCCTCTCAAGGAGTGATGGGTCTTGAAATAGATCACAGCTACCTGGAGGTTAGAAAGCCCTACATCTATTGCTTTCCTAAGACACCCTGCTCCCGTAGTGCAGAGGTCTGGGGATCCCCTCTGAGCTGACGGTGACAGCTCAGGAGGAATGAGACTGGCTTAAGCAGAGCCTGTTTAATGCCATTCCTACCCCAGCCAGCCAGGTCAATTAAAAAATAAAGACAACGGCGCTCGGTCCGGGTCTGCTGTCCCTATCAAATTCATTATCTCCCCCCGCCAACAGAAAGAGGGCAAGCGTTCACGTAAGACACAGCTAATAATATCTAAGTACAGGACATTGCTGCTAAATTATAGGGAGGGCTTGGGAAGGGAAATTAGTGTCATTTGCAAGCCCAATAATAGGGGCTGTGCAGCATGAATGCCGATGCGGGAGCGGGCTGGAGGACGGCGTGTGGCTTATGCAACCGTCCCCGTCCTCCTCCGGCGGGAGAGCCGGGCTGGCAGGATGCATGCTGCGGGGCTGAGGAGCGGGCTAGCAGAGGAGAAGCGGGCTTGAAAGCCAAAGGCAGTTAAAAACAAAGGGCAAAGCAGATGCCTCTGTCTGAGGGTGAAGGCTTCGGAAGCTGCTCCTGGGAGAAAAGGCTCAGCCCTTCCCTCCCAGCTGAGCTTTGGCAGAGCACGGCTTAGGGGCACCCAGGGCAGCAGCTACCAGAGGTGGGAGGTCTGGCGGTTTCAACTGAAGGGCCAGTTCTAGGAGCAATCAAACCCAGTGGGGAAACTGAGGCACAGGGAGACTGCACAGCCTTAAGGCAATTCTTGAGCGCTTCTCAGTGATGTGAAATGTGGTGCTGCTCCCTCAGGACAGCTGCATTCCTGCAGCTGGCAAAGCATTTCCCATTTCAGATACAGCCTCATCTTGAGCAAAAATGTGTTACAGAGAAGCAGAAGTGCTCTCTGACCAAACGCTCCCGGGCTGTTAACAAACCTAAAGTGCCAACACCATGCTTTTGGTCATCTGTGGAGTATCTCTGGCTCCGAGCTCAAAATTCACACCCCATCAACAACCCAGCCAACATCACAAACCTGCCAAAGAGCCCCCACTCCTCTGCAGTCCCACCATGCTCTCTCCTGGCTCTCATAGACACTCAGTTCCTGGGCCAGGGAGTAATTTTACAGCAACATTATCGGAGTGCTTAAACAAAAATAAGGAAGTGAAGAAACTCTTACTGTGTCCAACATATGCAAAGACCAGTGTCCCCTTCCTGCCTGCTGAATTATTTCTCAAATTCCTCGACCTTGTACCACTCTCCAGGGCCTCTCCTGTAGCTGATTAGGAAATGCCCCAATCCCCTGATGAACGGGTGAAGCTGTGATTATACTAATCAACTGCTCATTAGTGTTACTTGGCTTCAGCTGATCATACACCAGCCCCATGGTGTACAGCCACCTCTTTCACTGAGGGATGGAGAAGCTCCTCATCTCTGTTGCTATCCCTACCTCCTTTTGCCCGCAGATGGAGAAGGGCCCTCCAGGGCACCATGGAGGCCTGGCAAGCAAATCTCCTCTCAGCTGATCTGAGCGCTGTTTCAGACCGTGGATTGATCACCACAGCGCTGTGCCCCTGTGTCTCAGCTAGGGAGTTTCGAGAGTTTTGGACCCTGAGAGGCTTCCAGGGGACAGCCAACTGCCACCGAGGACTGAGAGCCATGCGATAAGCGCTACAGATCACAATGTGCCAAGACAGAAGGAGGTCTACGAGAGCCACTTCATTTAGCGACCAGCATTGCCTCCACAGGGGACCCTCAACTCTAGTGAGCTGTAGGTGGCCACAAAGCCAACAGCTCTGACCCTAAAAACAGCCAACAGGGAAGCAAGCTGATTATAAAAGAGCAGGACGAGCACCATTGCTTTCATGGCAGCTTTGGGTCCAGCCCTCCAGCCACAGTGCAGCTGCTGCAAAGCAAAATTGTTGGAAAGGGAGAGTCTTGCCAGCTGGCAAAAATCAAAAGCCAGCAAATATTTCATCACCTGTCCAAAACTCCCTTCAGGTCTCCATGTAGCCCCTGTTTCCCACCCCCTTTCCCAGTTCACATCTCTAGAGTGTGCTCCTGTCTTGTCTCCTCTCCCATCTCCATCCTCACATCACTCACAACCACTTTGAAGCCAACTCTCCCCAACCCCACATACCCCCTTGGCAGCTTGGCTTAAACAGCCCTTGGGCAACTGGTCCCCACAGCCACCACCTTGCCTCTCCCAACACCAGACTTCCCAGGACCGTGATGGAGTTAAAGCTGCTCCAGAGTGTTTCATCCCCAGGTCTCACAGTCTAGCTGCAAGGAGGAGAGCCAGGAGAGGGCAATGAAACTGTGTCCCCTCAGGAGGCTGAGCCGGAGGATTGTGCTCTGCAGGTGCCATCCTTCCCCTTATCCTCACACCCCCACGTCCTGCCAGCCCCTGCTAATTCACACGAGATAATTAACCAATGCTCCATCAGCTGCTTTCATATCTCCAGAAGGCAGCAGAGGGGTATTTCTGCAGGTGCACGCACAGAGCACCCATGTGTTGCCAGCTCAAAGTCAAACCGCAGGACAGAGCCTGGGGAGAGCAGAGACCCCAGCAGGCCTGGGGGGGACGAGGGTGCAGTGACAGGGTGATTTGCCTGGTGCACCACAAAGCCTGGTTGCGATCTGGGGACTCAGACACCCTCTCCTGCCAGAAATAGAGCAAGCTATCTCTGTTTGCATGGGAGATCTCTTCAGATGTCTGGGGATGGGCACTTGAAGAGAACTGACCCCTCGGCTGGAGGGAGCAGGGACCTTCAGCGCTGGAGCCAGAGGAGGCTTCAACTCCTGTCCATGTTCCTATGGATGTGGCAGCTCCAAGAGCCAGGCCCTGGGCAGGCAGAAGAGACACCACTGGTCTCATTCCTCCTCCTTCACAGATGGGACAGAAATCCCTGTGGGCTGCCTGCAGTCCCTGGAGCATCCCTGCAGAAGCCGCTGCTCTTCGCTTCAGGTCCATCATCCTGACAGCTCTCCCCAAAGAGGTCTTGAAACGGAGACCCCAGCACAGCAGAGTGCCAGGGACACATTCACCGCCGCGTCCTGGCAAGTCTCAGCCTCCTCCAGCCTTCCTCGCTGAAGGCTGGCGATGCAGCCATGCTCTCCCCCTTCCCTTTCCTCCTTTGCTCCATCCTGTCAGTCAGGCTCTGGCTCAGAAAGGTTTCCTCGCACAACAGCTACACTGGCTTTAGAGAGATGCAATTAAGATGAAACCCACTTATTTAAAGCGGCTCCTCTCCCAGCACCGCTCTAATGTCACCTTTGATCACTGAAACCAACCCAGCTCACAGATTGCCAGGGATGCATCCTTTCATTTTCTCCCTCTCCCCCTCGCTCCATTCAGGCAAAACCAGTTTCTTTCTTCCTGCTGGTGCTCCGAGCATTTTGCAGAGGAAAGGACCTGTCATTTTTGCATTGACCAGCGGGGAAAACAGAGCCAAAAGCCCTGGCTGTGGCCCATGAAGGTCGGAGAGGTCGCGTAGACGATGCTGCGTGTTGGGCTCAGACAGGCTTGGCCCAGGCACAGTGCTGCCCCGTGGCTGTGCTGCAAATGAGGATGGGCTGCAGCAGGGCAGGGACCCCTGTACCAACACATCTGGGAGGAAATACCCTGAATTTATTGGGGGAGAGCAATCATTGATGGGGGAGGCTCGACCATTTCCACCACATAACAGTCAGTTCTATTTAAACCATCACTTAGGCACATACTTAGCTTTAAACCCCCAGGCAGGCCCTGCTCCCACAGGAGTTGCTGGATCAGGACTCTCTTCTTCTCAGCAGTCCCCATCCATCCACACACACACATTTGATTGTCAGGCATTGAAACCCCTGATCTCTTCGCCGTTAAATGCATCCTTCAGGTTGCATTTTCTATTAGACCGGAGGTTTCCTGGTTGTCAGCGCTTCCACCCACGCAGGCAGCTCTCTCCTGAACTCTGTCTCGCTGCCTCCAAACCTCCCTGCGTCGCATTTTCTTTGGAAATGGAGAGCAAATACATGTGTATCCCCTGCTCTCCCCGGGAGAGGGCAGAGCAATTTACAGGGTTCCCTGGGTGGAGAGGCTTCTTCATCTGAACTCTTACTTCAATCTATTTTGTTTTGATCTGCAGGAGAGATGTCTCTTCCCGCAGGTGGAGAGAAGAGCGAGAAGCTGCCCTGTTACAAAACACCAGTGATTTGCAATTCGTCACCAGCCCGGGCCCAGGTGCACTCTCTACTGCCATTGCAGGCTGACACTTTCCTCTAATGCTTAGAAGCAGAAGTTGTCAGGCCAAAAGTCTCAGCACCGACATTACAGGTTCCTTCTGATCTCTCCAAAGATCTCGGATTTAGCAGCTTCTGAGGATTTCTGAGCATGCAGCACATTGCTGCCCTACCTAGGTGACAGCCCCCGGGCCAGGGTCTAGGTCCTGCTTAGAGCTGGTGTGACCCTGCAGAGAGGGACCCCACCCCTGACTCAGCTACATCATTTGGTCATCCTTCACACGGAGGAATTGGTCAACTCTCAGCAAGAGGGAGAGTTTTAGAGGGAAGCCCAGCCCTGCACCCCCAGAGGCATCCCACTCCAACAAGCTGTTGGGGGGCTACACCCCCTTTCCTGCTTTGGTTAGGGAGCATTAACACTGCTGGGGGCAGCAGGGAAAGATTAAATGCTCCCTCTCCCCCTCCTGGTCCATGATGCTAGTTGAGCTGATGCTGGCTATCAAGATCTCGGCGCTTCAGGAGAGAGGTGTCAAGGATGGCTCTGGGGAGGACAGCGAAGAAACCAGCCCAGGTGCTTCTTCTGCCTGTAAGTCAGTCCAGATGGGCCATCGCTAATCTGCTGAGAGCTGGGTCCTCTTCAGGGCAGCTTGTACAAAGATGAGCTGATCAAGTGTGGCAGGGCTTCCGCAGCACGCCCTGCCGCTAGCAGCCGGAGAGGGTTAAACACAAGGCAAATGTTTTCTCAGGAACACTGCGATCTCGACAGCACAACCCCCCTCTCCCGCAGCCGTGGAGCTTAAACAGCGACTGGCTGAGAGGTTGTCCCTGCCGCCTGCCTCCTCTGGGTCTCTCCTCCTGCCCTCTCACCGGCTTTTGTCACTTAAAGGTGTGATCAGGAAATGGAGGGCTTTTGAAAACACTGCTATTAAGAACAATAAAAATAATAGAGCAGGAACATATGTCTCTCCGCAGGCCCATCACCTTCTGCTTGCTTGGATTGAAGTGTTTTGCCATCAGAGCATGACAGCATGCTGATACATCACCAGAGCCGCAAAGCTGCTGGCTTTATTACTGTCATTAACCAGGTTTTCTAAAGAAAGGCAATAGCACACCATGTGGAACTGCCTGTGTGTCAGCCCACCCTCATAACTTTGGAATCGGTCAGCTAATTTAACCCATGTTGCTCAAAAGGCGGAGGTTGCCAGAAGGCTCAGTTTGTGCATGTGCCGCTGGAAGAGGCAGTAGGATGGGGCAGATCCCCAGGAGAGCTCAGCCCCTCGCTAGACACCAGAGAGAGCCCTGGGAGAGTGTGCAGTGCCCCACCTCATTCCTTTTTAGACCCCAGCAAAACATAGGAAAACAGGATTTTTTTTAAGCTCTGCTGCTCAGGGAACATCTTGCTGGTTCTCTGGTCCAGGATGGAACCAGCACCAAGTTACAGGACCTCTGTCCCCATTTGTCCTGCCATAGTGCTGGCAGCAGGCAATTCCCAAAGCCTCGGGTTGAGGTAGGTACTGAGAGATCCCATGTCCCAGAGAAACTCCTGAGGACTTTTTCAGGACATCCAGACTGGGCTGGCTAAATAGGGATAACTGGTTATCCTAACCCAAACTCGGCAGCTGCGCAATGCTCCTCTCCAGGGACCCAGTCCTGGTTTGAACAATCAAGCAGCCATCTTCACGATCATTCCTCCAACCTCTCACAACTCAGCCCCGCTCCTAACACCGCAGTTCCCAGTCAGATCTGTTTGGGCACTGGCTCTGAAAGGCTTTCCATCTCATCCCTCCATATTCTTCAATTCATTCTCCCCGAAGGCTGCTGGTTTTCTCCTGGTCTGCTTGGGGAAGCAGGTCCTCTGGTGAGGTCAGGGCTGCCCATCTGCTTTAACAGCCCAAGGGAAAAGCAGAGAATATGAGCCTTCATACACAACCGCAAGCGATGCTGCATGCCCAGGAGCGCAAGACCAAGGTTGCATTGCCTGGGTGACACCCAAACCACCATCCATCACTCCAGCACTAATCCAGGCAAGCAGCCAGACTGGCAAGCACAGGGAGGGTTTCCCATGGAAAGCTGAAGTCAGTCCAAGCCATGGGCGTGATTCTGCCAAGAATCCTTGCTCCTCACACAGCAGGACCCTGAGGAGCTGGGAGATCTCTCCATTGACTACTTGGAGCTCACACATGTTTTAGTCTGTCACTTCAGTCCACTCCTACACAGCTGTGACCAGGCTTCTCACTATGGAATCACACTGTTTACCAATACACGCACACAGGCTTTTAGCTAAACAGCAGGGCTGGAGCAGTTTGTTCTTGCTCATATTTTCTTCCTTCGTTAATAAGGCAAATAATCTGTTTAAGTAAGAAGAGAAGAATTGCTCTTGCTACTTTACTTGCTTCTTGTTGAAAGCAGGATTGCCCTGATAAGAGCCTGGGTGAGGCAGATAAGACTTTCATAACTGCCTCTCCTCTAGTAAAATCTCAGTTGTTACTGCTGTGATTTAGGCTCTCCTGTCCCCTCAGTGGGGGCAGAAGGGAGGATTTCACCCTGTCCAGCAATTGCATCCCTGACCCACATCAAACTGATGTGCGCTGTGCACAAACAATGGTGTTCAAGGATTGACCGACTTCCTTATGGTGAGAAACTCCAAGTGCCCAGATCACCTCTGGGGTGGAGCATGTCCCAACACCACACTGTTTAGACTGGCAATAAGCAACTATAAAGAAAAAGGAGTGGGATCTAAAGATCAATCCACACCAAAGGCTTAAAACTGAGCTGAACTTCTGGCCAGGGTTTAAACTACACAGCAGCATACCCTTAAAGTAAAGGAGCAAAATAAATAGAGTCACCGAAACAGTCACACTCACAGAGTCTCCAAGGTCAGGATTTTCACACCTCCCTCTCCTGTGCATTGGCTTTCAGAGTCCATTTTTCACAGGTATAGACAGTCACAAGCCTGTGAGAAAAAAAACAAACCACACCAAAAACCAGGGAGATTACTTCAACCGTTGTCATTCCCTGTCTCCCAGCAACAACCGTGTCTTCTCCTCCTTGCTCCCCTTCCAGCCTCTCGCAGCTGGCAGAGATCTTCTTACAAACAAACAAGGCTCCCTGCAGCGAGGGTTGCCTGGGAGGGTCTGATGCTTCAGTCTAGCATGAGCATGATCTCTTCACCTGCAGAGGTGACGGCTCTTGGTTTACTTTTAACCATCAGCTCTCAGATCTCCATCTGTGAAGATCACCAGCCCCATTCCAGGGCTCAGCAGCTGGTGACAGTGTCTGGGCTGACACTCAAGTGTCAACAGGGCGGTTCTGTATTTCCACCCAGACCCGACCCTGGGAGGGGAGGTGAAACATAAGCATGTGAGAAGACACTGTCACCTCACCCTGTCTAACTAGTCACATTAACCCCAGGACAAGTTCCCTGGGCTTGTGTTATTAATGTTGCCTCAGCCAGGCTGAGGGAGGGCTTCCCAGGGCAGGGATTTTGCTCTAAGAGACCTTTCTGTGCCTGTCTCAGGAGGGAAATTAGCAGTCTGAGCCTCCTCCAGAGCTTTTCCTTTTTCCAATTAATGCATGAATAATCAGCATAATTTCATGCCAATTGTTTTGTGTTCCTACACCACGGAGGTTCTCTGCTCCTCTGCTACCCAACCCCTCTGCTCCTTTCAATGAAATTGATTAAGTGCTAAACCACAACTTCTACATCCTCAAAATCATTCACACAACTGGTGTTGCAACAGAGCCGGACAGAGGCAGACGCACATCCTCAGAAGGCCATTGGCACATTAAAGTCGAGCACAATCGGTGTTTGAGAACTTCCAGGAAAGACTTGTTGAGAAGAGGTTGTGGCTGGGCACCTCTTTTGAGGTGGCTCTGAAAGGACTCCATCAGCTTACCCACATGCGTAGTCAACCATGCCTGCCTGGGGATAGCAGAATTTGACACCTCTATAGATGTGTTTTCCTAACATTTTCAGCTGTCCTCACTTCATCTATCAGGAAATGCTAGAGGAAGGCCAAATAATTCTTCTGGCCTGTGCTGGAAACATTGCCATCGAACACTTATTTCAGCTTGCAGATGGTTGGGACTGCCTGCATGCTGGAGAAAATCAGTTGCTCTCTACTGCCTCACTAAAACCATTCTGGAAACATATTGTGGGTGTCCATCCATTCCTTACTGGTCTCAGTGATGATGGGGGACCAGAAGGTTTTTCTTCAGAGCATTTGTGTGGGCTTTATGCCACCCCTTTGTCTATCCCAGGGAGAAGGTAGGAAGACATGCTCTCTATGCCATGAGCTTTCCTCTAGAAAATTTCAGGCCAAAAATGCGCAGACAAGGGTAGAAAAATATCCTGGAGTAGTTAAGTCACACGCAGCCACTGAGGAACTCAAGGACCTCAGTAGGTACCAGCTACGAGGCCAAAGGCAAGGTGAATGTCTGTATCCCTGAAGGCAGACTTGTCTGATCAGCTGTTCATATTGCCACCGTGGTGCCTTTGTGTGCCATCATCAGGCAAATAAAGAATAATAACTATTAGCAAGTGCATTCAGCATGCAGTAGTGATGCAGTGTCTCAGCCAGAGGAAGGACTTCGGGATCCCTGGGGAACAGGGGAGCAGCAGCAAAGTTGTGTTCAGAGGAATTGCGATGCATGCTGGATTTAACCATGGGAGCTACAAGGATTTATGGTCCATCGCAAATATGGGACCATATTTGAGTTCACTAACTCTGTTTCTATCCCAATGGCATATTGTGCTTGGCTTCACAATCTTGCAGAGAAAGTGGGTTGGGCCCTGCTCATACCACATGTGAGCCATTCCCATTAAACTCAAGGGAATCTCTCCATTGCTGTCCAGGGATGCTGGATCAAGGCTTCCTTAGATGCAAGGCTGCCAGGAGGAGGCCAAGTGCTGTGAGCCAGGGCCTAGGTCCAGACCATGAAGGTCCACCAGTGGCCCAGAGCCATAGCCACTTACAGGCACAACAGGTCTTCTGACCCTTTTCCTCTGAGTGCAAAACAGCAGCAGAGTTATTAAAGCACCAGCTGGGCTGGCAAAAATAAATCTCTCAAATCTGCCTGAAAAGCCAGAGTGGTACAAAACGACTCCTGACTTCCTCTTGGGTGCCCCTCTGGGCTCTGGGGCACCTGCCATCTGCCCTCCCACGTGTGTTTGTGGGCATATCCTCAAGCTGTGTTTACAAGGGATTTCAGGCTCTTTTAGGATAAGAGGTTGCTATAGAAACCGCAGATAGGAGATTGAGCTCACTGGGAGAAGGCCTGGACTCTATTGGCTCAAACAATAGGGAAGCCCATGGGGGAATACATCTGGCTGGAGACCGAGCGTGGAGCAGAGTCCGTTTTAATGAACACATCCTCCTTTTGGGAAAAGTAGGAGACTGAATTTCTGCAGCCATCTCGAAGACCAAAAAGTTTCCAGTGCAAGAGGAAGGTCCACTACACAGGGAACACCAAGAGATTTCCAGCCTTGAGGTGGGATCTGGCCACCTAACAGAGTCTTGGGCTCAACCACCCTGCCAGAAAGCTTCTACCCAGCTAGAGCTTGGGCTCATAGATCAACACTGTTGTCACCACTTAATGCCTTTGGGTGGTCTGTGGGCAGGCAGATGGAGGTCACAGAAAATGCAGAGGAACTGAGTCAGGATGCGGCTGGATAAATGAAACCGGTTACAACAGCCCAGTGAGGACAGAGCCACGAAGAAACCTGCACCAGGATCATTAAAAAGGTGACCAACTCTGATGCAGGCGAGAGCCGTTTCAAAATGCAAGCTGCAAACCAAGAAAATAGTAAGTCAGCCCCAGGGGCACATCTTCCCAAAGGAGGAATCTGACTGCAGAAGTCAAACCAAGACATTTGGCTGTAGGCTGATGCTTGCCCCTTTTCTTATTTCCTCCTGCAGCCAGCCTCAAACAGGAAAAAAACCTACCAAAAACACCCCCCCCCCAAAAAAAAAACACACACCACACCACCTGGAATAAAAACCTTCCAAAGAAAAACCTCCGTGCAAAGCTCAGCTAGGGCTCATCAGCAAAAGGCTGTGATTAACTGCTGAAATAGCAGGGCATTTCCATTTCCAAAGGCAGAGCCACCACACAGCCCTGAGAAAATCTCTTCACAATCAGCCTGTGTTGAAACAAACCCAATCAGTTAGACACTGAGGATGAGTGTCCCTCCATGGATCCCTGAGGGGAGCTGATCTGATTATAGACTGAGCCAGGGAGGCACTGGAAAGCCCTCAGTGGGGGGCTGCAGAGAAGAAAATCAGAGAGGAGTCTCAGACCAAAGAGCCTGTGAGCAATAAACTCAACTGGGTGCAAATAAGAGAGAGTGGAGGGAGAGTCTGCCTTGAAAAAAGAGGCAGATTGTCATATAACCTGCCTTCTGAAGTGGTAGGCTGGGAACAAGAGAGCAGGTGAGTCTGATCTTCACAGTGGTCTTTGCGGCCTGAGCAGCTGAGAACCCAAGGAAGGAAAGCTCCAGCCCTGTTAGAACCTGGCAACTGCAGCCCTGGGAAGATAATCTTTCTGCACCTACAAGCCACACCACAAGCCAAGAAGAGCCAAGAAGCACTTCCTACACCTCGGATGGCTGAAGCCTTGGCATGGTCACAGGGTGGAGGTGACATTTCCTTACCCTCATGAATAGGCAGGTTGAGGTCAGCAGCAGGTTCCCCAGGGACTCTCTCCCCAGGCAGGCAGCCTGGTCACCCCACCACTGGCAGGCAACAGGGATCAGATGTAGCGGTCAGCAGTCCATGTCTCACAAGTATCTCTAAGGTCAGCTCCAAGGAGATGCCTTTAGAATGAATTTGACCCTGCAATCCACAGAAACCAACATACCACCAGTTGACCCTAAGCTGAACACCCCAGCACCTCTTGTATGTTGTCACTTGCCCCTCTCCTCGGGACTATTTCCCAGGGAGACAGAATTTGCCTTCCCCAACAGCTGGGTCAGACAAACCCTGCCAAAAGTCATAACTCCCCCAAAAAGAGGCAGAACTTGTGCTCACATGTTTAGAACTAAGCTCATGTGTTGGACTGGTCCTTTGGATGAGGTCCTCTGTTTCCCCACATTAGACACGCTCAACAGCAGAGAGGGCCTGGAGTTGGTGACTCAGAGCCCACCGACTGTCGTGTTGCACAGCACGGAGCACGGTCCCTCCTGTTACGCTGCAGCTGGGAGCTGCAAAGGACCTTATGAGACAGACACCAGAGGGAAGCTGTGCAAAATAATCTGCAAACCCACATCTAATAATATTGCCAGATCCCCAAAGGGAAGGAGGAGGAGAAGCAACATGAAACCAACTGCCAAAACAATACACTCCCTGGTGTGGATAGGGAATGGGTTTCTCACTAGATGCCGGAGTTACTGGTTTAACCTTTCTGCTCACCCCTGTCTTCTCACTTTAAAGTAAAATGCTGATTTAACAGCAAGAAAAAAGAAGCGCAAAAAACAGGGTCGCAGCATCCCCTGGAAGTGGGGCTCAAAGGACACTGGCGGACAGAAATAGACCTGGGAGGAAGGCAGGTGCTTTCGGGGGGAATGTGTGCTCTGCTAGGGGTCAGGACACCCTCCCCTTGGCCAGATCCTATTACAGGCAGCAGGATTCAGAGATATCCAGAGAAAGACACTGATGGTAACCGACCAAATCCCGCTGGAGTCAGGCAGGAGCTTTTCCCTTCAGGAAAAGGGAAGGACAGCCCCTTCAGTGGAGCAAGAGACCCCATAACTGATTGAAAGGCCTTGGTCTGCCTATGCCACACGCATCTTTCTGCTCACGCATCCATGCCTTCATTCCTGCCATCCATCTTTCCACTCCTTTATTCCTACCCACATCTATCTGACTGTCTCACACATCCATCCATCCAAAGCAGCGCTGGAGCTGTTTGGTACTTACAGCACAGTAACATCAAACTTCCTTTCTGAGCCAGGATCCATCCAGTCCCCAAACTCTCAAAGAAAAAGGTATTCCAATTTCTCAAGTCCTGCATTTGGAAAAACACATGACTTGCCCAGAGGAGAAATCAATGCCAGGGGCCTTGGAGAGGATGACGTATCTGTAGCCTTCCCCAGGACCACCCATCTGCAGGCAAGACCACCTGGATGGAAGCATGATCCTATTGTAATTAAGAGTATTTTTCAATACTGCTGCTGAAGGACAGGTAGGTGTATCCTCACCCTCCTCCATTTGTCATTTTAATAGTAAAATGAGCTAACAGTGCAGCAGAGGAGGCAAGGACTGTTGCACTCACTGCTTGAAGAGCAGAGAAACCTCCAGAAGTGGCATCAGCAGGACACGGATGGAAGAAGCTCTTAAGAGAGCTACTGATATCAATGCACCAGGAGAACCTCTTGGCTAGGACCAGCTCAGTTTACATTTCACATAGGGAACAGTGTGGGAAGTTTTAGTTAAGAAAAACATCATTTTAGGTTTGGAGTATGGAAATATTAAGGGCTGTCTGGTATAGTGAAAAACTAGAGGCTCGGTCCGAATGTGTGCGAGCATAAAGAGGCCGTGAGCAAAGCTGCACCTAAGAGCACTGAGGGGTGGGAACACAGAATGTGATTTCCCCAGGTAGAAGAGGAGGATCTGTGTTTCAACGATCTCTCTCCTAAAAACACAGCATGGCACCAACTCCTGTAAGCACACCAGGTTCTGGGACAGAGGAAGCAGTGATCAGGCTGCCAGCAGAGACTATTTGTGCAAAAGCTGTAGAGATCAGCCCACAACCTCTTTCCCCTGCCTTAGGGGGCACACAGCCCTTTGGGCCAGCTTAAAGCTCCATAGCCTTGGGGAGGGCGTGTGGGAATGAACAAGCCCCAGCTGCGATGCTTGGTCCCAGCCTAAGGCTCAGTGGAGAAAACAGGAGGGTTGGGAGTTGTGACTTCTGCAGCTTTGGGACACTTCCACGTACTGCAAGCCCAGGCACACACCTGCTCCCATCAGACCAGGGACACAATGATCCATCAAGCTGGCCCTGTCCCACACTTGACTCAGGAGGAAGATAAAAAAAGCACTTGTTCTTTCAGCTCCTGAAGAAGAATAACCAGCTTTGGAGGTCAAAGTCCAGCTCATGCTTCCAGGGGAGGGCAGGACCCATTTTACTGGCAAAAAGGGCTTAGCTAGAGCCATATCAGGTAATGGGATAGAAGCAACCAAAGAAAGAGGAGGTGGAAGGACACTTAATCTCTTCAGTAAATACTCAAGCTAACATTTATATTTGCGCATTTTTCAATCACAATTCAGCTGGAAACAAAAGCAGGCTGGGTGTCAGGAAGCTGCGAGAGCAGGGCTGCTCCTGAAGGAAAGCAAGCTGGGAGCAGAGGTGGCCCCCGCAGAGGAGGGCAGGATGCCCCAGCACCGGAACAGGGGGAACAGAGCAGGGTGCTAATGACAGGTCCATTGACAGCCCCAGCTGAGGCAAAGTGATAAATCAGGCCCAGAGAGACACGTAAAAATAAATCTAAAGTAGCAAGGGGTGTTTCCAGATCTTTTTCTGTTAATAGCTTATTGCCAACCAGCAATAAAGGGAGGGAAGAATTAATTTCTTATCATAGCTTCTCAGAGCTGTTGAGTAGGGTAATGAAATAGAAAATTCGTTTCCAAGATACATTCAGCCTTGAAATCCGAGCATCTTTCCCTGGATGGTTGGGAAGGCAAAAAGAAATAAAATATGACCACCGTCTCCCAAGGTTATGGCAGAAATTGAGGTGTTCATTTTAAAAAAAAAGGGGAAGTAGTGTTTCTGGAAGAATTAATCAACGGGACTGGTCATGCTGACACTTGCCAGGCAAATTCATCCCACGGGAGGCTGTGGCAATGAAGGTAAGCGGAGATTCTTCGTGGTTTAGCCATTGTTTGAAATCAAACACTGGATTTGGGGATTGGCGACAATATCATCTCTCAGCTGCATTAAAAGCCAATGCTGAGATGCTGCCAGTGGGCCATATTTTGCACAGCCTGTATAGACAAAACACACTGCATATTTGCTGAGTTGGAGCATGGCACAAGCAGCAAATGAAGCATCTGTCTAGGGAATATCTAGGGAACTTTGCCTTCGCAGTCCTCTTGCCTTACACCTCACAGGCTACAGATAAGAGGAGCAGGTACAGTCCCCGGGAGCAGTAGCTTGCACTGTGCTGCAGTTCAGAATTGGAGCCTGAAGATCCCTGAAGCCACCCAGACCTGCAGACTAGAGCAAAGCTCCCAAAGGACCACAGGAAGAACAGAAAGGTGCTACTGAGCCCACGTGTGACGAAGCTAATCCCAGTCCTCTTGCTGGCTATGAAAAGAGGGTCCCACTAACAAGAAACCTGAACGTGCATGAGCAGATCTTCACACTCCGCGAAAATCCCCTCCTGCTAACCCCTGTCACCAGAGATGTCCCCAAACAGGGCAGGGAGGCTGTGTACCCCAGCCCACAAGCACTGCCCAAGTGTCCATCCTCACCCTCCTTAGACAAACCTGGCTAAAATTTGTGATGATCTGGGGCCCATCAAGCCCAACTCCTGCCAACCCCTTCATATCCCAGATCAAAAGGTCTCTTTGAGCCCCGGTTGACTGCAGGGACACTGCTCTCCCCTGTCCCCCTTGGACAGGTCTTCACCCTTTGGTGCTTCTCTCCCCTTTCATGCTATATTGCAGGTTACTCTCCTGCTGAAACGCCCATCTGTCTGCCTGCAGGACAGACAGCTCCTGGCAGATGTGTTGCCAATGTCCACACTTTCCCATCACTCTCCTGTCTGCCACTGCCTCTTGGATATTAAAAATCACCTGGAGCGATGATTCCTTATTGCTCTGTGCTCCCTCCTCCAGCCTGTCACCGCGTAAGCCACTTGACAGGTGATTATTCGGTCACTGAAGCCGGGGAAGCCGGGCTGAAGGAAATGAGTGTCTCCTTAAATAAACATGCAGGCTGAATTAGAGAGAGTTTCTTGCCGGACAAGCAGACTATTTTGGAATCGCATCCCTAAGCTGTATTATGGCTTTGTGGATAGACTCTGGCTCTGTGCAGCTGGCCTGCTGGCCTTTTTCACTGCGGATGGTCACCCCTTGTTCCTCTCCTGAAGCAATGAAGCGCTGCTTAGCCTGAGCCACGGGCTCCCACTGGTCCGTGGCCATGGTTTCTCCACGCCTCTTGGTACCACACGTGATGGTACAGGCCAGCGGCTCTGGTTGTGCTGATGTGCCCATTCGGGACTCTGCTGGGTTTCTGTACCCATGATGGGCTGCATTTGTCTGGCATTGCTCAGCCACACAGAGGTCCGGACTTCAGGGCACCACAAGACTCAGTCCCTGGATCGTCCTGCTATCAGACTGGGCTCTGCTCCCTGCACGGTCACTAACTCAGTGTCCCTCTTCCAGAAAACACCATTTTTCCCTCCGTTATATAAGATGGATAATAAGCAGCTAAAAATACGTAATGACAAATGCTGGGAGTCCAAGATGGTTCCTTGGACATGCGCTGTGTTGTCCCGATTAAGGCGCTGTACTTTTTGGCAGCTGATTTTGGGAGCTTTAGTCTTTGGTGGTCTGCCATCCCAGCTGCAGACATCTCTGACCCCCACCACGCTCTTTTCTATCACAGGGATCTTCATACACACAAGCTGTTGTGGGTGGACCTGGGTCATTCTCAGCAGCGAGGCTCGCATGTTTGCCAGTGTCCCAGTGCCACAGAGCTGTGGCATTGTGACATGGGACAAGGAGACCTCACGCCAATTCTACTGCCTACCAAACCAAGGACTTTGGCTCACAGCACCCAGCATGTGACAACGACCTGTGCTGACAGCACAGCCAACTGCATGGTTGTTACTGGATCAGTGATGGACTTTGGTTTGGCTGCTTAAAGGCACCCAAGATGAGTCTATAGCACTTTGGGATTTATTTCCTTTCTCAGAGCCAGATCAAAGCTCTCAGCACTGTGATGGGGTGGCCCTTAAGAGCAGATCTTCCAAAGCTTCTCTGTTATGGAAATTCGCTGCCTGATCTATGTAGGAGTTTCTGCTGGTCTGTTACCTGCATCTCCAGGAACTGTTCAGTATCGTACAAAAGGGCTTGAGCTTAGGTTGAGTTTACACCCAGACACTTCAGCAGAAGGTCCCCACAACTAGATCAAAAGCAGTGTGGAACCATCTCTGTGGTTGGTGAGTGCCTCACCATCTTCAAAATGGCCATGAGGAGCCATGCAAAAGTCACGTCACCCTCCAGTTCTTTGCTTAATGATCCCTCCAAATTAGATTTCACTGGGAGACAAATACTGATTATGCTTCATGCAAGCCCCTCTACATTTCTGGCTGTCCTTGCTCTGGTAAGGCACCCTCTTCATCGCCATCCCTCAGAAAACCCATATAATAGAGTTGAGAAAAATCAAGTTCTGTGTGTTTTTTCTGCCAGCTTGGCATTTAATAAGTATGCTCTACAATTTGAAAGGTCAACTAGATCCATACTACTGCTGTGGCACCTTGTTATGTATTTAGAAAACTAATTAGGAACATAGGTGCTACAGGGGAATTCTCTTCTGCCCCCATGCAGCTTAATTGCTTGTCCTTTGAGACACCAAGGAAAAAGGAGACAAGAGAGAAGATGGCACCTGAAAGAGTAACAGTACAAGGTTGTACCCCCATCTGCCCATCCCAGTGATCAGCATTAAGGCAACGCTGCAAATTTTGGCCTCTACTAACCCACAGCTTGCTGCAGGGACAGCAGGGCTGCTGAGCGCTATTCACAGCAGGGCTGACACCCCAGCACCGCATCGCTGCAGGTAGCAGGGACAGACCAGCCTCCTCCGCAGAAGGGACATCTTCTGCCTTGGTTTCATGGTGCGGGGAACAAATGCAGGTTTGGAAACACCCCAAGATTGTATTCCTAAAATGCACTTTTTTTGAGAATTTTTTAACCACAGGGAAGGAAAAAAAAAAACCTTTTTCAAAGCAAAAACAGACAATAAAGAAAAATAACTGAAACATCCTGCAGATCAAAAGTCTTCCTTGTTGTGCAGAGACACGCTGGGTGAGCAGTGGGATGAAAGTGAAAAGATTACTTTTGAGACTGTGAACAGGCTCATTGGAACCAAATTATTCATTTTCCATCCATATTTTTATTTGGTGGTAGGAGAACCAACCTACACCTCTCACGAGCTGAACCTTCCACTTTCTTAGCCTCCCATTCGCTGGGCTTCCATTCCCTGGGCCTCCACTCACTGGCCCTCCCACTTCCTGAGATTCCCAATCTCATGGCCTCCAAATTTCCTGGGTGTCCCACTCCCTTGGCCTCCCGCTCCAAGGGCCTCCTACTTTCCTGCGCCTCGCACTCTATTGGCCTCCTACTTTGCTGGGTCTCCACTCTCTGTAGCCTCCCACTTCCTGGGCCTCAACTCAGCCTCCCACTCCATGGGCCTCTACTCATGATAGCCTCCCATTCACTGGGCCTACCATTTTCGTAGGCCTCCCAGACCCTGGGCCTCCCACTCCATGGGCTTCAACTCTCTTGGACTTGCACTACCTTATGGCCTCCCACCACTTCTCAGCCTCCCACTATCTTTCAGCCTCCATTTCTTTTCTGGCCTCCCACTACCACTCAGTTTATAATTACCTTTCAGCCTCCCACTACTTCTCAGCCTCCAATTTATGTCTTTGATGTCCCACTACATTCTAGCCTCGCACTACATCTCAGCCACTCAATACCTCTTGGCCTCCCACATTTTTCTCATTTTCCACTACCTCTCAGCCTCAAAATTTTCTGGCCTCCCACTGCCTTTCGGCATCCCACCACCTCTTCACAACTCCCTACTTCTTGGCCTCCACTTATTTCCTGGCCTCCCGCTATCTCTGGGCCTCCCATGGTCTTTTGGCCTCCATTTTTTTTATGGCCTCCCAGTACTGCTTGGCCTCCCAAAACTTTGCAGCTTCCACTTTTTTTCCTGCCTCCTATTGCCTTTCAGCATTCTCTTTTTCTTTGGCCTCCCACTACCTCTCAGCTTCCCACTCCCTCTCAGCTTCCCACAACCCTCTCAACCTCCATTTCTTTTCTAGCCTCCCCCTACCTCTCAGCCTTGAATTTATTTGTCTGGCCTCCCACTACCTCAGCCTCCACTTTTTTCTGGGCTTCCACTACCTTCTGGCCTCCCACTGCCTCTCAACCTCCGCTCTTTTTCTGACATCCCACTACCTCTTGGCCTTGCACTACATTTCAGCCTCCTTCTCATCCTCCCATTCTCTCACAGCCTCCCATTCCCTTTCAGTCTCCCATTTCCTATCTGGCCTTGACTTTTGGCCTCCCACTACCTCTTGGCTTCCACTTTTTTTTCTGGCCTCCCCCCACCTTCCAGCCTCCCACTCCCTTGGCCTCTACTTCTTTTCTGGCCTCCCACTACCTCTCAGCCCCTGCTCTTTTTCTGACCTCCTGCTACCTCTTGGCCTCCAGCTATGTTTCTGGCCTCCCACCAACTCTCAGCCTTTACTTTTTATTTGGCTTCCCACTACCGCTTGGCCTCCGCTCTTTTTCTGACCTCCCACTACCTCTTGGCCTTCCACTACTACTGACCTCCTTCTATGAAGAGGTGACCCACTTAGTGGATGAGGGAAAGCCTGTGGATGTTGTCTACCTAGACGTTAGTAAAGCCTTTGACACCATTTCCCACAGCATTCTCCTGGAGAAACTGGCTACTCATGGCTTGGACGGGCGTACTCTTCACTGGGTAAAAAACTGGCTGGATGGCTGGACCCAGAGAGTTGTGGTGAATGGAGTTAAATCCAGCTGGCAGCCGGTCACAAGGGGGGCCAGTTCTGTTCAATATCTTTATCAATGACCTGGACAAGGGGATCGAGTGCACCCTCAGTTACTTTGCAAACAACACCAAGTTGGGTGGGAGTGTTGATCTGCTGGAGGGTAGGAAGGCTCTGCAGAGGGACCTGGACAGGCTGGATCGATGGGCCAAGGCCAACTGTATGAGGTTCAACGAGACCAAGTGCCGGGTCCTGCACTTGGGTCACAACAACCCCGTGCAACGTTACAGGCTTGGGGAAGAGTGGCTGGAAAGCTGCCCAGAGGAAAAGGACCTGGGAGTATCCATCAAAAGCCGGCTGAACATGAGCCGGCAGTGTGCCCAGGTGGCCAAGAAGGCCACTAGCATTCTGGCTTGTATCAGAAATAGTGTGGCCAGCAGGACTAGGGAAGGGATCGTCTCCCTGCCCTATCTAGCGGTGGCAGCCCTGCTCCGAGCAGGAGGCTGCGCTGGAGGCTGCGGAGGCCCTGCCCGTCCAGCATTTCAGCAATCCTACGTGGTTGCCTCCCCCTCGAGGGCACGCATGGGACGCCGTCCCGCTCCCTCCATCCCAGGGTCGTTCACCGCCCTCCCACCGGCTCCACGCTTCCACCTACGAAGTGACTAATCGTCTCCAGCACCTGGCAGCGCTTCCTGCAGCCCGGATTTACATCTCTGCCACCATCTGTCTCTGCCGTCACCTGGCACCTGCTGGCAGCCCACTCCTGCGCAGCCGTAATTAATGTCTCCGCTTCCCTTCGCGGCGCTGCCTCGAGACGCCACTTCTCAGTGCCCGTCTCCCTGCAGCCCTCTTCACGGTGGTGCTACTACTGTGGCCATGTCTGCTCGTGCACCGAGCACACTTCCCTTCCTCTAATGACCGAGGGCACTACCGTGGTTTGCATCTCTCCAAAAATTACTGGCAGGCTCTTGATTTCTACCCCGCACCAGGTAGGGGTAGGGGCTCGTGCCCCTCTGACACGAGCAAATCATAGAATCATAGAATTATTTTGGTTGGAAAAGACCCTTAAGATCATCGAGTCCAATCACTAACTTAACAGTGCCAACTCCACCACCAAACCATGTCCCTAGGTGCCACGTCTACACGTCTTTTAAATACTTCCAGGGATGGTGACTCAACCACTTCCCTGGGCAGCCTGTTCCAATGCTTGACAACCCTTTCAGTGAAGAAATTTTTCCTAATATCCTATCTAAACCTCCCCTGGCACAGCTTGACCCTGATTCCTCTCATCCGATCACGTTACTTGGGAAAAGAGACCGACACCCACCTCACTACAACCTCCTTTCAGGTAAAAAATGAAGGTATTTTGCCTTGGATGAGGATTAGAGCCAGGGGGTACCTGCTGCATTAGCATCCCACAGCTGAATTGCCCCAGCAGGATTGTGCAGTCCAACTAGAAGAGACACTGGAAGTGCAAGATCCCAGTAGCACAGCAGTGGTCAGGCATTTCTGTGGTGTGGTTGATTTTCTTGCTTATTTACACCATCCCATAAGATTTCCTGAGCCCAGCCATCCTGAGACCAACCAGCCAGGCCAGACCTCCCAGGAACTGCCGGGAGGTAGTCTTTGTCCTTCATCATGAGCATAAAGCAAAGCCTGGACACGGTCAGAGCCCTGCAAGTCCCCTTTGAGGATCGTTGACTGTTTAATCCCTGCCCACCGCAGTTCCTCTGCCAGGTGAGCACCCTCCATGCAGTCAAGGCTTGGTCTGTCATGCCCCAGCTCCTGGGATCACATGTGGGTCAGCTTTCCCACTAAACATGTACAGCATATTTTCAGCTGAGCCCTGTATAATTTTGTACTTTCCCTCACATTTGCATCTGCAGTATTTGTCTCCCTCCAGGTACAGTCTCACGAGCAGTTCAAAGGGAATTTACCCTGGCTACAGGAGCTGCTCTCTGGATGGAGTCAGGATGGATTTCTAGTCTGGCCTGAGCTGCCACCTTTGCAAAAATATATTAAAAATTACATGAAAGTGAGCTGCTGATTTGAAAACTTTTCCATAACGACACTGCAGTGTGCCACCAGAGTTCAGATTAAATGTGATCAATTTTCAAGCGAAAAAGATGGCTCTCTTGCTCATACGGCTGACCACACCGGGCTCCTGCTTCGTTAGGGTTATCACCAAATTCTGCTCACTCGCATGACCCAAACGGCTGCTTGTGTGTAAATGAAGGCAGAGATCAGCTCTGCAGCTGAAGCGTCCTGAACAACTGAGCTCAACGTTTCCACAACAGTTCACAGTCAACAACCAGTTTTTCACTCATCATGTGTCTGCTGTCAATGAAGTCAAAATGGAAATAAGCCCACCCTCATTCATCACCTTAAAAAAAATCATCACTTAACATCATCCCGGACACAAAGATCTTCTCATCCTCAGAGCTAACGCGCTGGACTTCACGCAAGCTGCAGGAGCGATGCTGTTAGCAGGCAGCGGTGGGAGGTTTTGAAGTTGGATGTGAGCTGGGCATCCAGGCATGAAGCACAGCAGCAAGTCCTCTGAACTCGCTCCGTGCCAGATTGCTCCCCGTTACTTTCATCCCGCTTGAACCCAATGAGTTGGTTTCACTGTTTTCTGCACTGTTGGTTGTTCTCTCCTCTCGGGAGAATTTCCCTGTCTGATGAAAATGTTTTGTTCCTTTCAAAATGACTGTGATTTCTGGAAATAATCATCTGTGTCAGGCAGAACTAATAGCCAGGATTAAGGAACAGGGGGAAGAAAAAAATCCAGGGTCATTCACAGCTTGAAACTCTGACCTGCTTCTGCTCAGCTCTCTGCCTGTCATCCTCCTCCTGGCCTCCTTAGTCAGATAAACTTTTCCCTGCTACTGTCATACAGTAGGAAAAAAGCCTTTATTGCCTCTGCCAAAGAGGCCTTCTTGAAACCTGGTAGAAACCAGCCAGGAAAGCAGAGGGAGGTGGAATAATAAGCACTGTTTTTCAGACCAGGGAAATTGAGGTATGGAAAAGGGAAAGTGAGTTTCCAGAGGTCACAGGGGCTGTCAGTGGCAGAGAGGAAAAGGGACCATGGGACTGTGTCCTTCTAATGCCTTGGCCATATCTCATAGCCTCTAGAAGACAACCTTAGAGCATCACATACTTCTCTGGCCCTGTTGCAAAGCATTTCCCTGCTAGCAGCCCACTTCACAGGGAGGAGGTCTGAGAGATGGACCCACAGCAGCACTGGGAAGCTGGGTGAGAGCAGGATCAGTGCCCTGTCTCAAGGTGTAGCCAGTTCCTGGGGACAAGTTTCCCCTTGGATAGCACACATCCCTCCCTCTCCCCCTTTATTCCTGCCTTGACGTTCACCTTTCCCATCCATCTTCCCTCTCCTTCGTCATCCCCAGATAATCCCATTACTTAAATTGATGTCAAGCTTCTGCTAAGCACTGTCACCTCTGTCCCTTGGCTGGGCTACAACACTACCCTGAGCATGGAGATATTCAAGAGCGCAGTCATATTGTCATGGGCATTGCTGGAGTCTATCATTTGGTTTGGAAACCTCCCTCTGGGGATACTGAGGGCTTGAAAACATGACCTTGAGCCATGAGTTGTCCCCACACAGAGGGATCCCGAAAATTTTAAAGAAACTCTCTGAAGGCAACTGATTAAATACAAATCTCTGCTTTTAGGAGAAAACCTCTGGCTCAGAGCAGGGGTCAGGTCTCCCAGGGCCGGAGCAGTTTGATCTCAGGTGAAGAACCGGACTCATGAGGACCACTAGTTTCTACTGTGGCAGGAGTCCTACTCCCAGGTCTCTGACTGTGAGGTCCTAGCTCACAAGCTGCAGGCTCGCATGCCCACCACAGCCCCCCACAGCTGGCTGCATATCCCCCGGCAAGCGCCAGCTTTCTGAGCAGACCTGGAAGAAGAGAGGCACTACATAAAAGGTAAAAAGTGCTACAGGGGGAGAACATTCAAATGAAACATTTAGAGCTGCCTCTTTCTGTTGTGTCTTCCCCCACACCCGGTCTTTTCTTGCTCTGCACTGCGGGTATGACTGGCTCTGATTGATTGCCCTTTATTTCCACATTATGCAAGACAGTTGGGAAATGAACACCTTCCTCTGACATGAAGCCCCGTGTATAATTTTTATTAAAAAGTTGTTAACTTGCTTTTTTTTTTTTTTATATCCTCCTTCCAAAGTCTGTGTTTTTGCATGCTATTAAGAGAACCATAGGAGAGAATTTTAAGAGTTATGAAATGCCAAATTATGTTAAGTAGATTCTGGATGCTCTTAGCAGAAGTTTGGCATGATAGCAAACCTGCTACACCATCCAATATTAAGTCAAAGTCCTATTTGAATCACCTCCATGAATGCCATATGGAATCCCACCAGGTCAAGGAATGGTCCCACCTGGTCTTCCCCGGTGAACATCCAGTGCATTGGTAAGATCAGCAGCTCAATGAACCAGAAAGCCCCCTGCTGCTGTTGCCCAGCTCCCCTGACACTCCAGCACAGGCCATCTTCTGTACCAGTCCCTGCTCTACAGACTAGACTTTTATTAGTCAAATATCTATCAAGATGCTGGGGCTGATGGGCTTTCTCTCCAGAGTACTGAGCAGTTTCCCTTCTCTGGAAAGAGCTGCTTCTCGTACCACCTCATAGCAGATGGGTGCAGGACAGCACAGAGCTTGTGTGAGTGCTTCAACAGAAAGTCCTTCCATCACATGCTCTCTGGCTAATTGGAAATCTCAATGGGGGCTGAGGAAAACAAATAGCTGCCCCTTAACACGCCCGAGTGTTCATCAAGGAAGGCTCAGCATTCAAATGAACCGCGTATTTACATCTGTCATGTTTGCCTCGAGAGCTGCACTGCACACACTTGGATGAGTACAACAAAAGGTCATCTGGTCCTGCTTCACGGGGAGCTCTGCTGAAGGGCTCTGAGACTCAGCACTCTCTCATGCATGAGCGTCATGGAGAGCCTAGACACGCACGTTCAGGGAGGAGGGGTAATACAGCCTTTCATCTCTTTTTCCCACAGAGGAAATACCACCAACAACCTTAGAAATCCAGGTTAGGAACCTTTCAGGGAAAACCATTACTGCCCCCACCCACTTGCCTTCTACACTGGGAGATGTCATCTACCTACAAGAGCAGCTGAGAGAGACATGTGCCCATCCATGCCTCAGCCTCCCCAGCTCACAGCTGAGTGCATTTGCTTGCAAGATGACACCCAGCTAAGAGCTGCAATTCTTATTTATCTGGAGGAGAGGGAGGTTTAGTAAGCCCACCAACAGGCAAAGACATAAAGACGTGAGCCTTTCTTCCGAGTACTAGTGCTAGGAGCAGTGCGGGTGAAGAGTTTACTTCACAAAGCTTCTGGAGATTTCTCTTTTTTCTCTCCTGTTCCAGCTGAACTTGAAAGATCAAAATCTCAAGCTTCTGTGAATTAAAAATGAAATAAAACTAAAATAAAACCACCTGGTTTGGGCCAATTAAAATGTTTTGTTTCAGTAGCTTCTGAACATGCTGTTAATAATCAGATTAAATTGCAGAACAAGGGTGTTTCAAATTAGGAAACTAAAAATCTTGGTTGTCAAAGTGGAGCTTTTCAAGAACTTGAGGGCTCTTTTGTAACTGAGACATTTGTCAAAGCTGTTCTTTTTTTACCCACAAAAAGTTTCAGCTTCAATAAATCTGCTACACTTATGACACAGAGACAAGGAGAGAGAAAAGCACAGCTGCCCTCACCGTTTCAACCATGGCGCAAAGCTGGTGAGAAACCAAGGTCGCATCCAAGGTCACTCACTAAGTCACCGTCACATCAAAGGTTTGAAACTATAGGACCAGTCCTGGATCCCTCACTGGCTTTTGCTATTGCCTTTCATACACCAGGATTTCACTAATGCCTTAAGATCTCCAGCCCATCTTTCATCTCCAGGCATTACATGCAAACCATATTACCTCCTCAGGAGATTAATGGGACTGTATTGCACAGGAACTGGTGGTTTCCACATCATTTGCACTGCTGATCCAGGTGCCTTCTTCAGCATGCTTTATGATCACTCTACCTGGGCAGCTTGGACGTGACTGGAGTGATAAGCAGCCACCTCTGCTTCATGTGGCAGAAGAGAAACCTCCTCAGCACTGTTTTTATTGCGAAGACAGAGCAGAAGACATTGCTGCTCTTCACAATATCAGCCTGGAGGCCCAAGCACCGTTTCAACAAATATGCTTTGACACCTGAGTTATTGCAAGTGGCTCTGGGCATGGTCAGATCCCTGAACAAGCAGCTTACTGGTGTTCGCTTAGGAAGGGAGTTGGAGAGAGGCTCAAAGGCAGCAGTGGCAGAAAGAAACCTGCATCTCTCAGGTCTCCACAAAGACAGCGATGACAAGAACACAGTAAGGAAGTAGTCCCCAGGGCTGCCATAACAAGCACAAAAGTCAGTAGAGGAAAAAAAAGGAAAGATACCTCCATAAAGCCACCTCAGCCACTTCCCCATACCAGTATTGGGAAAACAGCCTCAAAAAAACCTGCATGAAGGCAGAAGAGGTCTAGTAAAACAATAAAAAGGGGATTCTAGGATTCCTGGAAAGCATCCTGGCAAAATCCTGAGAAATGTCATAAAATTCTTAGAAAGCAGAGAATTTCCTAGAAAGCAAAGAATTCTTCCTACAAAGAATCCTAGAAAATTTTGAGAAAACATTTGCAAAGTTCCTGATAAGCACTCTAGGACATTCCTAGAAAGCAATGTGAGAAATGGCTTGAAAGCAACATGGGACATTCCTGGAAAGAAAAGGGGAGATTTCTAGCAAGCAATGTAGAAATTCCTAGGAAGAAACTTAAAAAGTCCTGGAAAGTAATATGAGAATTCCTAGAAATCATACTGAGATATTCCTTGGCAGAAACCTAAGAAATTCCCAGGAAGCACCCTGGGAAAATTCAAAAAAAGCAAAGGAGAAATTGCAGGAAAAGGAAGGAAAGATTCCTGGAAAACATCGTGGGACATTCCTAGAAAGCAGAGGGGAGATTCCTGGAAAGCAACTGCAGCGTGGAAATGCCTAGAAAACATCATGGGAGTTTCTAGAAAGCAACATGTGAAATTCCTGGAAAGCACCTGGGGACAATCCTAGAAGGCTAGAGGCAAATTCTTGGAAAGCAACCTGAGAAATTCCCAGAAAGCAACATGGAGTTTCCTAGAAAGAACTCTGGAAAATTCTGAGAAAAGGTGTGATGGATTCCTGAAAAGCACCACAGGACATTCAGAGAAAGCAAAGTGGAAATTCCTAGAAAGCATCCCACAAAATTCCTAGAAAACAACACAGGGCATTCCTGAAAAATGTCCTGGGACATTCCTAGAAAGCAATGAGGAAATTTCTGGAAAGAAATGCAGGAAATTCCTAGGAAGCACCCAGGGTAATTTCTAGAAAGTGATGTGGAGATTCCTACACAGCATTGGGGATGTTGCTAGAAAGCCCTGCCGATGCTGATTTTGAGGGGACGAACACGTGAGGGTGGCAGCAGACCTAGAGAGGATCAGGGGAGGTTGAGAAAGTCATGGTACCCCCAAGTACCTGAGGGAGCTGGAGGTGAAAGGCAGAGGAGCAGCCCTCATCCTCAGGAAGGTCCAGCTCAGTGCTGGCATGGCTGGGGAGCAGGAATGTCACCTCAGAACCCCAGGCTCACACATGAAAGCACACAAGGTCACATTAAGTCCACCCACACTGGTCCTGATCCACATGCGTCTAGTCTGTTCCTAGAAACCTCTAGTAATGGATAAACTCCCTTTTCCTCACCAAGGAGACTCTGCACTTACCTCTCTCTGCTTCTGGGAGGGCTTTTCTTGGTGCTCAGCCTCAATCTCTCTACCTCCTTTTTCCCTCTGTCCCCTCGGGCACTGAGAACGATGTGTTCCTGGGATACTTCAAGTTGGAAAGGAGCTCGGGAGGTCTCTAAGTCCAACCTCCAAAGCAGGGTCAGCTCTGAGTCAGACCACGTTGGTCAGGGCTTTGTCCACTCAGTCTTTAAATCCTCCAAGGACAAAGACTGCAGAGCCCTTCTGGGCACCGGTCCCACTGCTTGACTGTTCTCACGGGAAAGACTTCTGCCATATGGGGAGGATATATGTAACCAGTCTGAACCTCTCGTGTTCCCGATGATGTCCATTGCTGCTCATTCTCCCACCATGCTCCACTGTGAAGAGCCTGACTTCGTCTTCTCCGTAACTTCCTCGCAAAAGCCTCCAGAGCACGTTCATAGCTGTCCGCACTGCCCGCGCAGCCCTCCCTTCCTCTCTGGCAGGCGATGGGCCCATCTGCCCGACTCCCTCAAGACCAGCTGTTTTTTTCCATGCCTTCTTCAGATGCTGTTTCTCAGCCCATTTCTGCTCAGGAGGAAGAAAAGATCACAGAGAAGTTGGTGGCATCACTTTTATGATGTTCCCCTCCCCAGCTGACTCAGCTGAGCAGGAGGAACTCTCTGGGAGACAGCCTGGCAATTATCTCCAATGGGCCTCTGCACATCTGATTGACTTCCCTTTGCTTTCATGCCTGACACTTCAAACATCAGGGACGGCCAGGCAGGGGGAGGATTTGGCTAATGGAATGAAACAAGGACTCCAAAAAATATAGCTGCCTCATCTGGAAATAGAGCGTGTCCCCAGCTTCCCCACTGCGCTCAGCTTCCAGGTTACCACCTGCATGCCCAGGCTTAACGGCACAGATAGTAATAATTTGTAAATAATTAATTGTGAGAGTGGCAGAGGCAGCACCAACGTCTCTCGCTGAAAGCCAGCATGGGATGTGACCTCAGAAGGTGAAATCCACTCTTGGAGGCTCCTGTTAGGTGTGGAGAGGGATCTGACACATCCTAGGAAGACAGAGCTCATACCTCTGCCATTGTCCCCAGGTCCTTCGACTGGTTTGTGCCTCAGTTTCTCCACCTGTCCCTCTTATCCCGCCCATGTTTCGACTGGGAATGGCTCCCACTACGTAGAAGGACAGTATCCAGCACAACAGCCCCTTGATCTCACCCAGCTACACAAATAAAACAGGCCTGGTTCTGGTCACTGGCAGGTGGCTGTGGTACAGCCCACATCTGAGGGTCTAGCCAAAAGCTCTTCTCCTCAGAGCCAGGTGGCTTCATCCATATTCCCATACGGGAACAGGTCCTGGCCTGCCTGTCCCCATAGCTATGCCCAGTCACTGGTGTTAACTGGCCAGAAGGGTGTTAACTGGCATGGACCAAAGCAGTGCTAGGGAGCATGCTAATGATGAGAGAGGATGGACAAATGTGGGACACTGCCCTGGCTTTCTTAGTCACTAGTGTAGACGTGGCCACCTTGGCCCCTCTGGGGCAATCTCTACCCTATGGGGGTAAAAGCAGACCCACACGACCCGTTCCTTTCTGTCCACGCTGCTGTGGCTTTAGTTTAACTGTAGCTCAGGTTGCAGGTGTCCAACTTGGGCTTAGGAAGAGCTGAGTTGAAGGCACCTCCCAGGGAATTGGTTTCAGCATCCCTATGTTCAACCTCCCCCACACCACCTGCAGAGCTTGTTGGGCATCTCTGTGGGGTGGTGGCCGCTATCCAAGGGAATTCCTGCTCTCGCAGGGTGCAGGTTTCTGCCTACAAGATGACAGCTGCTGCTAGGGCAGAGCCATGCACACCCACACGCTGGCTGAATAATGAAAACAAAAATGCCTCACTCCCGCTGGATGCTGTTGGGTTGCCTGGCTTGTGGTTGCTGCCATGTGACTCGCTTCCAGGGGAGGCCACCCAGCACTTCTGTTGTGAAAAGGAGAAATGATTGCAGAGTCGGAGCTGCTGTGCAGTTGGGAAAGCAGATCAATACACATTCAGCAGATCAAATGCTGTCTTGGGCAAGGGAATTCGAGCTGGAAAAACTCTCCTGCTTCTGCTGGGTCATTAGTAGAGCCCCCTATTCTAAATCAGGGCCTCCATCTAACAACAGTGCTCTACTTGATTAATGCTGATTAGCCCTGCTTTGCTTGGTACGTTGATTAAAAAGCAAGGTTCATTTCCCAGGTTTCCTTCCCAATCATATTCCCTAATTTCTTTTGGCACCTCCTCAGCCTCTTAATTCTTCAGTCCTCCAAGAAGCTCATCAGACAAGGACAATGCTGAGGCACTAACAAACAAAGGTCAGATGTGAATTATATCCAAAGGGATGCTCTCTCCTGTGCTATATTACTCTCTATGGTAGACTGGCTGGTGGTGTCTTCACCTTAAAATGTTGCTCGTGGACAACTTCAATATAAAAACCCATCGTCACTCAAGATTTCCCTACATACCAGCAGGGTATGGGCCTTCTCAGATACATCTGCTTGATTTCCACCAACTGTAGAAGCAAAGGGACCCATATTGCCTCTTCTCCAAATTATTCGCTAAATTGCCGTAGGAATGTCTTTATGGGTTTACGCCAATGGCCCACCCAGCTTGTTCGGTGGCTGTAGCAGATGCATAAAAATCAACGGAAACAGGGCACATACAAAGTGGCCTTGACCCAGTCTTCCCAGCATTGGTGATCTGTGGTTCAAGGGTCTTCATCAGCTAGAAGCCATACTCAGCTCACGGGGTTTAACATCCACCAACACTTTGTCGAATCCCTCCCTGAACTCATGCCAGCCTCCACAACACCCTGTGGCAACAGGATGGGCAGTGCAATTGCACTTCATGTGAAAAAGTACTTGCTTGTGTCTGTACCAAACCTACTGCTTGCTTGCTTTCAGAAACACCTAGTTATGAGGAAGAGGCAGCAATCCTTCCCCTCCAGCTCTGTACTGTCCATGATGACAGGTCTCTGTGGTTGCCCCTTTAGGCACCTCTTGTTCTAACCAGGGAGTCCTACCTTTGTACAGAAGCAATTTTGCAGCTTATTGGAAGCTGTTTCAATAAAACAACCAGGGTTCAAGAAAACAAAGATCCCGTTACTGCTTCTGTTTCACAATAAGAAAGTGGAAATTCAGAGTATCTATCTTTAAAACACAACCAAGTAAATAACAATTTGGCACCGAGAGCAATGAGTTCATCTGACATCTGAATATACACTGCTATTAAATAAGATGAAGACTTGCCTCCTTCAGCTCTTATGTAAATAGAACTCATCTGCGATGCAGATTTTATTAATTAACTGGCAAATCGAGAAAACCCCAATAGGCTGTAATTGAACTTCACGTTGATGATAGATGAGGAGACACTTACAGGCCATCCGCTGTGTCTGCACAGTCACTCCTGGAGCTGCTGCCATACCCACCCTTCCTCTCCGCAGAAAAGCTGCCCCTCCTGAGCAAAATCAAGAAGATCTGAGGGGCAGACACCCAGAGCTGACAGGATACCTGGCACATTTGCCTCCTGAAGCACTCTCTGGCTGGTCACGCTGCTCTGCAGGGCATCGCCCGTCTGCAGCTCCCAGACTCTCGCAGGAGGCAGGCGTTAGCTGCTGAACCTTTAACAAAAGTGAGGATGCTCGTAGTTTTGAGGCGACTTTCTACCTAATCACCTCTAACATGGAGAGGGGACACTCGTTAGCACCCTGGAGAGCTGGGTGGCTCAGATGTGCCTGGGGGTCCCCGGTAACCTCAGAAATGTAAGATTTCCAGATACCTGGGGATGGTATATGCTGGTGATAATATACGCTACAGAAACACGCCCAAATCCAAGACCTAAGACAAAGCACAGACCGGTCAGATTTATCTGGGCCCAGTGGTGACTCCCTGCTGGGCAACATGGACAGTGACAGGACAGCCCGTGTGGGAGAAGGCAGCCCTAAAGCCCCGCAGCAGCGCCGTGCTGCCCTTCTCCAGCAAGGCGGCACGCGGCAGAGCCCAGCAGGAAGGAGATTAAGGCGTTATTGATGTAGGGGGAGAAGGTATGAATGAAACAACCCCCTGCATGGGTGCTTTGCAGTTCTTGGTGGGAAACTAATTTTGCTTTTATTTTGCTAGAGAAACAGCGAGGTGGCAGCGAGGCGCCCACCCTTGGAGCTGCTGAAGCCTGGGTTCATCTCAGCATGGGAAGGGGAAGTGGCATTTGAAACACTGAGATGTGAGAAGAGTTTCATTATTGCTCTGGATGGCCCCTTCATTAGAGGAAAACACGGTATTTAATGAAGGGGAAAGAAAACAGGAGCTCCCTGCTGTGTCCAGAAAGGCATCTCTTTTCAGCTTTGCTTCATTCCCCTTATTTATGGGAGGGAGGGAGGCTGGACCTATCCATCCCTGTAGCACCGTGTCCCTGGGTCTCACGAGGGGTGCTCCAAGGCCACCCCAAACCAAGATCTCCCTGCAGGCAGCAACTCACAAGCGCGATCCCTGCTGGACTCCCCAGCTTTGGGGTACCTCCCTGTGCCCACACTCAGGTGGTCGGAGGCTGGCCTTGTGTGTGGGCACAGGGTACCGAGGTCTACCCCCTCTCCAAGCACACGCACCCCAGGTGCTACGCACCTAGCAATTCAGTGCCATTCCCTTGTTATCAAGGAGAAACTGAGGCACGGGAGATGCATTATCCACATTTGGCATTAAGTCTGAAGACCGTGTTTGATTAAAGGGCACAGGGAACATTCTCCCCATGGCTACATTGCAAAGTGCCCTCAGATTACCAGGGAAGGTCTTGGTTTCTCATGACTGGCTTAAGCAGCTCAACATGGGATTGGGTCAAGCTAATTCTTCCCAGCTGGCACCAATTATTTGGCAAGGTAGATTTGCTCTCTCAATTATACCCCACAAAGTTTTTAGCATGGAAAGGCAGAATCTCTTTTCTTTCCCTTCCTCCTCTCCTAGTAATTGGGGTTTTTTTTAGCAACATGTCAACAGACTTCAGGAGTAGAACCGGCTCGCATTCCCTTTACTGGGACGACTCTAGCTCTGCTAGGAATGGAGATGAAAGGAAACTTGCTTTCATCCCAGCATATGCAGGCAAGAAGTGGAGCATGAACAGAAGGAAGATGAGCAGAGGAGCAAGCACTATGATTTTATTCTGGGTCCCTGCACCTAAAGCTGTCCTTAATCACCGCTCATGACTCATAGCCATTTCTTTCACTGGGAGCTCCAGACAGGGTAATTTAGTTTCAGAGACTCAGAGACATTGGCTGGAAGGGACCTCTGGGTGTCTCCAGTCCAACCACTCATAATTTGCTCCCGGAATTTGCTCGGGATCTCTTGTGACCTGTTCTGTTCCCAAAGTAAGGGGCTTTGAAAGTGTCCTGAAGTGAGAGAGCATCCTGCAGTGGAGAACATTTTGGAGGGGGAAGAGTAGCTTCAACTTTCTCTTTGCTGCTCTGAAAAACTCCCCAGCCCACCTTCACTAAGCCAGCTGCACCAGGAGATGAACTCTGGGACCTGCGTGGGCCAGGATTCGTGGGGAACAGCAGGAGGACGGGATCCATAGGATCTCAAGAGACTGAATAAAACAAAAAGACAGGGGACAATGCTTGCAGAAAGCAGTGAGGTTCAAGATAAGGTCAAGAGCTGGAGAGGGGCTGTCTGTGTGAAGGGTGGATAACCACAGACTCAGACCATCAAACCCAGCCGTCATCTGACTTTAATCGTTTTTTCCTGCTTGATTCTCAGCTGCAGCCAGAAGCTGGACTGAGGTTTGCCAGGAGCCAGGATCTGAATCTGCTCTGAGACCCTTTGCCTGTTCTGGCTGCTTCACCCCAAGAGCCAAGTGCCTTCATCCTGGGCCTTCACACATTATTTACAAGACTGCAGAGACCTCAGCCCCTTATCAACCTCATCGCTAGGACCTTCCAGTGACTTCCAAGCGAAGGAGCAAGTTTCCTGTAAATTACATTTCCGGCAAGCATCTCTGCTAATTAAAGATTATGAAATGAAGTTACCGTTGCTTCAATTACAATCCATTCACAGCTGATACCTTCCTCTTTTCCAACGTTATTTATTTATTGAGGGTGGGGAAGGAAGGAACCACACTCAGAGTCTCCAGAAGTTCTCTGGATGTGGAACAGACTCAGTTCTGCCTCGTTACAAGGAATAGATCCCTGGAGAATGCAGGCTGATTGCAATCTAATTTATGGCATTCATCAACATATGAATTAACGCTGGGGTCTCAGATATGAGATCTCTCTATTTCTCCCTCCCTCCTCACACAGGCTCGGCAGCTCGGCTCCGCTGCCACGCTTCCTTCCTTCCCAGTACTGCTTCTTTCCTTCATTAAAGAAACAGCCTTGTTTTCGGTTAAGAAAGCTTGTTTACGGTGAATGAACTGCATCTCACCTGGCTTTCTGTGAATTAAAGTTAACTGAAACCAAGGAGGATCTAATCCCTGTTTTGAATAAGTTTGGGATCTGATGCTCGGCTGCTGTGTGCCTCAGCTTCCCCGTCTGTGACACAGGGATGCTGTTCCCAGCTTCCCTCTGAAAGCTGCGGGGAGAATAAAAATACACTTGTGCTTTGGAGCCCCGCAGAGAAGTTTGTAGAAGGCTTTTATGTGTTTTAGTATTGCTCCTCTGTATTGTTCTTGGCTTTGACCTTTGGACTGAGCTGGACAAAAGAATAATCAAAGCAAGCCACTTATATTTCAGGTGCATGTTGGACACTTGGTAAAGAAAGCCTGAAACTGCAAAGTCTTCTGGTAGCTGCCATTAACCCATACGGTGGCTGGAAGCCCCGGAGCTGTTGACAAGGTTATAAATCATCAGCAGTGGAGGATGAAGGGCCGCTTGTCTGCTCTCTGCCTAGAGGCTGGCACGGGCAAAACACGACAGCCAAACAAATCTAAGGCCAGAAAGCCGGTGCGCAGCATGCCTCGGGCAGGGAAGGGAGGTTTGGGAATGGGATGAGATGCGCAGAAGAGCAGAGTGCGTTCAGCTATTTAAAGGGGAGACTTTTGCTTCGTTGACATGAGGAGGCAATAGTTGCATACAGTAACAGTGAAGACAGGTATAGTCTAGGATGGGAACTATAGGTCTATGATGTCTGATTGCTAGGGTCAGGCTTCCTTTCCTTGGGGCACAGCTCCACAGCCAGAATTGGTTTTGAGACTGAAATCTCAGTGTCTGTGCTCTCTCACCAGTCAGATCCCAGGGTCACCTTCAGCAGGGACCCATTCTGGAGAAAAGGTCTGTGTGCAATTTCATGGAAGCTCAGCAGAACCATCAGCGGAGGGGCTGCTGCTCCGTCTCTCACCTGTTCTTCCTGAACTGTCTAAATGTGCATGGACTTAGTGGATGTGACTTAGTTTTTTCCCTTCTCTCTTATAAAAGAAATAAAGCAGGTAAGGTCATTTTTACACTAATCTATAGATCCCTCTGTCCATCAAAAATATCACAGTGCTCCAGGGAAGGAGGGAGTAGGCAGGTCTCTGTGCTTGACGGGACAGAGCAAGATGTGGACGCCGCCTGCAGTGAAGAAGACTCAAGTTGGATTCACTGGGAAAAGCTATAACCCGACACTGAAGGACAAGAACTGACTGCACAGTTCCTCACTGATGAGGGACCTCCCTCATCTGAGGAACAGCAGGTTCAGCCAGGAGAACATGCCATGAAATCAACGTTTTGAAAGCCAAGAGCTTTGGTGAGCTCTGGACTATTTGATGTAACATTAGTGGACATTTAATACTTCATGGTGGGGAAGTGCAGGAGTCAAAGGACTATGTCTCTGTGTGGTTAACAGCCTACGCAATGAAATCATGCCCTGCTCATTATGAATTTCATCTTTAGTCTTAATTCAGCCTTCTCCTGGGTGTTCAGTTCCTAGAAGGGAACATTTCCCTGGCTGAATTACTCTTTGGTAGCATCAAGCAGGCAGATTGGAAAATACAACGTACAGCACTATCATTACAAAATAAAAAGATGGGAGGGGTGCAATCACACCTCTGGTTGCAGGTGGGTTAAAAGTGGTTTCCATACTTGTTAATACATATTTTTGACTTTTGCTGGTTCTGCTCCTGAGTTTATCCTATCCCAAAGTAATCAAGTGTTTTGCTGCCACTGCCAATCACAGCTCTCTGCTGCTGACAAGAGAAGTGTTGCTGCTAGAGGTGGAGCACCACAGGGTGCTCGAGGCAGTGTCCCTGCTGAGACGCAGCAGAGCTCAGTCCAGGCTGGAGCTTCTTCATGCTCCTGTCGCTCAGTCCAGGGCTGCTGCAGTTCATGAGGAGTTAGCTGATCTTACCTGACCTGAAACATCCAATTTCAGTCCAGAAGGGTTGTGCCCGCATCTTTCCTCCATTCCAGTACCCATGTACCCATAGCAGCTGGATGTTCTCCTCCGTGATCCATCATTTGCTTTGGAGCACAAGAACGGGAGCTCCTTTAATGTAAGCATGCCTGGCATGGCAGAGCTGGCCAGGACATGGCCCCAGGGGTTGGTTTCCCACCTGTGAGTACGGGAACAGTCTGCAGACACAGATACAACCCAAGCAGGCAACAACGCATGGATCAGGCATGCAATGCACTGATGCTGAGCTGAACGGGTGCCTGGGAAATAGCAGGTAAGGGTTATGAAAGGTGGTGGGGAAAGGGCACAGCTGGAGCACAATCTGCAATGCAGAAGAGAGCACTGCATCACCTCTCCGATGCAGTGGTGGATTAATCAGGAGTCACAGAGTGTATTTGGAAACTCAGCTGCATTTTACATGCTCAACCCTACTCAGCTCTTCCTCCACACCTGAAACACCAGCATGACTGTACAGTTCCCATGTTAGAAGCAGGTCCTGCTCTGGGAGGAGAAAACACCAGAGTAAAGACTTTGCAAGGGACAGACAGCAGAGCTGCACACCCCGATGTGTGTCTGTAGGGGAAAGAGAACTAGCGTTTGGGGAGGTCTCTATTTCTGTACCTCTAGCTGCGATGGGGAAGTATTTCAGGAAAGCAGGTAAGTTTTCCTATTTGCCTTGCTGAATTCCTGCATCTCTACCTTACCTGCTACCGTTGTTGACATTTAAAGTTTCCTCCTGGAGCCCACGTCTTAGCAGGTGGACGGACACCTCAGTCCTGCCCTTTCAAACTCTCTGAAGACTCAAACAGGGTTTGCATCCATGCAGTTTCTGCTGCATTTTGCTTGAAAGAACCAGCTGGTGACTTTTTTATTTTAGCTCTACATATCCGGCTTAGATGGCGGAGAAGACAGAAAATGTAGAGACTGCCAGCTTCTCCCTCCAGATCCCTTTGAGAGGCTTTGGGAGGTGTTGGATGCCAACAGCCTGGCTCGCCTTCTCACTGGATTTCAGGATAGTGAAGCTGTGAGTGGAGAGGGACATGGAAAAACCAGCACTTTTCCACCTGTTGGGATGAAGACTTCCTGTTCTGTTTGGCCCATATGTATCGGATTTACCCATAGATAAGCCCTGCAAATAATTTTCAGCTATTTTTACCTGTTCTGTGGCCAAGCAGTGCTTTCTAGGGATGGAAAGAGAATTCACATAATTCACTCTTCCCACCTCACTTCCATTGCAATTAGTCCCATTGGCCTGGGCTTGTTTACTTGGGAAATTCTCCCCTTTCACAAAGCAAGCTTTTCATGCTGGATATTTTTGTGAATGCCTTCAGCCTCTCAAATCCATTGACATTTTTTGAAGTAGGGTAGTAAAGTAGAATAAGCCAAGCTGTCCGTGAGATGGTGCCACACGCAGAGTTAAAACCCCACTTTGTTTACCAGAGACAGCAGACAGGGAAGAGTCTTCCTAGGCAGTGCACTTAATACGGCATGTTCTTGATGTCATTTATTATTATAATCTGGACTTCTTCAGCTTTGGGAGCATGAATAATACAGCATTAAAAAAACATTTTTTTAAAGGTGTTTTTATATATAGATAGATAAATATGGCTCATTCTGATTCATCTGCTAAAAACTGCTGTTTTTCTGTGTGTATTTGTTTGTTTCAAGCAAAAATCGCTGGGCAAAAGGAATGCCAGGAATGGAAATCCAGGATAAGCCTATATTTCACAACTTCTTGTCATGCAGGAAGGCTGCTGACAAAACTTTGGAACAGGTCTGGAATTTGCTTGGAAATGAAGTTGCTGCTCCAGGGTGTAGCGCAGCAGCCATGCACAGCCACGGCAGGGAGGCAGGGAAGAGCATCCGACCCATCCAGGGATGGATGAAGGTCAGCATGCCTCATCTGTGCGAAGGCTGCAGAGACTGGGACACGAGCTTCTCAGCCCCCACGAGCTAGCATCTGGATATGAATGTGGATGTCACCCTGCATAGCTAAAATTTGAATGGTTTGAAGAAGTCCTGTCAAGACCGTTTTTACCTTGTGCCAAGTGAGGGCATAAATCTTTGTGCTTCTTATTCTGCTGAAGAGACGCGGTGGCATCTTTGGTGGGGAGCGGGGTATGGTGTCCGCAGCCAGCGCAGAAGAGAGACAGAGAAAAACCTTAAGACTGAAAAACGACCCTTGGGCAGATGAATGTCTCGCTCAAAAGTATGGATAGACATATTGCTGCTGGAGCGGCACCTCCTGATTATATTCTCAGCCAACTTCTGGATAGCTCTTGGCCAGGGCGAGAAACAAAGCCTTCCTATGCCATGACACACTTCACAGCGATGAACAGCTACACTGCTCTCCACCCTGCAGCTCAGTTTGCACCTGACAGTCGTTGCCACATCCATCCACAGCCTCCATATCCCTTACATGCCGCAAAGGAGGCCACGCAGCCAGCAGCGGAGCTGGGAGCAGGAGCAGATCTCCAGCCATGGGCTGTAGGACAACCTCAGGCTTCACCTTCCGTAGAAACCTTGATATCTGGTCCCAGTCACAGACAAGAAACCAGACCGTCTGCTCAGGGCATCACTCGCAATGTGTCAGAGTGGGTTTTTTCAGCTCTGCATGGACATCAGCATTATCAAAGGCATGTCCCAGTAGTCAGTTTGATCCTGCCTGTATGGAAATAAAACACCGGTGCTCTGACTGGGGAGAGTAAGCCGTAAAATAAAAATGCTAAGGAAATAGCTGAAACAAACACTCAACATCCATCATGAGGGACAAGATCTTTCTTGACCCACTAAAACATTATTTGTTCTTGTTCCCAGGGGCCAAAACACCGCTCTTCTGCATGAGATATGTGTGTCATTGGATATGTGCATATCCCTAAATTTAATTTGTCCAACTGCATTAGGACAAGCAGCTAATTCTGAAATTCATTTTGTTCCCATAATCAATCCCTCTGCCAAATGGTATTTGGGTGGAATTGTGGAGATTGTGATTTTTATTTAAAGTGATTTATCTAAATGATTAGCAATGTTCCCTAAGTGGAATCCATAGCAATCCTTTTATTCTTCCCCCATCACAGCAAATGCAAACTTTTTAATAACAGAGGGTTTGAAATACAAGGTTGTTAAAATCCACACTTTTATATTTCTCTGTGCTTTCTCCCTCTGTAATGGGATGGAAACCGTAATCGTGGAAATAAAGCCTCCCTTTCAGACAAGAGATGCAGAGGGTGTATAATGAACAATTAAGCATCTATTTAGTCACTTTGAATTGATATGGGTGTTAATGAAAATGAAAGAGCCCAACTTTACTTCTACTGCAGGGAAATGCAAAAGGTGGAGGGTTTGGTTTTTTGGTATTACCCTAAGCCCCTTTAATGAATTCAGTGCCTGCAGCAGACCTCAGAGCTCCCCCAAGTGCTTTTCCAGCCTCTTTCCAGCAGTGCTTGGTGGAGCTCTGGGAAACCCATGGGGGCTGCCCTCCATCCCGCTGGAGCGAGGTCCGGGCTGCTGTCACCAGCTGTCCCCAGGCAAGTGGAGGGCCGCCGGCTGATGGTTTGCTTCATCCTCCGTCGTGCTGATTCACAGCCACATGTTTCCCAGAGAGCCGGGTGTGAGGTGTGGGAGATGGGGCTGTGCCAGCTGTGCCAGCTGTGCCAGCTGTGCCGCAAGCCCCTGCCAACAGGGAGGCACGACGGGGACCACCAGCATCCACGCTGCCGAGCTGCTGGGCAGTCCGGACAGGCTCAGCAAGGGGGTCTCTGTGGGTCTCAGCTTTCAAGGGTGCCCAAAGGCAGTGAACCCCTGACAGCCCCAGCTCAGTGGGGTACATGGGCTCAGAAATGGCCGAGAACCGCGGCTCCTTTGGCCAGCACTTGTGAAGCAGTGGGGAGGCGAAGGGAGTCAGCCAGGTCTCAGTACGTTCTCCCTTTGTCTTCACATGAATAAAAACCAGTTGGCTGATGGTACCCCAGGTGGGAAAGAGCTGTTGTCATTCTGGTTTTATAGGTGGGGAGGCAGTCTCTCACCTGCAACCCTGTTCAGACATCCCTTCAGACAGTCCTCACTGCCTATGAATTCCTCTGTTTGGGCTGTTTTGACCCGTATCACACAGGGCAGAGACCCTGACCCAGCTCCCCGGGGACTCTAACCCAGGTCTGATTAAAGTACTTGAAGGTGGTGAGGACCTTAAGGCCTCCAGAGCCAGAGCATCCCCCTTTGCCCTCGGTTCCTCTGATTAATCCCCACCCCCCACCGCACAAACACCTTTGCAAATACTTCACCCCAAATCCCTCAGCTCCATCCCCTCCTGGGAATATCGGGCCACAGCGTGGTGGGAGCCCACCTGGGACAGTTGCACCCAGAGCCCCAGGTAGCAGAGCCAGGCACAGGGATGGTTCAGCCCGGACCAGACACTCTCCCTTTCCCCCCAGTTGATGCACTGGTACCATGGCAACTGCTAACACCAAACAGCTGCGGTGAAAATACAGCTTCAGAGCAGCTTCAGTCCCCAAGGAGCAGTGGGCATGTCCCGGGGGTTATCCTCTCCTCCTGGGTACCTCAGCCAAAGATGTGCCTCCAGAGTGGGGAAAGCCAGACTGCACTGTGGTACCCCTGCGTGGAGCCCAAAACTCACCTTGCATCGAAGAGTTTCTTTAAAAAATATAATCTTGCCACATTTTCACTCTTGGAAAGATAAAATCTAGCATGGCAGGACTCAAGAGTCTGAGAAAGGAGCTGTTTGCCCTTAGCTCCTGACTCCTGCCCTGGTCCTCAAAGCACCCCTGCAGCTTCATGCTCCAGAGGCAGAAGAGCAGCTACGACCCCAGGCATCATGACGCTGGGGCAGGGGGACATCAGGACATGTCCCATTGCAGGACATGTCTCTGCACGGCTGCTCATCACCTACCAGATGTGTTTCTGTAACCAGTCACAGCTCTGTCGCACTTGTGAAAAGAAATTTTAGGAGGCTGTAAAATGGTCCTGGGGGACAGACGTCACTGTGACCTTGTCCATGCACACTCCAAGGGGGGCAGAGAAGCTTTTTTCCTCCACATTTTCTTTGCTCCTGGGCTGTACAATCTGTCCATCACCTACCTGAGCCTTGGATTTTATTGTAAGGGAGAGATGTTGCCATTTTATTCCATACCCTTCCAACCCCCAGGAAGCTGGCAGGATTGCTGCCGGCTGGTAAAACACACACACAAAAAAGTTAGTCTTTTGCTATTATTTCTCAGAAGCTCCATTTGGCTGTATTTAGGCCTAATGTGGTGATTTCCTTGCCCTCATGACAGCTGTTTCTTACATGGGGAAGCTGCAAAAAAAAAAATGTAGATATGAAAAATGGAGCTGTGATTTATTTTCACCTCCAAATATAGAAAGACAATTTCCCCCTCTCTAAGATTTCCTCTTCCTCCTCTTTAAATAAGTCCCAGTGCCTTCAAACCAGGTCAGCACCCCAGCGAAATCCCATTGCCAAGGCAGATGAGGAGATGTGTTGGTAGGGAACCCGGACCAGTTTAAACCCATCATCAAGGTGACCAGGGACAGGCTGGCACTTACCAGTTTACACAGACAGCTAACCAGGGAGGGGAGATGGCGAGGGAGCTCAGCCCCGAATCCTCTGGGCTTTCTGCAAATCAGGCATCCTGCTGATGCCAAAACTTCGCTGGGCGGAGGCTGGGGGGGGGAGCATTGCTCCCCTGGGATGCCGGCGGTGGGATTGATGATGTCCGCCCTCCTCCCGGCAGCGCCCGCGATTCGATTTCTCTCTGCCGGCGGCGCAGCTCCCAGGCAAAGCCTGCGCTGAGCGCTCACGACCGGGCTGGAGCTGGGGGCTCGTCCCCGAGGGGACGCCAGACCTGTCCCCAGCGCTGCCTGAGCCCAGGCTGCCACTGGGACACGCCGGCTGTGCCCCCGTGCACACGCGTGTACCCACGCGCACCCCCACGCACGCTCCGGCTGCTCCCCACCTTCCCCTCCACTTCTCCGGGAAGATCCAGCGGCCGGATCAAGGCACGTCTTTCGGCATCGGAAGGATTAACTCCCCGGGGAGCAGCGGCGGAGGCTGAGCCTACGCTCCCACCGGGCACCGCCGGCTCCACAGCACGCCTGGGAGTTGCGGAGCTGACCTCTCGGCGGCTAATCCCCCTCGCTGCTGGCAGCCGGGGCGGCTGGGAAGAGCGAGCGGGGCTGTAGGGTGAAGGGCCGGGAGGGGAAGAGGACGGGGAGGAGTGTACACACACACACACACGCACACGCATGCACGCACACCCCGCAGACGGCAGGCAGCGGCACCGGATCGGTTGCTGTTTGCGGGGAGGTCGACAGGGAGCCGGGCGCTGAATAGAACAAGCCGGAGCATCAGGAGAGCAGATCTGTTCTCTTGCAAAAGTCCTTAAGGTAAAACCCGAGAGCTCCTCGTCTCGGCTGCCCTTCGGAGACCGGGCGCTGGGCTCACTGTTGTCGCGGTTGTCATCTCTGACTATGATTTTGTTTTTAAAGGAATCGATCAGGAGATGCCGGCAAAAGAAGTTGCTGACAGCCAGGCTGGCACGGCCGGGAGCTGCATGCCACCGGCTCCGTCACACGCTGGGAGCGACTGAACTTTGTGGGTTTTGAATATATGTTTCTCCTCTGCGGACGCTTCGGGCAGCGTTACGGGGAGAGTCTCGGCACGGCACCGCACACCTTGCGCCTGCTATCACCCAGACCAAGCCTGGGGGACAGCAAAGGGGGGATTTCTGTCTCTCCAAGGACCATCACCTGTGAAAAGAAGCTGGAGAAGGGCAATTTATCTTTCTTTTCCAGATGACTGAAAATACCTACAGGATCCTGTCTCTGCAGTTTTCATCCGTGAGTAGCATCAGGGAGAGACAGCTGAGGAACAAAAATGATATCAGCCAAAATCATTCCAGCACCTACTTTTTCCCAAGGAACTTCATGCCCGTAGGGGTTTGCTGCGGGCATTTCCAGGAGTGAGGACCGAAGTACCACAGTTGCATCCCTACCAGATCACGTAAGAATTTGCAAGTGAGAAACCTACCCCAGCAAGACCTTCTCTGCCTGATTTGCAGTACATGGTTTGGTGTAAGCACGGCAATTCTTGCCTCTTTCTCTCCCTTTTAAATCTCTTGGGCTTGGAGATCTCCTTCCTCATTGCAATTATGATTATTTGCAACATCAGTGCCATCAAAGATTGGAGCACTTTCCTCTCCCAGATCCTCCCCAGCGTTAACAAGACTCTGAACTTGGTACAGCAAGTGGAAGCCACCACTAGCTCGGTGGTAAGTGTCCTCCAGGACCCCGAGCAGGACAACTACCTGTCCAACAGCCAGTCCATGAACTCCAGCAACTTCACGGCTGGCCTGGACCACTTGTTCCAGTACTCGTACTCGGACAATGACCAGCTTTACAAGGAGTACAAACCCCCTCCTCGAGACGCCATTCCTCTGCCCAAGGCTGTCCTCTACCTTCTCATGGCAGCCCTGGTGGTGGTAGCAGTGGCGTACGCCATCGTCGGGCATCTCATCAAGGACCTCATTCACGACTTTATAGGTGAGTGCGGGCATCACGCGTTGTGTGTATGTGGTCAAAAAGAGCCCGGTGCAAAGCCTGGGGATGCTGGCTGGGGTGTCTCCTTTGATTTGGGTGGGGTTTAGACCAAGCCTTGACCCTTTCTCGTTTACAAGTGCGATGTGCTGGGTTCTCCAAAGTGAACTCTGTGTCAATCAGCTTCCCAGAGAAAATCCTTCAATTTAACCCCTTTCCTAAAGAAACGATGCTTGTGCGTGTGTGTGTGTAGAAATGTGTTCGTGCGTACGTCTGTGCTGCCGAACGATTGTAAAATCCATTGGCCCGTTTCAACTGAGCTTGGATTAGAGGTCTCCAGAATGAAAAGTTTCATGGCAACAGATACCTGAGCGCAGGATAACAACCCACTAGTGCTTTGTGAAATAAAAGCTTAACCCCTCATCAGACACCAGTGAATCCATAAACTCCCAGGAAACGCAGTCTGGCTCCCTTGTACAGCACTTAGCACAACCATCACAGCCTCTGACGCTGCTGCAACAAATCTATAAGATGATAGCCCAAAGAGTACGCATTTTTATCAGAACTGGCTTCCTGGCTCTTTCATTCCACCCTGTTGCTGATGAACGAGGTCCCTTGTCATTGGGGACGAGAGCGCAAACACTCTGCTGGCTGTGGCCACCATGGGCAGGCAGAAGTGGCAGGCAGAGGTGCTTGGCTGTTTACGGCAAGCCCTCAGTGGTACTCTTACTCTTTGCCCCATAATTTGTATGGCTGGGGGTGCCGGGGAGCGCAGATGTGCCTAATTCCCTTCTGAATCCCCGGTACTTTTGGCCCCCACACCCCAGCAGCCAGCTCGCCATGTCCTTTTGGGGCACAGCGTCCTGCTGCAGGGAGCTGGTGGCAGTTTTTCAGCACGGACGGGGGGCCAGGAGGGATCCACAGAGGGATTTAAGCTCCTGGCTCCTGCAGATGCGCATACCTTCCCTGAAAGCTCTGAGGAACAATGTCCTCTGCAGGGGAGCAGGGCTGAAATCCCTTTGCACACCCCTTGCTCCAAACCTGCCCCCACCCCAGCCACAGATGAAGTCCTGCAGGCTCCGTCTCTGCAGCGGGAGGGAGATCACACTCATCTGGAGCAAAATCCACGCGTTCATTCACGATTCCCCTTTATTTCCCTGCTCCTGGGCCACAGGAGATACACACCAGCCAAAACTCTGACCCGCTTGCAGGGCAGGCAGCACCCATGCCTTGCTGATGGGAGGGCAAGCCAAGACCCTCGGGCAGGGGGTCCCAACCTGGCAGGGGCTGGCAGATCCAGGGCACGGATATTTGGGGAGGAGGTATTTGGGACAAGAAGGGTCAAACCTGCTGGCAAGGAGCAGTGCTCGAAGTCTCACATGAAGCTCAGCCAGGAAAACGGCAGGGAGCTGCTGCTGAGGAGCCTTTCTTCACCCCAGCTGGAAGGGAACGGATACTGTCTTAAAGTGTTAAATATAACACTTAATCAGCAGCTTGCTGGGGCTGTAACGTCTCCTGGCTCTGCCACTCATCTGATTTAGCGTTGCCTTCCCAACAAAGGTAGGCAGCAGGGACAGCACCTAAAAATATACACTGCCCTGAGATGCTCAAAGGACCGGGTCAGAGCAGGTTAGACACCCCCCCGAGGCAGGAGCTGGTCCAGTCGCAGTGCCCCGCGGAGCAGACACCCCTGCCCCCGATTGCTGGGGTCCCTGATGCAGAAAAGCATGGATGTGGGTGCTCAAAACCACCCCTTGGGTGGGTACTGCAAAGCAGGGCCAAAATCCACATAAATGTCATGCCCTCCCTGGGCAGGGAGGGAGGCTGAAGCCACGGTCGGAGGCACCCGTGCCCCTGCGATGCTATCTCCTGCCCTACTGACCTTGGGCACCTTTTGCTTTTGCCTCTACGTGGGACGGGGTCAGCGGGGTGTCCCTTCCCTGGCAAAGCCCTTTGCAAAGGGAATTCCACAGCCTTTCACAGCACCGCGGCTGTCCCGGGGCTGGACAGGCACAGGGAGAGCCCTGGGGTCTGCCCGCTTTCTGCCACTTCGGAAGAAGCCCTTTCCCAGCTGAACGCCCTCGCCGAGGGCAGAGCATCCTCCCTGCCCTGGGTGGAGGTGACATCTCTCCGAGTTAGGATCAGAAATCCAGATGTGAGCTTCTGCCCCATCCAGACAGAGAGGAGAAGACATTTCCCAAATCCAGCAGCACCCCTCAGTGCCGAAGGCTGGCTCCGGCTCATCCTATTTAGCACTCCGGGCCAGTCTTCACACCATTTATACGCTTAAAATGAGCCAGTCCTCAGAGGAGAACGGACGAGACCGTGTTTGTTAACACTGCCAAGCAGCAGCCTTTAAAGAGAAGGTTTCATTTGAATGAGTTTGCATAAAATTACTTCAGGGACAGGACAGAGGGACCGAGGGATAGTAAATAAGAAGCTCTGTATTAGCTGCCTTAACACAATGCCTGGATTTATATACTCGGCAGCAGCTCCAACCTCTGCTATCAGCGTTTCTGTGCTAATCATATTTAGAAGGATACAGAGAAGGATGGAAATAAGACGCCAAAGGGCTGGAGCCTGTTTCGGGGAGATTAAAGTGTGAATAGTTAATCGCTACTTTAAACAGTCACTCGGAGACATCAGGGATGATTTTGACTCCTCAATAACAGCTTGTAGGACACGGCTGGGGGAGTCAAAGCATCACCCAGCCCCGTGCACTCACGGGGACCCTGAGAAGCGGGCGCTGGGCTCGGTTCGGGATGGCAGAGGGGCTGTTGGGATGCTGCCGAGCTCTTCCTGGTGCCTTCGCCCTGCAAAATCCAAACGTTTGAGACACCGACACCTCTCTCACAGCCGCTTCTTAAAATTCCAATTAAAACTTGTCCAAGCATCCCTGGGGGGAGATGAATGCTGCTGCGATGCCCAGTGGGGTGGGGAGGAGGGGAAAATGGGAGGCTGCGTCGGCGGAGAGGGAAAGATGTGTTGTCAGAGAGGGCGATGGCAGAGTTCCCCTCCGGCCAGGGTGGGGATCCTGTCTGTCCTTGTCCCTCAGAGCACCTGGGTATGGATAAAAGGGCTCTGCAAGAGCCTGTGTTCAGCCTTTCCTGGAGAGACCTGGCCAAGGAAAGCCCAAAATACCTTAATTTCTCTCTGGACCCTCCCCACTTGCTCTGAGCTGACAGTGTCTCATGTTTGCGACTTTCCCAAAACTCATCAGGCGCCTCTGCTCGGGGAGGGATGCGAGCCCCCCGCGGCGGGAGGACGGCTCCTGCGTGAGCGTGGATCAGACCAGACTACCAGTTAAGACAAATGGGGTCGAAGCATTTGGAAAGCAGCTTAACGCAGGAGCGCTGGAGAGCTGCCGGAGACGGCGCTGCGGCGAAGTGCCGGCTTGGGAAATGACAAGCCTGTCGCCAATGAACGAAGCGCCTAATTACCGTAATCCTTGGGAATCAGCCCGCCCTCCCTCCCCCGTCCCCAGCAGTTTGCTGAATATCGCCCTTATTTAAACACACAAAAAAAAAGAGAAAAAAAGGGGGGGGAGGGGGGAAGTTTGACTGGAAACAAAGCAGTTGGCATGGAGACTGCGGCGCGTGTGGTCCCCAGGAAAGCATCTCGCTGCCTGCACGGGAACCACACGGGAAGGGTCTGTGGTCTGCATGGGAGCTGATGCTTTGCGGGGAGACCTTTGTCGGTGTCACGTGGTTCAGCCGAGATCTCCTCCGCGTTGCTGATCTCCGGAGGAGACCCTGATGAAACTTTTCCTTCGGGAATGGGCCCACGGCAGATGCCCAGCTGGGGTAAGGCAGGGCAGGCTCGCCGGCGCCAGCGGGACTGTGCTGGTCGATGGCTTCAGGACTGCTCAAAACCCTAAGCCAGTCTCGGAGTGGGGTCTTTCTTTTCTTTGTTCTTTTGACCCTCCAGCTGTATTTTTATTTTTCAGCCTTATCTCCACCGGCCACATTTCAGGCTTCTTTTAGGAAATCATCTCCTTGAACAAAGAAACTGTGCATAAATGTAGTGTTGCTGAAAATAGCTGCTGGGTGATCCTGCAGGGACTCGGGATCTGCTTTTAATTGCTCCCACGCAAAACCGCAGGGCTCCTAGGATAATTCAGCCCATGGCAGGGATTGCAGATAGCATCTCAGGCCTGTCAGAGAGGACTCACGTCTTCTTTTCCAGTTCTGTTTTGAGGATGATTCATTGCCTCCCAAAGTTATGGGAAAAGAAGAAACCATGTCAGGTTCCCTTCTGTTTCCCCACCTCAGCGCTAACCCCCCTCTGACACTACCCCCCTGCCTCAGTTTCCCTTTTTGTGCATGGGAGTGCATTAGGGGTTCCTTAGCCGCTGTTTCAGGGGTGCTGATGTCTAGCAGCGGCTGCTCTAGGATGGTTTTCATCGGGTTAATTCCCACTTCCAGCTACTGTAACAACGGGCAGATGCCCCATCCCTGCATCCACCTGGTATTGCCGCGGCTTCGGGCTGCGGCTGTCAACTGGACAAGCGGCCACAGTGGTCTGGCCCTGCGAAAAGCAGGCAGAGGTGGCCCCACGGACGGCTGCTTTCACAGCCAAACCTTCAAAGCACAAAGCCCGAGCAGTGGGATGGCTCCCAGCACGTGCTGCCGGGGATCGACCAGGGCTGGCCTCGGCGATGTGCCGGCATTTCCATTCCTGCCATCGCGTGGTCCGGTGATGGGCTGCGTCAGGTCCCTGGGGCAAGGACAGTACCTTTCTACTCCTGTGTAACTGCTGGTCTTCTTCAAGCTGAGACCAAGCATGGCTCCTCACCCTCTGGGCATCTTTGCTCTGCCTCCATGGCGACCACAAAGGCTGGAGGATGCAGAGAGCAGCTAACCACCCCCGGGAGCATCCCTGCCTCCCACGTACCACACCTGAGCCATCACCTTTCGGAGACTCGCCCTCCGGAGCAGTAACACTGCCCTATGGATGGGACTGGGATCAAATGCAAGGGTCCAGGGTTATACTGGTGCAGAGAAGCTATTTTTCAGAGAATATGATGATTAATTGAATGCCTTTTCCCTGTCACCCCTTTCCCCACCAGACCCTTCATGCCGCTGACAGCTCTGCAGAGGGACGGTGTCCTTACCTGTCCATTAGCAAAGCAGCGTGCTTGAGCTGCTCAGGGTGCGGGAGAGTTTTGACTCACCCAGCACAGCTAACCTAAGAAATTTCTGCATAACAGGGGAGGAAGAACAGGCTCCAACAGCAAGTTAATTTAGAAAGACGTGAATCTGGGGGAAAAAAGGGACTTCTTGCTAACAAATTACTACTGCCAGAGGCAGACAGCGATTTTCCAGCAGAACAAACCTGGGAGATATCTGCTGATTTTGCTAATGAATAAGCAGAGTCTGTCCTGCAAATGACAGATAACGGTGTGTTGCTGGTGTCCAGCTGTGACTGCTGCATGGTGTCAAACACATAAGGGATACCCTTGAACTTGTATCCGTCGGGAATGCTTTGGCCAGAGCTGGTCCTGCCTTGCTGCAGAGTACAAGGCGATCGCTGGGTCACGACCTGTTTCAAAGAGGTCTTCTGCTCCTGCTGTAGGGAAAAGGGCTTTTTTAGCAGCTGTTTTCACACCCAGCTCCATTTAAAGCAAATAAAACTAGAGCACGAGTTTGTTCATCTGACGTTTCCCCTTCCGTTGCTTGTTTCCATCGCTGCAGGGAGTGCGAATGTCTCACTGGGTTGCATTTAAATTTCAGCCCTTTCTCCCACCTCCCTCTGCTTTTCTGTCAGGGACATCTCTTTTCCAGTGGCTGAAGTGCCTCATGGACATCCCACCTTGTCACTGATGAATGCAGGGGACCAGGCCACCCTACCAGGGTCATACTGGACATAGAGCATCCCTGTGCCCCTCTGCATGCAGGCAGCAGGAGGCTGCTCCCCGCTGCCTGCACTGTAAGGGGTTTCCGAGCGAGGACCATGCCTTGTGCTGCTGGTACAAGGAGGGGTAAAACACACTCTGAAATCTGGGCAGACCCGAACAGTGTTTTTCTGCCCCAAAAAACACAGTACATCCCAAGGGTCCTGCTTCCAGGGATGCTGTCGAAGACTCAGGCAGAGCCAGGGAGGTGAAGGAACGCTTTGTGTCACATCACTCTGCTATTTAGGGAGAGATGCCATTCCGCAACTCCTGATTTACCCAGTCTACCCTATCTCCTCTCCCCAGCTGCTTTGGATCAATCGCTCCATATCGATCTCACCCCATCTCAGCACTTTCCACCTCGACTTTCACCCTGCAAGACCTCCACAGGCACGCTGAGCCCTGGCAGCACCTGGCGAGTGGGGAGAGGTGTCTCTGGGTTAGATGCTGCTGCCCCAGACCTGGCCGAGAACGTCACTTTGTCCCTCTCTTTTATCTGAGGCATTCACATACGTGCCCATGTGCATGCCCTGATTTTGCAGCACTTGTTAGGAGGCGCTGGGTAGGAGCAGGCGATGCTTTTCCTTACTTCCAAAGTGTGACCATCCTGGGTCCAGGGGTGCCCCTGCCCCAAGAGCGCACCATGGGACCCCTGTTCACCCCAGCTCTGCCCTTGGGTGCCCCATGTCCGTTGGGCACCCTCGTTCAGCCCAACTTTGCTTGCCTTCTGGCTGGAGCCTGTGTGAACCTGGATGTGGACTTTGCTCCAAAAGAGGATTTCATTTTCCTCTCGGTGGCAATTGTGTCCATTTTCTGTTGCTCATGCAGACCCCCTGCCAGATGTAAGGGATGAAGAGAGAAATACCTGTCATTATGCTACGGGCTTCAGCTGCCTTCGGTCAGTCACCACTGCCCCTCGGCTCCCGGCCCCTCAGCACCCTCCATCACCTGATTACACCCCCCCGCAGGATTCATTATCCGAGGTTTCTAACACATGCTTGTGCATGACGTGACATTGTGCATCCCATCCCTTGCAAAGGTCCTTCTGCATCAGAACAAGGTTTAATCACATCAGGACCAAAGATGTGCAGGTCCCCTCTCTCTCCCCCTCGTCCCTCTCCAGACATCCCATGGGAGACCTGGGGGGACCCCAGTTTCTCACCCGCAGACTGAGCAAGCTGGGAAGGAGCCAGAGGGAGAAGCTGAGGAGGAGCGTGCACAGCTGGGACAGAGCTGGCCAGCAGCGGCTGGCGGGGGAGATGAGAGCGCTGACATTTTTATGGTTGTTTCTCCAGGGTCCTGCTGGCAGGAGATCCTCCGCCGGCTCCATGGGGCTTCGCTCCCCTCTTCTGCACATGGCAACATGCTGAAGTTACAGGCCATAAATGGCCACAAATAACGTGTAATTGTGTAATTACTTCACTCCTTACTTACACAGTCAAATCATAAAGGCATCGCAGTAAATACCCTCTAATGACAGCCTAATTACATCTTCCTGCAGATTACCGGGTAATTAGATCCAGCAGGCTCCAGAAATAATTCCCAGGGAAGCAGAGGTTCGGATTAACGCGTACAATCCAGCCCGCACTTACCCAGGAATTAGACTGCGGCAGCCTCACGCAAGCTGCCTTCCCCGGGCGCCCCGGCCAGCCACGTCCCCTTTGGTGACGATGGAATGGAAATGGCTTTTGCTGAGCCCCCCCGGCCCTCTCCCGAAACACCCATCCTCTGTGTTTCTGCCTTTGTCATGGTGCCATGCCCAGCTCTTGCTTCTTCTGCTGCCTGCAGATGTCCCCAAGGGTTCATTGCTTGGCCACCAAATGCCACCTCCCCTTGCTCACAGGTATGCAAAGCCGTGGTCTTTGCTTCCCGTTACAACCCTCACCCAATGGCCCCCGGGATATTTGGGGACCTGTCACTTCTTTTTCTACAGGTTATTCCCCTTGTTCCCTGCCGGACCAGCCCCTGCTCCCACTGGAGTTTTACCGCTGACGTCAAGAAAAACAAGCCGAGATCTTTAATAGTATTTGTAGGAGGAAATCTTGTTATTGCCTTCCGGATCCTCCTCACGCCAAGCGGCTGCACGGGGGCTGGCACAAGCCTGGGAGGTCTTGGAGGCAGGAGGGGTCGTCTGGCCAGCACAGACCCAGCCCGGGCTGCAGGGCCAGGCTGGGAAGCAGCCGGTGGAGTGTTTGGCTTTGGTCTAAATCCAGTAAATCCAAGCAAAATGGAGGCTATAAAGGAAAAAAGACCTAAATGAGCCTCCTGAGCTTGGCTGATTTCCTCGGGGAAGGGTTGTGATGGGGAGCCCAGGATCTGGTGGGGGCTGTGGACCACGCAAGTGAAAGCTAAATGTCCTGGTTGGGACTGGGGCTCCCCAAAAGCCTTTGGACCATGTCTTTGCTGAGTTCCCCAATCACTCTTGCCAGCACCGCGGTAGTTGTGGGGACTGTGGTGGTTCTTCTCCTGTCCTTCCCATCACACAACCAGCAGACTCCGCTGGCACGGTGATGGAGGTGAACAAAGAAGGAAAAACAAGGAAAAGACAGTCACTCTCTGGCCTGCGCCCAGGGTGGTGGGAGCTCTCTCCTCCTTGGAGCCTGCACCCACATCCAGCCAGCCCACGCCAGGCAGCGGGCCACAAGCCCCTCTGCTCCCTGCCCATGGAGGACGGACACCCACCCTGGCTCCACAGCACGAGCATCACCCCGAAAGCCATGCCCCGCACCCTTGGGGATGGCATGGCCCAATGGCTTTAGGCTGGAGAATAAAGTCAAATATTGCATAGCAAAAATGACAAAACTTCTGGGTTTTCTTCAAAAAAGAAGGAAAAGCTTTGGGGCTTTTGAAAAAGCCCCAAAATTCGACCTATGGTGCACACACCAAGCACAGGGAAGACCACAGGTCTTTCCAATCTCTCCTCCTCACCACTGGTGACCCAAGAAATGAGACCTTCATCTCCTTTCATCCCTGGGATCCCACCCTTGTATTTGCCACAATTTGCCTCGGTTTTGCTGCAAAACTTTTTTCCGCAGCCCACAAAGAAGCCAACATCTCGCTGTGATTGCGTTTCTCTGTCCCTGCTCCACCAGGCAGCCTGCCTCCTCCACCAAAGAGCTGCAACTGAAATCCTCCTCAGGGACAGAAAAGCCTCTGAAACACCCCATGCCACGAAAGAGAGAAATGTTATTTCTCGAGAGCAATCCGTTGGTGAATAAGCAGAATCCCTCAGAAACTACTAAACCAGGCCGGTCCTTTTGTCTGCCTCCCGACAGCCATCGCCACTTTATTTTGGGAGCAGGGCTGAAGCAGAGGGGTCCTGGTGCTCCACTGCCCACCACTGTCAGGTTCTGCCTGGCCCTAGGGGCTCCTCTCCCCTCATCTGGGTTTCCCCAGCTTTGGTTTCCCCATTGCTGGTGCCTCCCCATGGCGGCTGGACATGGCCTCTCACCACACCAACAGTCAAATTTTAAAAAAATATATGTATTTGGGAAGTGGCAGCACCTGCCTCCGCTGAGCTGCAGCCCCTTGTGCTGCTGGGGACATCTCGGTCACACCGCCATCCAGCAGCAACCACTGTATTTTGGAGGGGGATCGGTCACCCCCAGGGTTGTGAGAGTGGCCAGATCAGCTCAGAGCCATGTCCTGGAGCTCCGGTGACCTGCCAGCAGCGCAGCCCCGAAGCAGCCCATGGAGGGTTTGAAGCCCTGGCGTGGCTGTGGTACACTCCCATGGCAGATAAGCCGTGTCCCCGGCCATGCCTCCAACCCCATTTGGATGTCACACAGTTATTTAATTGTCCCCTCCGTTTCTGGCAGCAAAAACCTGCTGTAGGAAATAACTGCTTTCCCGTGCTGGTGAGCCCAGATGCGCACTTCACTTCAGAGACGCTTCATTTTCATTTTTGGGATTAGCAGGGTGACTTCATTTGCCTAAGCCAGGAGGGCTTCCAGAAACCAGCAGCCTGAAAACCAGCCCAGAGCTGGGAAGCGCAGAGACCCCAGTACCATGGGAGCAGAGGGGGCTGAAGGGGCAGGGGAGGGCGAGGGACCCTCCTGGGACCCCAAAGCGAGGGGTAGGATGTAGCGGGGGGCAGCGATTTCCCAGCCAGCGTTGACTGCGGGGCCAGCCGGAGGTAACCAAGGGCTCGTTTTGTGCTTTTCCCTCCTCCAGACTGGATCTTCGGCCCCAACCCGGATGACAACAGCAACAAGAGTGACGTCAACTGCATCAGCAACAGCGTCAACGAGATGAGTGAGATGCCCGAGGTGCTGCAGCACCGGGACCGCCGGTCCCAGGACGTGGTCATTGCCATCGGCGAGACCTGCCACCTGCCGCAGCAGACGTGACCGGTGCGGTGGCCGGGCCAGGCGGGATGGAGCAGCGGGATGGAGCGGAGGGATGGAGCGGAGGGATGGAGCAGCGGGATGGAGCGGAGGGATGGAGCAGCGGGACGGTGTAGCAGGACGGTGCAGCAGCCATCTTGCCAGACCGGGCAGTGAGAGGAAGGGATGGGCAGAACCCGCACCATGGAGCAAAACCCTCCTCGCCCCAGTTTTGCCAACCTCTAAGGACCTTGCCGGGGCGGGCGGCATCGCCCCTTCTCCCGGGCTTGTCAGTCCTGCCCTGACGTCTGCCCACGGGTTCGTGACCTCCCTTTTTTCCCTGTGAATAGCAAAAAAAAAGCAAATGCAAAATACACCCACCAAACAAAGCTCGCAAGAGAAACGAGCCAGAGAGGAGCTGGGCGGTCCTTTGGTGTGCGGCTGTCCTGGGGATGGGGTGCTGAAAAGGGCAAAGGAGATGAGGAGGCTGCGTGAGAAATGGGGGTGTCTGTGTTTCTGGGGACAGGGAAACGAGCCCTGCCTTTCTCAGCCTGAGGAACACAGCGCACCCCTAATAGCAGGGGCCGGAGCATCATTTTCCCCTTCTGAAAGCGCTTAGGGAAAATGGATGTGGTTTCAACCTCCTGCTCTGATGGCTTTTAATGAGAGCCATTACCAGCGGTCCCACGCTGGGGCTTTGTCAGCTTCGCAGCAAGCAAAGGCAGTAGCAGTACCACAAGCCTCCCCCCAGTAATTAACCATTTCCAATCAGATGCGTCATCGCTGCCACCACCATTTTTCTCCCATTTTTTTGGCCCTGGGTTTGTAACGTGGCTGCTCTGGCAGCTGCCAGCCAGCTCCCATGCTGGAGCTGTCGAGGGGAGCCGGGCAGCGATGCCATGGCAGCGCAAGGGGATCCTGGGGGGTGATCCCAGGTCTGTGGGCCCCTGGGGGCGGGACTGCAGCGCTGAAGCTGGCTGTGGACTGGGGAAACTGGGAAGGTCCAGATTCCTGGGGGACAGGAGATTGTACGGGTTGGGGGGGAGCTGGTTTCCTTGCTTCCCTGACCTTTCAACGTTTAGAGGCTGGGCATCACGGTCACCCACGTGCCCCCAGCCGCTGCTGTGGGGGGACGGTGAAACCACGTGTCCGGCACTGGCACCGCTTTCAAAGAGACCGGTCCCTGCCATGGGGACATGCCACTCACCGGCACGACTGGTCCACCTGTAGCTGCAGGCAACAGCCCTGGCAACTCTTCTGCATTGGGGACCCATCGCCCACCAGCTGCTGGAAACACGGTGGGGGCTTCCCTGAGGATGGAGGCAGCCACCTCTGCTCCAGCCGAGTTCTTGCTCCCTTCCCAAGACATCTCGGGTCCCACATGCTGTGGCTGGACCATGGGGAGCTGCTCCTGCACCAAGCAGCAGCTCGCACCCAGGGCCAGCGTGGCTGTCACCCACCCCAGGCCACTGTCCTCCAAGCAGGAGGCGAAGGAAGGAGCCAAGCTCCCTCCTGTGGCCGCCTGCACCGGGGTCCACCGGGCTGCTCAAGGCTGAGAAGGGGCCAACGAGGAAGCGCCCTCGGCCCACTCCCCTCCTCAGCCTCCTGGACTCAGGACCCCCGCTTTGAAAACCCTCTTTTGCAGGGATGCAGGGAGGGATCCTGTGCTGTCTCCATCCCCCGGACTGACCCAGCCCTCGGGTACAGTGGTGTGCATGGGGGGGCAACCACCGACCGGCTCAGGGTCACGGCCGGTCAGTGCCAGGAGCCAGGCTGGCACTGGAGCTGTGCAGGACCCCGCGGCCATAGCTCTTTTCTCTACTGACCCCGCTGTAACCTGCCACATGCCAGGGCAAAACCGCAGAGGACAGCAGTTTCCCACGCCGCCTTCCTTCGCATTCCCCCATCCCCGCATCACTGCCGTCATCTGGCACCTGCCTTCCCCCTGATTTGTCCCCAAACACGTCAGCAGACACTGCACTAGCGCTGAGCTCTGAGGATGTTTGCAAGCCTGTCGGAGAGTCCCAAGAAGCCGTGGAGCCATTTTGCCTCTGGACACTGGAGGCAGAGCATGGCTTTTGGCTGAAAGCAGCCCCTCTCCCTTCAAGAAATCAGTGGCTTTCAGTCCAGCCGCCCACCCCTGCAGCTGGCTGCATTTTGGAGCGTGTCCAGCACCCTGAAGGAGGGTGGCAGGACAGGACCAGGCGGACGAGCAAGGCTGCGAGGATGGGAAAGGGAGAGCTGTATGGGGGCCGGTGCAAATGGTACAGCAACCTCATCTGCTCTTCTCACCCACCAGGACCCCTGCTCCGGGCTGGGCTGTCCCTCCCCAGCCCTTTCCTTGTCCTCCACGTCCTCCGAGCAGGGGACGAGGGTCTGGCCATCCAACATCAGGGGCCCAGGGAGAAGGTCCATGGGAAGAGGCGCTGGGGGCTGCTTTACTCAGGGAAGGTTTTGGGGGATGCTGAGAGGGAGGGGGGGCTGATGAGGGTGCCGGGCTGCTCCGCTCCGACTGCTCCAGTCCCTGCACCTCTTCAGTGCAGGAGGTTGCTCTTTAAGTCCCTCTTTCCTCCCCTAAGCGCCTTAGGGAGCAGGGGTGAGAGATGCTGGTGCTTTTTATAGCAGTCATAATCCCTGCTGCTCACACCGCCTGCGCTCTCCTGCCCCAGGGCCCAGGGCTGAGCCTCCGAAACGAGAGCTGCTGCCCAAAAACCGCCTCGAACCCCTTCGGTTCCCAGCATTGCCTCTCTCCCAGAGCACAGATCCCGGCTGGGGCTGGTTCTGGGCTCAAAACCCCTTTGCAGAAGGCATTGGAGAGCCACGAGTGTTGCACCCCCCTCCCAGTCACAGCATTCTGCTGGGGAGGGACAGACAGACAGACGTACAGAGACGCATGGATGAGCACCGGAGCAACTGCCTGGCCTCCCCACTCTGCTCTGAGACTTGCGGAGCTGGAATCAACCCCACAGCACAGCCACAAGAAAGTCCCCAGGAACAGGAGGAGCTGGGGGAGGCTGGAGGTTTCTTTCCTTTCTAATCTCCCCCACCTTTAATAAGAGGGAAACTGAGGCAGGGAGGGAGGGGGCAAGGGGCAGAGCGCTCCTGGCCCCGCAGCACAGAAGAGCCCTTTGCAGGGCAGCCGATGAGTTTTAAAGGCCAACAAAGCTCCACACCTGGATGTAACCCCAGACATAAGCTTTGGTGCTTTATCGGCGTGGTTTTGGTGCTGGGGTGGCTGGTTTCCCTTACCTGGGCTACGCCCACAAAGCCAGGGATGGCATTTGGGCCATCCAGGCTTCATCCCTGGGGATGGAGGAGCCTGGGGAGAAGGGATGTCAAATGGGGCAGCAGGAGGTTTGATGGGACCAGAGCGGGTGCCTGGGAGAGGCATATTCCACCTCTGGTCCCTGTCCCGGTGGCCAGCGCTGTCCCCCCACCCAGCCCCAGTCCCAGTCCCGGTCCCCTCCCAGGACCACGACTATCCATGGAGGACAGCGAGCGCTGCAGCTGCTTCACTTCCATTTGGGGACATCCCCCTCTGGTCCTCCTCCCCATCCTTCCCCACTGGTGTGCCCGACATCCCCCTGAGAGGTGGCCGTGCAGCAGGAGCCATCAGCCCTGGCCAGGCAGCGTCCCTGCCCTCCCCTGCCAGCCCCTGCTGCCCTCCCGGCTGCCGCACGATTTCTCCCTTAAGCAGCTCAGCTTTTACATCTCTCCAGCCAAATGTCCCCCTGGCTCTGCACCCTGCCAGGGGGAACCCAACACGTCTTCTGTTTTACTGCCCACAGCAGATACAATTTTCTCCAGCCCCCGGGACCGGGGGGGTCTCGCAGGAGAGGGCAGCACGGGAAATCCTGCCTAAAACTGTTCAGACCCTGCCTGCACCGCTTGCCCCCTGCTGCAGTCTGGCCCCTGTCTCCCAGAGCCTCTCTGCAACACATTTGCTGCAATTTTCCCTTTAAACACCCCACGGGGAAAAAAAAACCCAGGGGGGTTCTTCTAGGTCAGGCTGCGCTAAGACGGTGAAAGCAGATTAATTTCTCAGAAGAGCAATTCAGATTTTTCTTCCCCTCCCCGCCGGGGACCGAAGCAGGGCTGGCGGGCGGGAGCACGCACATCTCCTGGGCACACACGGCTTTTGGTGTCACCCCTGGGGTGGCACTGAGTGGGGACATCCCCAGCTCCCAGCCCTGGAGGGGGTGGGGACGACGACTCTTGCCAAGTGACGGGGCACGCAAGTGGGAAGGAGGAGGTGGCCCAGCTGGGACCCTGATGGGCCAGGGTGGGTGCCCGCCACCCAGGGAGGAGGAAGGGGAGAGCTGTGCCACCGCTCCCTCTCGGCACCCAGCATCCCCGAGCCCAAGCCCATCCTCGTCATCCACCCATGCTCACGTGCCCACGAGGCCCGGAGCAGTCACACTTGTTTTTCATTCCCAAGGAGTGCCGGGAAGCTCTAAAGCCGGAGGATTAGTCTCCAAAGCAAAGGCCTGGCCCGCTGCCAGCCCAGGCAGGGAACAGCCCGGGGAGGCCGTTCCCAAAGGCTCAGCTTGCTCCTGGCTCACGCTCCAGCTTTGTCCCTGTGTTCACCAGCCTCCCGGTCACTCAGCTGCTGACACCAAGAGCAGGGGGGAGCTCAGGGGGTCCCTTTGGAGGTTCCTGTAACCCTGGGGCAGTGGGAAGGAAAAGCTGGAAACCGGCTGGAAACCCAGGACACAAGAACCCTCCTCTGGGCTGGTTTAACCCCATCCTGGGAGGGTCCTGGGCAGGGTGTGAGGAATAGGCTGGGTGAGAGGTGCTGGCCAGAGGAGAGCTGGACGATGGGGCCAGGCTGGGTGCCAGGTCCCCCAGGATGCCATCCTGAATTGGAGGTGGTTTTGGCTTTCCCTGGGGATCACCACTTTGCTCTGACCGGCACCAACACTTCAGCCTTTCCCAGGAGACCATCCCTGCTGCCAAAACATCACAGGGCTGAGAGCAGGGCTTGGGAGCATGACCAGCCCCTCCTGCCCCATTTCTTGCCCTCTCCTGCCCCACGCTGCCTGCAATGGGTCAGGCAGCGCAAGCCCTGGGCTCTGCTCCCAGCACTGCTCCCTGGCGAGGCTTACAGAGAACCTTGGGGTGCACTGGCCCGTCGCTCCCCCAGGGGTTGGGGTGGCCCAGGGGACACCCCCCACTGCCACGGGTGTCACTGAGTCACTTCATCACACCGCTCTGGCTGAAAACCTTCTCTCAAGGGGTTTGATTTTCAGGCAGGTCACCCTGCAAAGCACCCCGTGCTCAGCCTGGGGGAACCGGCGGGCAGGAGACCGTCAGCCCCAGGTTAGACTTGCTTCATCTGGACCTTTTTTAACTGTTCAGCTCCGAGCAGCGGGTGCCAGAGGCACGGCCGCGGCGGGGAGGTCCGAGACAAGCCTTGAGACAAGCCGGTGCTTGTGCATGGCCCAAAGGGTGCATTTCAGAGCAGCCCCAAGCAGCCCTAATACACAGAGTTTTCCTCCGAGCACCTGATCCCTGAGCAATGCACACGGAACGGTACAAGGGACAAGAGGGAGCATCCCCCCCCCTCAGCCCCGAGGAAGGTGGGGGTGCCAGGATCTGGCCCCACAGGCTGCACTTGCACCCACACATCCCCTGCACCCGCTCCCCAGGACACCCCCAGTGATGCACCCCATGCCGGCAAGCCCACGGGGTTGTGTGGGGCCATGGGGCTGCCGGACCAAAGGCAGAGGGGTTGGATGCCAGGCTCTTCTCCCCCTGAAAAACTTTCACGCTGCCTCCCCGCAGGACCTAACATAAATTGCTTAAATGGCTGCAGCGCGCAGGGGACAGGCCCTTTCGGAGCCAAGCTGCACGCAGGGAGGGAAAAGCCCAGGGGACTTTTTAATAACTAGCGAGGGGAACTATTAAAGTGTTTTACTGCCTCGTTAAGACAGTCTAATCTCTCTGTATATCTTAAAAAACAAAAAAATTGGCTTGCTGGTGTTTTTATTGTAAGAGAGGTGGGTGTTTTCTGGCACCGCCTGGGATCCTGCCTGCTTTTATCTGCTTGTTTTCTTACCTGATCCCGGCACTGGACAGCCCAAGAGCAGCCCAAGGGCAGCAGCAGGCAGGGCCAGGCAGACCGCTCCTCCCCGGGCAGCGGCGAGGAGAGAGGCTGCAGATCTGCGCTGCGGGCTGTTTCCCACCCATGGGTGCTCTGCACCCCATTGCTGTACCCACCTTACAACAAGACCCAGGTCCGCAGGGTGTTTCCCCAGGGCAGGTTTGGGACACGTTGGGTCTGCATGTGCCTGGGCAAAGCCCAGAGGTGGGTGACCCCTCGTCCAGGCAGCCCGGAGACAGGGCAGGGAATGGCAGGAAAACTGCGAGAAGGTCTTAGCCACCCCTCCAGCTCCAGGGGCTGGGATTTGGGGGATACCCAGATTTTGGGGCTATGGGCAACTTAGGCTCAAGCAAGCTAGGCTGAAGAGTCCATGCCCAGGAGCCCCAGCAAAGGCTTATCTGCGGCGATACAGAGCCATCCGACCACCGGGGACTAGGTTTGGAAGAGGAATGGGCTGGGTGTTTTGTTTCTAAGGTTTTCTCCATTTTATTTTCTTTTATTTTTTACCTCCACCCAGCAGAAAATGGGGAAATCCTGCCGAGTCCTGCTGGCTCCAGCAGCCCCCTCTCCATCTGCAAAAGCTCACGGTTTCAAAGCCAGGAGCCAGAACGGATGCTGAGGCCGGGATGGCAGGGCTGGATAAGCAGCTTGTGCTTGCTTTGGAAAGGCTGATGTTTGCATGAGCACCGGCTCCAGTGGTTTTAAACGGACCCACCCAGGAGCAAATCCCAACAGCCTGAAATCAGAGCTGTGGCTGCTCCTGCCCCGGGCTGGGCTGGAGACGTCTCTGCCCTACACCCAGACCCCCATTGAACGTCCTGGGTAGAGAGGCTCAGCTAACAGGGCTGGCAAACACCTAGAAAGATCTTCCCTAGAAATTTGAGGCAGGAAGGGCGAAGCTGCCATCTGTAGCTGGAGACATAGTTCAGCCAAGCTCAAAATGCCCCATCTCCCAGAGATCCAGTCTCACCAGCATCCTCGCTCCCAGCAGATGTGCTCAGGTACCCGGCTGCTTCAGGAAGCGTGATTTTTAAGTGTCACCACCCTGATGGGAGAAGGGACAGATCCCCGGACACGTGGTCTGTGCATGTTTCAGGACTGGGGGCTAAACCTGCCCTGCCTGCAGAGCTGCTGGCAGCTCCAGGGCACTTCAGACCGGAGCCTCTCCCCTTCCCCTAGAAACCCCCGTAAGCTCGGCAAAGCACCAACAGTGTGGCCTGGGAGAAACGCTACCATTTATTAAGCCAGTTATTTTTTGTCGAGAATGATTTTAACACCGCTGGAGGACTTACCCCGTCTCCCCCAGGGACCCTCAGCTGATTCATTGCATGCAGGGCTAGAACGAAAGCGGGGGACAGCTGGGCTTGGGGGACATAGTGGCTCAATGGCAGCGGTGGAGCTATGCAGGGAGCCACGAGCTGCTCACAGGCGACGGCAAGCCAAGCACGGCTGCTCCGTGCTCCGGGGCAGGCAGATGAGACGCTCGCATAGGGCAGCCTGGTCCTGGTTTGCTGGGATTCCCCCAGGTCCGCGGCAGGTGCCATCTCTGGGAATTTTGGACGTTGTCCTGCTCTCCATGTCCATCCAGGGAAGCCCTGAGGATCTGCAGGGGAAGGGAGGGTGCTCGGGGGTTTCGGTATGGAGGGTAGTTTCCACTGAAGGTGCTGCTTCAAAGACCCAAAGCTGAACCTGTCGTGCACCCGACCACCTTCCTAACCACGGCCAGCTCACATCTCGCATCTAGAAAGAGTCACAGCCAGATCTTTCCTCTCTCTTGGCTTCCCATTGACATTGGAGATGTTGTCCCCGCTCCCACCAACCCAGCAAGGAAAGAGCCAGGCTGCGACCCACACAAGCACCACGAGAGCAAAGCCATCACAGCACTCAGCTGGGGACAGATGCAGGGTTGTGAAGCCAGGACCCTCCAGGCTTGTCCACGCGCATGGAAGTGCCCCTCTCCTTGAAGCAGGGGGCTGCAGGATGCATCGTCGGTGAAGGAAGCGGGTCCTGCCCAAGCTTACACACAGCTCCAGCTGCAAGCCATGCTCTACAAGCCAGCGAGGGGCGAGGGGTGTGCTGGGAGGCATGGTGGGTGGACAGTAAAAGGCACAGGCAGAAGCCAAGGCTAAAAGGACAGAGAAGATGTCTCCAGGGCAGGGTCGTTGCAAATCCACCCCGGCAGAGGAGCCTCGTGTTGCTGGTAGGGGGCAGAGACCTGGCACCATACATCACACAGACGGAGAATCCCGGCCATCACCCCCATCACGTTGCGTCAGGGGAAAGCACGAGCCTTTCTGAGTCTGAGCCCCGCAGGCTCTGCCAGGCTGCCCGTACGCTGCCACGTCCCAGGGTTTCTGCAGGACCTGGTCCCCAGGTGGGAGACAGTCCAGAAACAAACTGGGAGAACTGGATCTCCATCTCCCACCCGGTGTTTTGCCCCTCTCGTGTAATCACATCAGGAAGGGAAGTCTGCAGCGTCATCCTTCCTCCGCAGGGCACGGACAAGGGCTCCCCAGCCCAACAGGAGCAGCTACAGTGACCGCCCTGATCCCATTTCAGGTCGGCTTCACAGAGGTGTTTAAACCAGGCAGGGCTTCACCTGCCGGGAAGGGGGTTTTAGCATCCACCATGTTCTGTGGCCAAACCCAAGGTGCCCCGGGTCAACTCTACCCTGGATGGACACTGGCCTTGAAGACAATGATGGAAATGAGCACATCCAGCAGGGATGCCCTGCTGATGGTCCTGCCCCGCACCTCGCACCTCGCATGCTGGTGCCACTGAGCTGCGGATGCGTGGGAGCATCTCCTGTCCTCCCTGGGTAGCTGGTTTGGGGGAAGCGTCCCCAGTTTTTGCATGTGGGAAGCTGAGGATTAGAGGGCAGAGGTGGAGCCAGGGAGAGATCCCAGCAGTCCCGCTGTCCCAGGTTTCCCCACCAACCCTTCCCCACCACCAACGTAAAGGACAACAGAGGAGCGACCAGCCACCTGCAAGCACCACCCCAAGAGCAAAGGATTAAATTTACGGGAACCCATCTCATCCCGCCTCTCCCAGAAATTTGCCATGGGGCGGGCACCCCATCCCTTAGGGCTGCATCACCAAACATTGATGGGGGGGTCAGAGGAACAGTGCAATACCACCAAGCCAACCTGTCCCCCCCTCTCCAGCCACCCCAACTCTCCCAAGCAGAGACAAGTGAAGCAGAGCAGGCAGTTGGGAGAGCTGGACTGGGAAGGCAAAGCCACGGGCTACAAGAATGTCACATCATCCTGAGACTGGAGCCAGCGCCAGTGGGCATCGTACTCCAGGTGCAGTTTGCTGTTGAGTTTGCAGTTCTCGAAGTCAGCCTCGGCTTTCCGAGCCTTCCCAGCCGCGTTCCCCTTCCCCAGCCTCTCCCCAGCCCCCGATGGCAATTTGGTGTCTCTGCCTGGTTCCAGAGGGGAGGGCTGCTGGCCCAAATACCCGTTGGCCACCTGGGACTCCTTAGCAAACCGGTGATCCTGGGGCAGCCCCGGCGGGGAGAGGTCCACGTGGGGCCACTCGTGCTCCGCTTTGCCCTTCTCTTGCTTTGCAAGACCCCTCTCGGGGTTGATCCTGACCCAATCCTGCTCCGCTCTGACCAGGGCTCTGCCCGGCATGGATGCGGCGGCGGGTTCGGCGGTGTTTTGGGAATACTCATCCATGTCATCGGCCAATGTGTCCAGGTAGCTACCGACGGAGATGCTGTCCAGCCTGTCGTTGGGGTCCTGCAGGCTGTCCCAGCTGCCCCGCCGCGAGGCCGCCTGGCTCTCCACCAGGCTGTACTGGCTGCTGGCCAGGCTGCTGCAGCGGCTGGTCAGCGTGCTCCTGTCCTCCAGCAGCCACTTCACTGCCTCGATGCCCTCGTTCACCACCACCAGCTGCTGAAGGATCTTCACGTCGACCGCTCGCAGGTAGGCCTGGCAGGGAGACAGAGAGTGGGGGGTTTTTGAGGGGACCAAGGTGACCCCGGTGGCCGAGAGCCCCAAGTCCCAGCCCATCCTGGCAGAGGTGCCACCGCGGTGGCCGCAGGTCTCCCAAGCTGCTTGATGAACAGAAGAGCATGGGGGAACGGCATGGGGGAACAGCCTGCAGGGAACCATTCCAGGGACCCTGTCCAAGACCTGGGGACACAACCATTGGGGACCAACGACTTATGGCACCCAGCGGCCATCAACCCCTTGTCTCCTATGAAGTAAGCAAGGAACTGGAGGCATTGGGTGCAGATCTGAGCCCAGAGCATCCCCCAAGCCCTGGGAGGCAGCTGGGACCAGGCAGGAACGTGCTGAGGCATTGCTTAGGGCAAGGGTCTGGCTGGACCATCAGCACCTCCCTGGGCTGTTTCGGCTGGGCCTTCATGCATTTACTTCCCCCCTTCTAGGGTCTGATCCAAGCCTGGTGACAACATGACACGGCAGCATTTGAAGCCTGAGACCCAAATCACTCCCAAAATGGAAAAGGACGGCGGAGGGGGACAGGGATTGCAGATCACAGCGCTCGCCTCGCCGACTCCTGCCCCTCCGAGCCCGGGGAAAGCTCTTTGCAAAACTTCAGTTGCTGCAGAAACATCTGTTTTCCTAACGGAAAGCCCCGCGTGCCAAGACATTCCTGTCTGTGTGATACTGGCCGCCGAAAGCCACTGGATTTCCCCTGCGCAGGACGCAAATATTTTGCCAGGAAAGGGAATAAGGCGGCGGTGAGGGGAGAGGAACCCATTGCAGGACAGGTACAGGCAGCCTGGGAGCTGCAGATGCCCACGGACTCTGTCCCCAGCACCAGCAAGCTGTGAAGGAAATCCATGCAGCTCCCCGGAATCACTTCCAAGCACAGCGCCCGGTCCCCAGCATCCGGTGCCCTCAGAGTCACCCGCCCGCCCACTGGAGACCCGCCGGTCTCTCGAGACCCCCATCTCCGGTCCCACAGCGAGTGCAGCAACAAAAGCATCCCAGGAAGGAGCCTGGGAAAACTCCAGCCAGGGTTTCGGCATCTGACACTTCTCAGTCCAGAGGATACAAAAAAAAAGGGGCAAAGATTTGTGGAGACCCAATACCAAACCCCGCATGCCCTCCCCACGGTCCTCAAGCTGGATTTAAATAAAAAATAGCAGCAATATGCCTGGATTGGGGCAGGAGCCAGCTTCGAAGTGCAGAAACTTCCTTTCTAGGCAAGTTATTTCAAAAACTGCCTACAATGGACTTTTCTGCATGCGCTGCTAAAGCATCGGGCCTTGGCAGGGAGAAGATGCGGGAGGAGGAAGGCTGGGAACCCCTGACAGGGGGTTCCCCTTTTTTCTCTGCCAAACGTGACTGTGGTGGTCAGAGATGCAAGGGGAGGCACCCTGAGAGCAGAGGGTGGGAAAACACTCCCCACTTTCCATATTTTTTGCTGGAAAGAGTCAGCCGTTGATTTGCTGCTATTTCAGGCCAGTCTGCCCACTCCCATTGCACCCGGAGAAACCCCCTCTCCAGCAAGGCAAGGTTAGCGTGGGAGGAGACCGAGGGCCAGCTGCTCTCTATACTCTCTATATTCCTCCAGATGCAGTGATGGGTACACCACACCAACCCCATACCCATCCCAAAGCCTGGTGCTCCCCACACGGTACCCACTGGCATCCGGACCCAGGGTGGTAGCAGCATCCATAGGAGAGGAAGGCGACCGTGGTCCTGAGTGCATGGCTGGGGGCGGAGGAGACCCGCCTGGATCCCTGCTCCGGGATGTGACACCCTACACTGCTCCGTGCCTCAGTTTCCCCACATGCATCCTGCAATGCTGTCCTCCCCCACATCCACAAATGTCTCCCCCTCTTTCAAAGGGGACCCCATAGGCCAGAGGAGCTGGGGGGACCGCCGCGCTCCTCCCCATGTTCTCTAGAGGCAAGCAGAGGTTGGGAGAGCATCCCTCCGGCGGATACGGTCCTGCTCCCCTCCCCAAGGGAGAAACCCACAGGCACCATCTCCCGTCGAGACATCTAGCCCCAGGGATAAAACATCCTCCTTGCACCAGGAGGCGAGAGTGGGAATTTGCTGTCTTCGCCTCCCACGGCCCCCTCCCAGGCCAGTTTCTCCTCTGACCACTCGGTTTGCTGGTCTGCTGCTGGGAGGGGAATTTTGGTTCTTGTTCATGGGGATGGGGAGATGGGGGGAGCCCCATGCTGGGTTTTGGGTACCCGGGTGCTGTTCCCAGGCTGCTGACCTGGGTGCAAGGTGACCCTGCTTCTTCACCGGCCAGTGGGAAGAGCCAGGGCAGAGAAAGGAAAAGCCTTTCTGAGCCGAGGTTAATAACACACGGCCAAAGCCAGGCCTTGCAGACCTGCTGACCCTGCCTGCACCTAGGCAGGGCAAACACCACGGCTGCTTCCTCCTCCTCCTCCTCCTCTAAGCAACCCAGGGCCCTCAGACCTTTCTCCTCCGGTCAGAGTGCAGTCTGGAAGCCGGCATGGAGGGAGGATGAAAGCTTTTATGCCGATGGGGAATATCGAACCAGCCAAAGCGCGGGTGCGGAGGGCTCAGGCTGGGTGGGTCCCCAGCCCCCGGGTGACAGGCAGGGATGCAGGCATATTTAGCCTGTTTCCCTATAGAAACGATGCTCATTCCCTCCCGCTCGCGTGTGGGTGCGTGGGAGAGTCCCTTCCCCCAGCAGCACTTGAACCCATTGCCCAATCTCGCCACGTTTCCCGGAGGCGCAGGCATCGCCGGTATTTGCTCCCACCACGAAGAGAGGGAGGCGAGAAAGCTGCCACCGGCACTCCCACGGTCCGCGGGAAAGGCTGCCACGGGAGCCCAAGCCTTCACTCGCCCCAGCAGGAGAAGCCCCAGCAGGAAGCGAACCCAGAGAAAACTCCCGGCGATGCTTGTGCCTTGTCACCGAAGGGGTGACACCCGGGGGAGGGGGGGGGGGACAGGCACGCAGGGCCGGACCCACCACCGTGCCCTTGGCGAAGGTCCCTGCCCTAAATCCTGACCCCCCGGGACACCCGGGTCTCCGCCGGAGCCAGGGTCTGGGGAGTGCATGGGGTGAGGGGGGCAGGACGGAGGTGGGCAGAGGGGTCCATGGGACCCCGGGGGGGGGATGCTGCGTGGGCCGTGGGGGCAGAGAAAGGCCGGAGGGGGGGGTATGAGCTGGGGGCTGTTAACCCATAGAGGAAAGAGCAAAAGGGGGGGGGTGTCCCCAAAATGCAGGCAGAGCGCGGGGCACTATTAGGGGGCTGTTACCGGGGGGATGCAGTTACCGGGGGGGATGCAGTTACCGGGGGGGGGCAGGCAGTTACCGGGGTGCCCCCGTGCCGCGGGACTCACCAGCTCGAGGCGGAGCGCCCGGAGGCGATCGGCGAGCGGCGGGCGGGCGCCGCGGGCCGGTGCCGGCGGTGCCGGCGGTGCCGGTGGTGCGGGGGTAGTCTCGGCCCGCAGCCCCCGCAGCAGCCCGGCGGGCGGCCGCCGTCCCACCTTGCTGGCCAGCTCCCGCAGGTCTGCGGGCAGCGCCTCCCCGCCGCCCTCCATGCGGGTGGGGCGGCGGCGCCGCGCGGGGCGGCGGCCGCGCTGTCACCCCGGCCCGAGCCCCGGCCCCGCCCCGCCCGCCGGCCCCGCCCCGAGCCACGCCCCCCGCCTCCACCTGCCCGCAGCCGGCTCCCGGGTTCCGGCCGCGCACCAGCGAGGTCCGCCGGGGAGCGCAGAGCGGCGCTGGGGGGCGGGGCCCGGGGGCGGGACTGGCGCTGGCCCCGGCCCCGCCCCCGCGGCGTCTCTGCGGCGCCGGAAGCGGCGCGGCCCCGCTGGCGCTGAGGGTTGGCGGGGCGGCGGCGGCAACGCCGAGCCGGGCCCTGCCCTGCCCGGCCCGCCCCAGCCTCCCGGCGCGGACCGTGAGTAGCGCGGCCGGCACTCACCCTCCGGGCCGCACCGCCCGGCTCCCGCCCTCCCCCGGCTCTCCGCGGTCCCGAAACGCCTGGACCCCCTCATACCCCCCGCCGCTGCTCCGGGGGGGCCGTCACTCCTTGCCGCCTCCGTCCTTGGACGCCTGCCTCTCCCCTCCCTCCGCCCGGAGCGCCTTGGTCCCCTTCGCGACCCCTCCCCGCAGTCCTGGGCCCGCGCACCCCCCGAGTGCCTGGGTCCATCCGCGATGCCCCGCTCCGGCATCCCCCGGGTCCTTCCCCTAAGGGCTCTGGCTCCCCCAGCCCTCCTCTCCCCAGCCGGGAGGCTGCTGTGCGGCCCCTGCCCTGTAACTGGGGCTCCCCACCCTACCTGGCTCCGCTGGGGGAGGCCTGTGCTCCAGCCAGGCCCCTGCCTCTGCCGGGCCTCCGCATCCTGCCCTAGGCCCAGCCGGTTGCATGGGGAGCCTGGCTTCACCTGGGCACAGCCCCTCTGCCCCAGGGGTGCCGGCGTCTGCAGCAGGACTGTGGCCCGGCTCTGGTCCCCATGTCTGGGTTAGCTGCGTCCGCACTAGTGGGGATGGTGCTGCTTCACAGTCCCGTTGCTGCAAGTGGGGAGGGTGCCTCTCCCCACCAGGGACCCTGCAGGCCCATATGGCCAGTGTTGGCACCTCCATAACGCCTGCTGGTCCGGGACCTATTGCTGGCTCGTTCGTCTTGGCCACTTTTCTCTTCCAGAGGGTGAGAGTGGGCCCACCGCACTGCAGCGGCCTCGCTAAGGTGCTGGCCTGGAGCAGAGGTCCTTGCTGGCCCATGGGTTCAAGGGCTTCCCATCACCCCGCTTACAGTCCTCCAGCGAAGCCTGGCCTCCTGGATCGCTCCCCGTGGGGCTGGGAGTGCTGGCAGGCAGGGAGGCTCCGTGGGGCTTCTGCTTGTGGTACATGAGTCCCACTCGTGGCCCCTGCTTGTGCCAGGCTCCGTCTTTGCTGGGGAGAGGGTTTGAAGGCACTCACCTCCCTCACCCTGCGCCTGTACTGTCCTGGCAGGGAGCCCCGATGGACACAAGAGCGGATCAGAGCCCGTCCTGACCCCTGTGCCACGCGGCGGCCTCTGTGCCAGCCCCTGCGACTATGGACGAGTGGAAACCCAACCCCGCCATCAAGCCTCACAAGAAGCGGAGCTGGTACCTTGCCTGGAAGTACAAGCTGATGAACCAGCGTGCGCTGCGGAAGCTCTGCCAGGTGAGTCACCCGCAGGCCTGTGGTGGATTAGGGAGGATAATCTATAGGGTTTACAAGCTTATGGAGCAGCTGCATGGGCGGCGGTGGGTCTGCTGGCAGTCCTGGGTGACCTAACGTGCTGGAGAAGCATAACTTGTCCCCCAAAAAGCTACCTCCAGTGGCTTTGTGCTCATGTGTGGAAGGGTCTGCCATGTCTAGCAGCTGCTTCCAGCTGCAAATGGACCTGTTGGGTGGCTATGACAGGAGATACAATTATCCAGGTGTCCTTGGGAGGCTTTCAGCTAGAAACCTGACCGATTCCTCCCCTCCTGGTTTGGGACCCGTGCCGAGTGCAGCAGGGCTGTGCCTGCAGTGGGAGACCATCCCCGCCCCATTTGGTTTGCAAATCAAGCCTGGTGTAACGCACAACAGGTGGACAGAGAAAATAGGGCTGAGTAATGGGATCTCATACCCAGAGGCAGCTGGCGTCTGGGAAAGCTGCAGGCTTGGTCACTTGTGCTGTAAAACGGCTAATCCTCAGCAGAGCCAGCAGCATGGGGGGTGTCTGGGGGCGTAAGGACAGGGAGGGTTTGGCCCCATGGCAGCGAGCTGCAGAAAAGGGACCATTTCTGAGATGAGCAGAGCTCGGTGAAATCTGGCAGTTGGTTTCTGTGGGAGGGAGCAGGGGAGGGTTTTGTTTGTGCCTGGGAGGACGAGGGCTCGCGAGGGCTTCCTGGGGAAGGAGACTGCTCAGTCCTGCGTCCCCTGGGGTGCTCAGGGCTTGGGAATGGGCCTGGTCGTTCTGGCAGGCATTGCTCATCGTGCTGGGGGCAACAGGCCAGAGCCTGTCTGCTGTCATCTCTCTCCTTCATGGCACTGCTGTGGTTTAAAACACAGATGAAAATTGAGCTTAAAATATGTAAACTAGGGCTGCAGCTATGGCGTAGCCACGTCTACAGCAGCTGGGCCTCTTTCAGCGGCTCTGACTGAGCCAGCCTTGCTAGACCCGGCTGCTGGTCCTGCTTGGTGCTGCTTTGTTCACTGTGGTCACCTGGGCTGCGGGGCTGCTCCCCCGTGTCACCAGTACTGACCAAGGTGAGAGGCCTGGGCAGGTTGGTGAGGTGGCCTTGCTGCTGGCCACCAGGCACAGCCTGCTCCTCGCTGCGAGCCCAAGGCTCTGTTCTTGCCTAAGTAAAAGTTTTCTGTGCCCAGATCCCGAAAGGTGCTCATACTCCTGAGTCAACAGCAAATCAACAAGCCAAAATGCCATAGTGATGTTTATGTTATCACGTTGTCTACCTGTCGCTCTCTTGTCTTATTGCTGTTTTTCCATCTTCCTGAGTTACTTCTTGAACCAGTTTTGCTGCTTGGCAGAGATAGCAGCAACACAGCTTTGAGGGAGTAGCTGGCCAGGTAGGGCGGGGATCCTTGTAGTACCTCTCACCAAGGGCAGGCCTGTGTGTGATCTCAACCCTATACCAGACCTCAGAGAATCAAGGGTCCTAGAGCTGAAAAAGGCACAGATTTTTAGGAAACAAGCTGTTGGGGAGTTGAGGGGCAAAGGAAGAGTCTCAAAACCACCCAAGACCTGTCTCAGCATCCCCTTGCGGGAGGACCAGGCTATGAGCAGTCTCCACCAACCTCTCCCCTCTCCCTTGGTTGCTGTGACATCTCCACGCTGAGTCTTGGGATGCTCCAGGGAGGTTAGTATGATCCTGAGCTTGTACGGCTGAAACTGGAAACCATCTGGTACGTCCACAGCGTGGCTGGGCCAAGGGGCCAGAGCTTTTGGGCCGTGGGATGAATCTGTCAGCAGCACATAGCAGTCAGATTTGGGCCTCTGCGGTGGCTCTGCTGTGAGCTGGACGGACCCTCGTGGCATGGAGGCTGGTGGTGGAGCCCTGCAGCAGTGTTAGCTTTGGGGGTAATGGCTGCTCAGGGCTTTGTGTCTTAAATCCAACAGCAAAGCCTTCCCTCGCTGCATAACTGTCCAGGGCAGCTTTTGGGCTCCCTGCTAGAGCTGTTCCTCAGCCCTGAGGCAGGGCTGTAGCTGCCGGGCATGGACTTTGTCCCCATGCAGAGCCCCGTGGCCACCACAGGCTGCTGTCACCGTTCCACCATGAAGAAGCACCTGGGCCCTGGGTTACAAAGCTCCCTGGGTCAAGTAAAGACAAATTCCTTCAGCTGAGGTCTTGTCTTTCAATCCTGCATCCCAGGCCAGCATTGCAGCTCTAAGACTATCCTCTTGGCCGTGGCCAGACGTGTTTTTGCAGCTTATACCTGCAGGTGGATTATTTCCCAATGGGATGTTTGTGGTCCAAGTCTTCCTGTGTGGCTGTGTCTCAGAAAAGGCCGTTTTGGCATGGAGTAGTTTCTACTTTACGCTGGGTCCAAATACCAGGAAAAAGACTGAAATTAAGGAAGAGAGGAGCAAGATGCATTTAAGTAAATACAGGTGCTTGTAGAAATGTTGTAGTCTTTTATCCCTCCTCTTGGTCTGGGAGCAACAAGGCCGTGGGCAATGGCGATGGTCACATCGGGGGTTCCCATGGACTCCTCCGTAGCCCCTGGACCTTCCCATAGCCCTCTGTGTTGGCATCCACGCGGCTTGCCTTGAAGTTTGCTGCAGACAGTAAGGCTGCGGGCTGTTCTCTGGCACAGTGCAGTTTCCTGAAGTCAGACCTCAGCTTCTTCCCTTTACCTTGCTTTAGTCGCACAGCATCTCCTCTCCCTCTGAATACCCTGAACACATCTTCTGGTTGCAGAGGGAGGGGTGAGAGTAGTGATGCTGCAGGAGAGGCAGAAGTTACAGTGGGAGCTGTTACTCTGAAGTAGCAAACTCTTTGTCTGCAGAAACCCTCAACCTTGATGCAATATTTTAGCAGGAATCTGCTCACAGATCTGGAAGCGGGGATACCTTGGAAGTGGGTTAATTCTCACGTATGAAGAAGTCAGTGTTCTCCAGCTGATGAAAGCACTTCACCCTAAAACTTAGTCATCTGAATTTCTTTCTCTTTCCTTCCCCCAGAAGAAAGCAGGGGAAATAACAGATGCTTGTGATCCCTTTCAAGATCTCCTTGGGGTGCCCTGCAGCCTCTGCCGAGGAGGTGGCCTGATATTGGGGTTGTTACTTACAAGTTGCTAATGCAAAACGTCCTGCGTTACAGACAGGTGCTGTCCTCTTCCTGCTTGTGACTGTAATTGTGAACATCAAGCTGATCTTGGACACCAGGAGAGCTGCTTATGAGGAGGAAGAGGAGTCTGCACAGGACTACGGTGAGGGGCAGCATCTTGCTTTTCTTTGAAAGCAAGGAAACTGGAGGGAGGGAAGTAATTTCTTTAAGTCAGGGCAAATTTGTGACCAGCTACAGCATGAAAGACGGGTCTGTGCATATGGGTTTAACGAAAATGAATAGAAAAGGCTGTTCCCATTCCAAGGCTTCAGCATGTTTGGCTGCAGAGGTCTGTGTGGGGATCGCTGGGGCCAGACCTGTTGCCGTTTTGGATTTCCCTTACCTGCCATCCCTGTAGATTCTGACCCATGGCTTGTTGGGCTGGGCTACCTGGTGGGCATGACCTTCTGGAGGCTTGGCTGGGCTAGCACCGAGCAGGGACAAGCCAGGGGTGCCCTGGCTGGTTGAGACTGGGCATTTCTCCTCTGTAGATGATGAGATGCTGAATGTGGAGGTCCCTAGGCACCCTGTCAGCAACAAGAAGGTCTTGGATGTTGAGGTGTACTCCAGCCGGTCGAAGGTCTACGTGGCTGTGGATGGGACGACAGTAAGTGACGGGTGCTGGCTGTCCCTGTGAGCAGAGGATGGATGGAGCTGAATGGGTGAAGCCTCAAGCAGTGGGTGGTGAAGCACTTCGGTGGCTGGCAAGAAGGTCAGGAGTGGATCCCCCTCCTGCCTACAGGACTGTGGAGCTGTTGTCCCACATTGTCTTCTAGTCTGGCACAAGCAAAGCCAAAATGTTACAGGAGAGAGACTTACCCCTTGTCTGGGGGCTCTGCTGTGCTGAATGGGCAGGGAATAAGAGGTCTTGGTGTATGGTTCTCATCGTTTCTCCACTTGCAGGTCCTGGAAGATGAGGCTCGGGAGCAGGGAAGAGGGATCCACGTCATCGTCTTAAATCAGGCTACGGTAAAGCATCCCGCGTGTCTGCATTTGTCTTTCTCACTGGGCAGTGTTTGTCCTTGCTCTTTAACTGTTGGGTGCATGAGGCAAAGGGCAGCCAGGAGAGAAGTCCCCGACTGCTTGTTTGCCTGTAGTTTCCTGAGCGCAACGTGGTCGCCCAGAGGGTCCCTGCAGCGTTTCTCCTGTGCTTGCCTAGCTGTCCTTGGGGAGCAGGCAGGAGAGGAGTTGTGAGGTTGGGTAATGCTGTCCGATGGACCTCAATGCACTTCATGTCATGCATGAAGGCCCACGGGCTGAATTTGCCTGGGGACTAACTCCCTGGCATACCAGAAAAGTAACTCATCATGTTGTTCAGGAACTGAGGCTTCCAGGATAGATTTCCATAATTCTGCGTGTCTGATGTGTATAGCATCTAAGATGCCTCTGACGTTTAAATACCAACAGGGTCATGTGATGGCCAAGAGGGTCTTTGACACATATTCTCCCCATGAAGATGAAGCCATGGTACTCTTCCTCAACATGGTTGCCCGGGGCCGGATCCTGATCTTCACCATTAAGGTATGTGACCTTAGTGTGAAAAGAAAAAGCCACCTTGAGTCAGGACACCCTAAAGCTCATCTGGGCAGTTGCCTCCTGAATGTCATCGGCATTCCCAGGGCTAAATGTCACATCCCCACTGGGCTATGCCTCCCTGTCTGGATCCCCTCCCTTGTCCTCTTGTTCCCCCTTGTTACTACAGATACTGCTGTGTGCCCAGCAAGGCAGGAGAGCAAAAAGCAGATGTGTCAGAGCCTGCAGCAATAAACAAGAGGTTAGGTGGAGAATGGACATGAGGAAACAGAAGGATGTGGTGGGCCCCTTCTGGGTCCCAGTTCCAGGCTTTAGGGGGGGCACTGTGAACTGTGTTGGCTCTGGGCTGCTGTGTGAGCAGCAGGTTTTGGGTTTAGCTATGTGAAGCGTTGCTGAACACATGGCCCTGCTTGAGAACAATTTGGTCTCAAGGAGACAGGAGTTTGTGACTCCTTTGACCTCTCTGTGCATCATGGTGGAGCCACCAACAGGTTTAGTGGCACAGAGACTGTAGGAACCTGCTCTTGAAGGTGTCTGGCTCAGCTGGTTCAAGGGTAGGAGCGGGCCCTGTACCTCTTTGGTATTGATAGGAGACTTTCCTTGTCTACATCGGGAGTCAGACCTCAGCTGCAGGGTTGCTCCGTTTCGTTCCAGGATGAAGGCTCCTTTCACCTCAAGGACACAGCCAAGAATGTCCTGAAAAGCCTGGGGAGCCAAGTTGCACCATTCCTGAGCTGGAGAGATATGTGGACATTTGTGGGGAAGAAGGGGGGTGAGTCTAGCACAGGCCGGGAAAGTGTTCATGGCCCCTTTTTTGGGGAGAAGCCGGGGAAGAGAAACCCAGCCCATCCCCAACACGCTGTATGAGCAGGGAACAAGTCACAGAGAGCAGGCAACTCTGTTCCTGGGCTGAGGGAGGGGATGGAGGCAGAGCTTGTCCCTTCAGCAGCTCGCCAGAGGCCGATGGGGAAAAGGTGCCAAGCTGCCACTCTGAGCTACAGCCCCTGGTCATGCCTCGACACAGCGGGGACGGGCCCTTCCAGACAGTCCTGACCCTGTGTCCCTGCTCCAGGGGAAGTGTACGGGGAGAAGCACGCCAAGTCGCCCGCCCTCTCGACATGGGGTGACCCTGTACTGCTGAAGACAGAAGTTCATCTGACATCCGTGGAAGGTAGGAAGTAAGATCTGCTCTGCGGTGCCAGGTGTCTCTGGGACATGTCTGCCTGCTGCTCTTGGTGTTTTTGAGTCAAAGCTGTGTGTCTGTTAGCAACATCCCAGGATGGATTTAAGGCTGTTTGAAATGGAGATGGTAACTTTTAAAATGGGGCCAGCTTCCCTTCTTCCTGCTTCCATGGCAATTCCAGGCATGGTTGTTGAGAAAGGTGAGGATGGGGAAGTGGGGACATGGTCTGGCCATTTGTCACCTCTCCAAACCAGGCCTAGTCCAGTCTTTTCTGACTGTTGGCCTTGAACATGGCCCATTGCTGCTCAGAGAGGCCATATGGTAGGGATGGCTTCTGAATGGCTCCTGTGGTTATATCCTATTGGTTATATCCAAAAGTGTTGCTTGTTCATAGTAGTAAGGACTGGCTTGGTGATGGCTGAGCCCAGGGAGAGCCGTCCATGTGGCAGCGCAGCCTGGAGCACACAAGGTAAGGCCATGGGGATGAGCAGTCATTTTTCTCCTTGGTACCTCCAGATGCTGAGTGCCATTGGCCCGACACAGAGCTGAACCGCCGCCGGAAGAGGTTCTGCAGCAAAGTAGAAGGTTACGGCAGCGTCTGCAGCTGCAAAGACCCCACACCCATTGAGTTCAACCCTGATCCCGTGAGTACAGGGGCAGAATATTCAGGGAAGGCTCCAGGAGGGAGGGCTGGGCTGGACCGGGTGTGTTTGCAGCTCAGATGCAGACCCCTGTCCTTAAGCTCCAGCTGAGTGGTGAAAACTGCCCCTGGGCAAGCCCTTAACCCCAGCAAAGGTAAGGTGAATACATATGGTCAGGTCACGCTGGGGAAGGGGAGTTCCCTTGCCCTATGTCTGCCCTGAGCTGCCGGGTTACCATGGCTCTAGGGACATGAGTGTAAGCAGCAGAGTCTGTATTTGGAGCAGCTGTCATGGCCTTGGGGCTGTCCTTGGTGCAGTGCTGAAGGGTTTGGACAAACGTCTCTGGGTGGATGCAAGTCGGGATTTGGGAGCTGTGTCTGAGGTGGGGTGAAAGGGGAAAGCTGGCAGGGTCTCCAGCAGCGCTGAGTGCAGTCCTAGTTGGTCGGTGTGGTCCTGAGCCAAGGGGCAGGACTATGCAGCCCTGTTTAGCGGGGCCGATCCCTACCCCTTGGGTCCTGCTCTCAGTGGCATAGAATCATAGAATCATTTAGGTTGGCATGGCCTCCCCAGCCCAACTTACACACATTTTTCTCTTCCAGCTCAAGGACAATAAAGTCTTCGATGTGCCTGTAGCTGTTATTGCAGGGAACCGCCCCAACTACCTGTACAGGTAAGCACTTCCAGGGGACACGGCTTCCCTGCTCTGTGCCACAAGACCAGACCTGGCCCAAGCCCTCCCCTGCGTCCTGCTGGCAGGATCCAGCCTCCTCCTGGGGTTGCATGAGCAAGCTGGGCAGACCCGCTTGGACAGATCCCAGGGTCCTTGGCCATGGGAAAGGGAAGAGCCCAAGGGCAGTAGGTCCTGTTCCCTTACCGTGCGCCCTTTCCCCCACCCCAAGGGATCCATAACCCTCTGCTGAGCGGCCTGGGGCCACTGTGCGCTCAGGCCCCGCAATCTCTCCCCAGGATGCTGCGCTCCTTGCTGTCGGCTCAGGGCGTCAATCCGCAGATGATCACAGTCTTCATCGATGGGTACTACGAGGTGAGACCACCCCCAGAGGTCCCTGTAGCCAGGTCCTTGGTCCCCCAGCCAAGAGTATGTGGAGCTGGCCCAGTCCTTGGTGGGTGGCAGGCTACGAGCCCCTTCACCCTTCCTCCTGCTGTGGGTCACACTGCTGCTCACCTGCTCCCACGCAAGTCAGTCAGCTTAGCCAAGCCATGGGTGTGGATAAAGCTGCCTTGGTCTTTCTCAAAGCCCAGATCTTATATCTCCGCATCAGAAAGAGGCTGGTGTGCAGGAATGAGGTGGTCATGCTGGGCTCTGCCCATCCGCCTTTCTTGTTGGATGAGTATCGCCAGCCTGGGTGTAACACCGCCTGTCCAGCTCCCTTGCATGAAGCAGAACGAACCAGTCCAGCTGTGCCTGTCCACTCTCAGTAAGAGGTGAAGAGACCCAAAAAGATCTGTTTTCACAAGGCTCAGGAAAGCTATGGCCAGGTAGAGGAGAGCTGGTCCTTTAGAGGGCAAAGACCTTCCTGTCAGCAAAACCGTATAAAGCCCTCGGGGGTCCCACTGCAAGTCCTGGCTCTCTGGCAGCGGGATGTGCTTTGGGACAGGCCTTTGGCATCCTAGCAGGTCTCAGGAGCTTTCTAGCCCTCATCTCTGCAGCAGCCCATGAAGTATTGTCTGGTTGCCTTGTGATGGAGGTGGGGAAGGGAACAGGCTCATTCCCTTGCAGGCCTCTCCCACTACTGCCAGGCTGTGGGGCTGGGCGAGCTGGTTTGTTTATGCAGGCTCTTACTGCAGCACATCAGAGTGGTTAAAGATAGCAGCATCCATTGCCATGGCAACTGGAGCAGCATCCCTCAGCTACGAGGGGGCAGCCTGGATGCTCGTGCTGCCATGGTGGGTATCAGGGAAAGGGGGAACGGTTGGTGCAATGGGAGCTCCTTTGTGGCTAGGAGGTGGGATGGAGAGGGACTTGGTGGGGCCTTCTTGGGGCAGAGATATGTCAGCCCAAATATGGATTACTTCTGACCCCAGTGTTTGGTCAGAGAGGTCTCTTTCTTGGCAACTGTGAGAGAAAATTAAGTTGATTGTGGTCTTGACATGAAGCAGCTAGTAGGTGTTCCTGGCTATACCTGTTTTCTTTCTGCACTGTCCATGGGGGACTGGGGATTTGGGCTTCTCAGGTATTCCTGCAACTTTGGGTCTGCAAACTAGCAGGGCTAACAGAAACTTGTGGCAATACCTAAGGGCTGAAGGGCCAAGAGGGTTTGGCGAGTTCCTTGCTGCGGGGTCTACAGCACAGCATTATTTTGAGCCTCACTTTCCCCCAAGAGGACAGCCACATGCAGGGGATCCCACAGTCATTTTCTTGTTATCCCAGAGAGCTGACACTGTTGGAGGGTGGGGAGAATGTATCCAGACCCACACATTTGATGAGCTTTGTACCTTTCCATTGCAGGAGCCGATGGATGTTGTGGAGCTGTTTGGCCTCTCAGGAATCCAGCACACTCCCATCAGCATTAAAAATGCCAGAGTTTCTCAGGTGAGAGACCTTTCCCAAATCCTGGGAGAGTTATTTCCTGGGACCTGGGATAGCATTTGAGGGAGGCAGGCTTAGCCCCGCATCTGTGCCAGGCTACCCCTCCCTCTGGTCCAGGGATTGATGCTAACACAGGCAACGATCTGTCTTTTCTTGTAGCACTACAAAGCCAGTCTGACTGCAACCTTCAACCTCTTCCCGGTGAGTGAGACCTCTGCCTGCGCCCTGTCTAGCTGCTTGCCCATGGGAGCAAGACAGCGCAGGGTTTCCCTGGGAGAGTGGCATCTGTGACCCCCATCTCACGGGAGCTGGAATTGGTCCTGTGGGGCAGGGAACAGCACAGGCAGGGGACGCTGCTTGGTGTCTCTGCTCTGTCCTGGTCCTATCCTTCTGACCTCTCTCCTTGCCCCGCAGGATGCTAAATTCGCCGTGGTTCTGGAGGAGGACCTTGACATTTCTGTTGACTTCTTCAGGTAAAGCTGTGGGTCCCTGAGCTGTTTGGGTGGGGCATTTCCTAGAAGCTCTCTGGCTGCTCCGGAGAGGCCAGATCCCTGCCATGCTGTACCGCACCTATCCGAGGTTGAACAGTCCCTGGGCGACAGCCATAACTGAGCTCTGCCTGCAGAGAGTCTTGAGTCCACTGTCCTGGCACTCAGTGCAGGATGACTTCGAGGTCTGGGATCTCTTCCTGGTTTGGTTTTTGGGGACACTGATCCATTCTGTACACACATGGTTAGAACTGCCCCATGGCAAGAGGACAGGGACAGCATCTACCGGGGCTCCAGTTCTTTCATAAGGAGGAGGGACTCTGGTGGAGCAGGAGACAATATTGTCCCCTCCCCATGGTAAGATGCAGCTTAGCTTGTTTGGGTGCTCCTCCTCTGATCTCATGCCAACATCAGCCATCTCAGCCCAAGAGACAGTCCTAGCAGTAGGGGGTGGCTTGTCCCTTTGTGGAGAATTTGCCTTGGTTTGCCTGGGGGGAGGATGTTTGACCAAGGACTGGACAACTCTTTCCTCAGCTTTCTGAGCCAGTCAATACACCTTTTGGAGGAGGACGAGAGCCTGTACTGCATCTCGGCTTGGAATGACCAGGTGGGTCAGGGAGGACGGTGCAGTAGGGACACCTCTGCCCTGTGTTGTTCCCATGTCAGGCTGGGGTGCTAGTTCTGTCTGTAAAGCGGGGTGTTCCCCCGTCATCATCCTAGGTGGGTCCGTCTCCCCAGCCCTGAACTGTTCAGAAGTGTCCCTGCAAATCACCGTCCTGTCCCTGTCGTGTGCTTCCTAGTGGCTGTCCCCTGCTCCCCATGCTGAGAGTCTCCATGGAGCAAGATGCCTCCTATTTTGGCAGGGTAGGGGTGCATTCAGGGTGCTGAATGCTCCCCTTAACATCGCAGGGCTATGAGCACACAGCTGAGGACCCCTCGCTCCTGTACCGTGTGGAGACCATGCCAGGCCTGGGCTGGGTGCTCCGGAAGAGCCTGTACAAGGACGAGCTGGAGCCAAAGTGGCCAACCCCTGAGAAGGCGAGTACTTTAGAGGGACCCTGTCTTCTGCACCCCGATCTCTGCCCATCAGCAGTCCCTGATCATCACCCAGTCCCTGTGGGTACAGCTCTTGGATCCTGGCTCTCCCTGAGCTTCCACTGGGAAGGATGCCCAAGCAGAATGGATTTGGGACAGACAGTAACTTGAGGACCACGTAACCAGCCACAGAGCTGGCTGGAACAGCCCAGGCGGGCTGGGGCCAAAGGGGCTAGAGCTGGTGTGGGCAGCCAGAAAGGTCCCTGGGTGGCCACACTACCAAATCGTGTTCCCAAACTTGAGTGTGAGTGGCAGTTTCCCCTCCCTAGCTCTGGGACTGGGACATGTGGATGCGGATGCCCGAGCAGCGGAAGGGCCGGGAGTGCATCATCCCTGACATCTCGCGCTCCTACCACTTCGGCATCGTGGGGCTCAACATGAACGGCTACTTTCACGTGAGTGACCTCCCTCAGCCCCCAAGCCCCATCCTGGGGCTGAGCTCTGACTCAGCCACCTTTCCAGGTAAGGGGGATGCTTGAGGTGACCTCCAAGTACTGCTGACTCCTGACTGAACCCCGTTTTCCTTCCCTCCTCTCTCATCCTCCCAGGAAGCCTATTTCAAGAAGCACAAGTTCAACACAGTTCCAAATGTCCAGCTTAAAAATGTGGAGAGGTGAGTGGTGGTCAGAATGAGGTCTGTATGAAACAGTTGCTTGACCTGACCCTTGTCCCCTTGTGCTGAGGACGTCTCCCTTCCTTCTGGAACAACAGCCATCACCTCCAGCCCCAGCACAGTGGCCTCTGCTGGGGAATCCTTGCGGTGGTTTTTGTGAGCACCACCTGTGCTCCTGATGGACATGTTGAAGGGTCATGTTTTTGCTGCCACATCCTCCAGGATATGTGGCAGTCCCTGCTCTCCATTCATTGGCTCCAACCTGCCTTTTTGTATTACACTGGGGCAGTCTTAAGTTTGGATCATCTTGGGATGATCCCTGCTTATCAAACTGTCTGACCCTGCCCTGATCTCTGTGCTCTCTCCTCCTCCAACAGCTTGAGGAAGGATGCCTACGAGACTGAAATTCATCGGCTCCTGGGGTAAGTGCCTGCAGGGAGGTTGGGAGACCTCAGGGCACACTGGGTGAACCAACCAGGACAGAAGAAAGGGTGGAGGTGGCCCTGGCAGCCCCAGCCACTGCTTGCCTGTCTGAAGTACCCTGCAGTGGGAACAGGGAGGAGGTGGGGTCCCCTCTCACTCCCTGTTCCGTTTCCACAGCGAGGCTGAGGTCTTGGACCACAGCAAGAACCCCTGCGAGGACTCCTTTGTGCCTGACACTGAGGGCAGGGTCTACGTCATGTTCATCAGGATGGAGCAGGAAGCAGATTTCACCACCTGGACTCAGCTTGCCAAGGTGAGGCTCCTGACATGGCCCATCCTCGCCCCTGCACCGATCTTGGCATCTCTGGGAAACATCTGGCTGTTGTTCTTGGGTTTGTCCGTGGCTTTGGATGCAGCTCAGCAAATGGATTCTTGCTGCCCTTGGGTGGTATTTAAGCTTTTGGGGTTTACAGAAGGCACTGGGTCATCCAGGGTAGATGCTTGGCTCTAAGTGGAGATAAGTCTTATGCCCTCCCTGTGTGCGAGCCCAGGGTCTGAGCTTGTCCGGATGATTCCATTGCTTGCCTGAAGGTGATGGTCAGACCCCCTGTCCTGAGGCAGGAATGGGAGCGGGTTCCCCCTCTTCTCTCACTGATGGTGGCTGGAGGGGTGCTGCCCTGATCAAGGGGCCATCCTCTCTCTGCTGTGTCTCGATGAGGGCAGGGGTGGTGGCTCTTCCCTCGCCAGGGGACACCTGGCTCTGGTGTCTGTCCCTAGGCTCTGATGCCTCTTCTTCCCTCCCCACCATCCTAGTGCCTCCACATCTGGGACCTGGACGTCCGCGGGAACCACAAGGGGCTGTGGCGGCTCTTCCGCAAGAAGAACCACTTCCTCGTGGTGGGGGTCCCTGCCTCCCCCTACTCGTGAGTATCGGGGGCACAGCAACCTGGGTAGTCCCCCCCGCCATCCTCATGGCACTGTCCCCTGCCTGGGGCACTGCATCGTCTGCTTCAGTCCCAGCCCAATCCTGGGGCAAACTACCCCTCTTCTGAATCGTTGTGGTGGGGGGAGGACAGGATACATGCCCAGGGCTGGAGGATGTCCCAGTGGGAAGGAAATCGTGCCAGGGAGGCAGGCAGGGCTGTTGGGAGTTGGGGTCCTGAGGGGGAGACAACCACCCCTGCCTGCTCCCATCCAGCCTCCTCACCTGCAGGTCCAAGAAGCCCTCATCGGTGACACCGATCTACATGGAGCCCCCTGCCAAGGAGGAGGGGGCGGTGGCAGTGCCGGCGGTTGCTGCAGCAGAGCAGACATGAGACTGGTAGCTGGGAATCGAGGGGGACCAGGAGAAGACGGAGACCTCCACGGTGCAGAGACAGAGTTGGCAACAGTTCTTGGAGGCTGGTGACCGGACACAGACTCCCATTTCAGGCTACAAAATGAAACCTCGGGCTCCCCCCAGGCCCCTATTGTGGTCTCCCCCTCCTTCGCAGGGTCCTTCCCTGTAGATATGCCACCCCCATCCCAGGAACTTTTTTTTTTTAACACAGACTCTTTACTAACGCTGCTCCCGTTGCCCCCTGACTGGGCAAGGCTGGAGGAAGGAGATGCTCAGTTGAGGGCTAGAGGTGGCCTCAAGAAACACCTCTGCTTCCCTTTTTGGCCCCTGAGTCCTGAGAAGGCAGCATGCTCATGTGCAAGTCCTGCAGCCTACCAGCTGGGCGTTATTTATTAACTCTTGCCTGGCTGGCTCCATGCCCAGTGGTGAACGTGGTGGTGAAGAGGGGATCTTCCAGCATTTCTCCTATCTCCTGCACAATGGATGCACCTTGAAGACTGTATGCTGGGTTGGACATCTCCCCGCACACCGGCTTCGCTTCTTAGGCTGCAGCAACTGGTGCAGCCCAGCTCATAGGCAAAAGGGAATACTGAAGAGGAGCTGAACTTGCTGTGGACACGTAGGGGACACCCCATACCCAGCACGAGGGCAGTCAGATGCCTCTTTCCTTTCTCTGCAGTTCCGGGAGCTGGAGATGACTATAGATGGAAGTGGACCAGGCTATGTGCTGTGGCTCAGACCGTCCCTACACCCCAAGTTGTGGGAGAGGGGGTGAAAGTGCCTTGCAGAGTGAGATGGAAGCAGCTAATGGGCATCCCCCAGCTGCAGGAGCAGGATCGACCGGGGTCCTGTGGAGCGAGAGATGCTGTGCTCTGGCGTGGTCCCTGCCTGTACCCTGTCTCTCCCTCCTCCCTGGCCAGGTACCCCCCATCTCTTGCTGAAGGCAGAGGGGGTTTGTTCTCCTGAATCCCCACCCTTACCGTGGTACGTTACTATCAGAGAAGCTGTGAGCTGAGCCGGGACGGGCAGCCTGGCTCTCCTGCTGTGGTACACCCCTCATGCAGAGGGAGGGGGCGAGTCCCTATCCCCCCTCCTGTGCCTTTGGAAGGACCCTAGGGCACCCTCGCACCCCCAGCCACTTGGTACTAATGCCCCCCGCATTAGTCCCGTTGCTCAGTGCACCTCCCTGTCTCATCCATGCAGTGAGAGATCCGTTCTCTGCCCAGGTCCCCCAGCCTCTAGCAGGGGTGCTACGCTCTGGCTTGCCCTTGAGAGGAGGCTTTGCTGCTCAGGCCTTTTCCTGTGGTCACAGGGGCTCTTCCCCTTCATTTTCTCACTGTGAACTGAGTGTCGGGGTCTACACTAGACTAACTTATTTATTTATTGCTTGTGGGAAGGGGAGGATAGCAGGAAAGCGGCGTGGAGAGCTGGCAGCCCCCAGCCTGCATGGGGGCAGTCAGGGGAGGTTTGTCTCTCGTCTCCCTGACTCCATCCTCTGTTTCCCTCATTCCTCCCTTGCCCAGTGTAGGAATGAATAGTTGTGAACCTGGGAAATCTTTGGCCAAAATGAGTCCTGTGCAGACACAGCGCAGCTCTAGCGTGACCGCAGGGACTCTGACCCTCGCGGTCCCTTGTATGCCTGTCCCAGGGAGCAGCAGGGACGTGCTGCTCAGCATCCCCCCAGCAGCAGGGACAGAACGGATGCAGGAGGGGAACAGGAGGGTGCAGGGTGGCACCCTTGAGACTGTGGTACCAGGCTTGGGTTCAACCCTGCCCTCCTCTGCCACCCCCAGCGCTGCCCTTTGCTGGGACTCTGCTCTGGCAGTCAGTGGGCAGGCGGCCTCTCTGCGCTGGTCCTTGGGGGTAAAGCAAGTGCTTTCAGCGCAATGGGAAAGGGACTCGGCTTCTTCCCGGGGAAAGCAGCTCCCTTTCCCATACCCTGCTTTGGAAAAACTTCCACGACTTTCCACTGTCATGCCCTTTCCTTGGCATCTCTGTTCCCAAGGCCCCGTTTCCCTTCTCCCTGAAACTAAATGCACCCCCTTTCCCTTCTTCTCTGGCAGGGTTCAGGCTTGGCTTCTTCCTAGCTCCTGCTGGGGCTGGGGGAGGTGGTCCTACGGCTGGGGAACGGCTAGATGCGAGTTCCCCTCTCTGCTGCCTGCCCTGCAGCGACCTGGGGCCTTGGCTCCCTGCTCTCGGCGACAGCAGGACTAAACTGGTGGGCTTCAAGCTTCCCCCTCTCCGCACACCGCAATGGGCCCACTGGGTGCTGTTCTCCGTCCTTCCCCTTCCTCCAGCAAGGCTCCGGTGCGGTGGCCGTGGTAGGGCTGGGTGCGTGGGCATCCCCAGGGCTTGCCGCTTTCCGAATCGGATTATTTTTTCAAGAGTAAACACTACAAAGCTGTTGAGCCTCGTGTGTTTCATGGCTGACCTCATGCGTGGCCCAGGGCTGGGGTCCCCAGCTCTGGCCATCTGCCTGGAAGGGACAGACCCCTGTCCTCTGTGGTGTCTCTGCCTTGTGCACAGCAGGGCTAGCTGTGGGCTAACAGTGGCCCCTGCCCTGTGGCTCCCACGCCAGCAGAGGTCCTCTGTGCCGTGCCATGCCATGCGGCGCCAGAGCAGCTGGCGCAGGTTTGCGACCTGTTTCCTCCTCGAGTTTTATCACTTTTATTTCAGTTCAGTTACAGGCGGAAACTCTGACCAGCTGCCTGGGGACTCTTCCTTGGCGTAACCAGCCCCGCGCTCCCCCCAGCACCTCCGGCTGCCGTCCCCTGAGAAATACAGGCCTGTGGCCCTCCTCTCCCGGCTTGGTGTCCCCGTGGGGGTCAGCAGGGTGAAGCGGCTGCTCGTCCTGGGGTGGGGGCAGTGAGAAGACAGCCCCGGTGCTTGCACCCGCCATCCAGCAGTCTGAGCCCCGCAGGGCTGGGCTGTATTTCGGGCCTCTCTCTGGGGGATTTGGGTTTCGTTCCTTTGAGGGAAATGGGGTCCTGGAATAAGGACCCCCTACCCAAGGTCACAGCAGAAGGAAGGGACATTGTAGCTGGAGGGGAGCAGGCCCCTGACAGCAACCAGCCACAGTTGGAGCTGAGACCTGACAATTCATGTCGTGCCACAGCAGAGCCAGCCTCCCCCCACGCTGCTCCGGAGCTGTTCAGCCCCTGCCTGGTTGTGGCCGGGCATGGCAAAGCAAAAGCAGGGGCTGCAGGAGGGACCTCCAGCAAAACCACTCTGGAGCGCAGCAGCCTTCGCTCATCCCCCCGGGGGTGGGTGCGGGCAGGGGTGAAGCGAAGCCAAGTGAGGAGCCGGCTTGGTCCTGCAGTGAGAAAAAAGAGCCGCAGAGCCTCTGGGTCAGCCCTGTGTGGGTGCCTTTGGCAGGAGGCCCAAGAGACCTCTCAAAATTTCTGCCCCCATGGGGCAGGGAGCCTTGGGAGGGCTGTGGGTGCACCCGTTTCTGGGCCAGGGACCACAGGACCCAAACAAAACTGCGATGGGAGGGTGCTGGTCACTGGCACGGACCAGCTGTGACCTGCATCCCGTACCGGCTGCCCCCTGCTCCGCTGCCCACTCCCTGCGGCCAGGCTGGGCTTCTTCCTTGGTGACTCCCACCCTTTCCCCGGGGCCAGGCACAGCTTTTGGGGGTGCACCCCCTTGCCAGAGGCTTTTCCCCAGCTCCAGGAGCTTTGCTTGGTGGTGCCGGAGTGGGCTCTCACCTCTCAGCCTCCCCGCCCACATCTGCCTCCTGCCGAGGGCAAACCCTGCGGCGCTGAGCCCTTGCCAAGGCACCGTGGGCGAGGGCAGGATCTGGCCGCTGGGACTGATGCCCATGGGCAGAGCCCTGCAGGGTGATGTGGGCTCAGGTTTGAGACCACATCTTGCCCAGCTGGAGGAACTGGTGTTTGCAAACTGCTGCGTTTATAGGAGCATCTCCAGCAGGAGAGGGGCAAACCAGAAATGGAGGGATGATGCTAGAAGCAGATTAACCCCCTCAAAGGGGAGTTGCCTGTGCCAGGCTGATGGAGAGCTTTGGCTCGTCCCCCCTGGGTGATGGTGATGTGGAGGTTCATTGTCTGAAGGAGCTCTGTCCTGGGGAGCTCCCCATCCTGCCCTTTCTCGGGGTCCTGTTCACCTCCTGGTTCAGCCCAGAGCTGCTGGAGCATCCCCGGGTGTCCGGGAGCTGGCCGGGCGACTGGCCCATCGCCTGCCCTGCCTGGGAAGCCCAACCCGCCGGCTCCCACGTCTCGGCCCCACGTGGCACCAGGTTTAGCACGTGCTGCCCATGTTGTGGGTTCCCAGGTCTCGCCCGCCCCGCGCAGCCCCCCTGCAGCCCGGCCTCCCTCTTTTGTGCAGCCGTTCAAAAGAGAACCTGTCCGGGCTGCTCCGCGTCCCAGGAGCTGGCTGATAATTAAACAAAAGCAAAATAGCCTTGGCATGAAACTTGACCTTTCAGGAGCTTGGTGGGGGGAAGGGGAATTTTGCATCATTTCTGGTGGGGGTTATTTTTACGCATTATGCTTGTTTGGCCGGGATCTCTGTGCTGGGGGAGCGGGGAGTCCCCGTGCTCTGACGATAGGCTGGGATGTGGGAGACAAGGTCCAGGCTGACCCTTCCCATGGCACATCGGTCCCTCTGTGCCCCACAGATAGAGGGAAGCGTCCTCCAGCCGGCGTCCTCCGGGATAACAGACACAGTCGTCTCCAACAGAGGAATCTCAGCACCCCAGTGCCTCGGGCGTGCTGGCCCCGTCCCCATCCCTGCGTGGGAGGGAGGCAGTGACGCTGTGCCCAAGCCATTGCCTCCCAGCTCAGGGAGCTGATCCCCAATTTTCAGCATCCTCTGCTTTATAAAGAAACCTGCAATGCCGAGGTGCCCAAACCGCTCCCAGGAAGGGGCTCTGCTTGGCTTCTCCCCTTGGTCCCGGCTGCGGGGGGTCCCTCCCCTGTGCCCAGCCTGTCCCTGTCCCCACCCTCTGCTGCGCCTCCCGGCGCGGGGCTGCCACCTCCTCTGCCCGGACCTCACAAAGCCTGGCAGCGAATTAATCTTCAACTGGGTACCCGGGATTGTTGCTGTGATGGTTATTACGCCGTGTCCTGCCTGGCGCGGCGTTAATGATTAACTCTCCAGGTTCAATGTCAGCTACTGCCTGCTCCCTTTTGAATAGCCCTTCCATCGCCTCCTCTGATATCCCGACAAATAACCGGGGCACAGAGCTGCCCAGAAAGCACCCTTGGGGCTGGGTGGGCACGCAGGATGGTTTATCTCTGGGGCAGGGAGGAGAGGAGGAGAAGGGGAGCCAGGGAGGAAGGCTGTGTTGCGGAAAGGGTGCATTGCCTCACTTCTTCCCCTGGGCCAGCTCATGCCCTTCAAGGATGTCCTCTCCTCCCCGATCCGGGAACGTCCTGGCCAGGCTGTTACAGCGGGCGGGGGGAAAACCCCCGCAGCGGGCACTCCTTGGACAGCTGATGCCGGATGAGTTTGCTTTTGCTTCCCATTCACTCCCTTTACCAGCACAAACCCGAAGAGCTGCGATTCCTCCTCCCGCTCATGATGACCCTGTCCCCCACCAAAACTAATTCCCAGGAGGGAGGAGGCAGTTCGTTTGCTGAAGCGCTGAGCGCTGCCCGCTCCCTGCCAGCACACACTCCTCTGCCACGCAGGGTTTTGCCCGTTGTGCCCCTGGGCAGGTGATGCTGGTGGCGAACGCGCCCTGCAAATCTCCTGGAACTTTGGCCCATGCATGGCACCCATCATGGCGGGGCAACACCTGAGCCAGCACACTATGGGGCTGCCAGGGGTGAAAGGGAGCTCTTCAGGTATCCGCCTTCCCCATATGGCCGGGGGGGTCCAGCCCCTCATTTTTCCCACCCGGTGCCCACGGGGATGCTAAACACACCACCCAGCAGGAGGCTGCCGGGGGGCCGGATCCACCCCACCCAGCCCAGCCTCCAGCCCACGCACCAGCCCCTTATCGCCGCCGAGGGAGCAGCTCAGCCTTGAGCCATCCCGTTCCCCAAGCAGGGGGAAATTCTCCGCGTGGGCTCCGAAAGTGGCTGTTTCCCACAGGGAGAAGGTCCAAGGCTGCTGCAGGAGGGGGCAATACAGTGGCATTGGGCTGGTGCCCATCGCATGGGGGTTTGTGGGGCCTCAGCAGACAGGATGAGGCCGGAGGTGCCACACCGCTCCCAGGGGCTCCGGGTGGGCGGGGGTCTGTGTGCACCCCGGTTTCCCTGTACAGAGCAAACCCCGGAGCACAGGGACGAAATGCCGCCTGTTTGCTGAGCCCGGTCCTGACAGTGACCCCGGCTCTGCTGCCCAGCGTCCCCCCGCACAACCAGGTCTCTCCCCACCATCCTCATCACCTCCCCAGCAGGAGAGGGGCAAACCAGACCCAGGAGAAAAGCAAAGTCTGCTCCCGGGCTCAGCCACTCTTCCCTTCGCTCCCGCCGGCTCTCCCATCCCGGAGGGTTTCTGCCCACGCTGGCTGGCCAGGCTGGTCGGCACCCGCACAGGGGTTATTGCCCACCGTGGAGAGGAGCGGGGCACAACGCATGGACCGGGGAGCATCAGGGGGTGCGTGGCCGGAGGCAGCAGTGACCCGGGCTCTGGCAGGCGGCTGGGCGCTGCCCGCTTGCCTGCAGTCCCTGCCAGGGAGACTTTACCCTCCTGCTCTCCCCCACCCTGTGTCACGGGTGGAAAAGAGGAACCCCCACCCCGGCAGAAACACCCCGTCATGACAGCTGCTCAGGCACCTCGAGCCCAAGGACGCCCTTCCAGGGGCAATAAGGAACCACGTAACCCTGGGGACTTTTTGGCCTCCCACTCTGACAGCACAACTGTCAGCTTTTGGGGTGCTGCCAGGCACCAGTCTGCGGGAATCAGGCAAGTCTAAGGGTTACAAGGTGCAGAGATGCCTGGTGGCACCCACATGGGTTGGTGGGGATGGGTGGTGGGCTGGGGTGAGTCCCGGGGCTGGTGGGGGACCAGCTGGGATGGGGTTGACTCCGGGGAGCCCCAAAGCTCCGGCGGTGCCTGGGCAGTGGGAAGCAGAGGGCAGGGGCCCAGTGGGAGCACAGGGGAGGCTGCACCAGCCTGGTTTACCCCCCGCTGCCCCACTGCTGCCCTTCGGCTGCCAAGGGAGCCAAGAACCGGGGAGGGCGATGGGGAGAAATCACACCCGGGAGGAGGAACTGGTCCTTCGAGTTTCCTCAGCAGGCGGAGGGGAGGAACAAAGCCGGTGTTTGCAGAGTTGTTGCCAAAACTCAGCACCACAGAAACTGCCTGCCCTGTCCGGGAGAAACCCTGCAGCAGGGAAGAGGTGCAAAGCCGGGAGCCTCCGGCCGGGCATCACCCCCGAGCCTGCTCCACCCCATGGGGGTGATGGCAGAAGGAGCTGGCTGTGCAAGGCAGCCCCAAAAAGAGGAGCAGAGGGGGATACGGCCAGGCCAGGCGTGCCCAGCGGTGCCCAGCTCAGTGCCAACCGGCAGTGCTTGGTGCTATTTGGCACCGGCACAGCTCCTGGGCATCACAACACCTCCGGGAAGGGATTTGGGCAGCGCCAGGGTCCAGGCGGCTCCCGTGTGCTCAGAGAGGGAAAAAAGGAATAAAAGCCCTGACGTCACCCATGAGGTCATTAGTTTATGGTAGAACTGGGACCTTCACCCATCCAGCGAGGAGGAGGAAGAGGAGGCCATTTGCTGGCAGCTTCACCGTACGCGTTGCGGTGGGGCAGGGCCAGAACCCACGTCCCCGGGGCTGAGTCACCCAGGGTGGGGAGCAGGTCCCCATGCCCATCCCGCTGCCACCCGGCTGCTCCCGCCAGCATGCTGGGTGCTGGATGGCGCAGGGGAGATGCTGGACCCTGAGGGGCCACAGCAGTGCTCCGGTGCAGCCCCGTACCCAGTGCAGAAGCTGATAAGGGGGTGCCATGGCGGGCACGGAGCGAGGCGGTGCGCGGGGAGGCTGTTTGCACACTGGCCTCCTGCCCCGCTGCTGATCGCCCCGTCCTTCACCGCGGCTGCCCCACAGCCCTCGCAGTCTGCCCCACAAACAGGGAGGTGGGGAGCCTCATGTCAAAAATGGGGTGAAGCAGCCCTCAACAACACCCACCCTCCAAACCACCTGCCTTGGCCTCGCTTTTGACATGGGGAAACTGAGGCACAGCGAGTGGATGCTCAAGGTGGGGTGGTGCAAAAGGCAGGGAGGGAGCGATGCTGGGGAAAGGGGGTGGCTGGAAACCCCCCCGTCCTGCCTTTGTCCCCCCAACATCCCACACACAGAGGGACTGTGGGTGCATGATATGGGCGGTGTGGGACAACACTGGGATGGAGATGGGGCTGGCAGGACCCGCTCCCCCTCACCACCCCATTTCGGGTTCTTCGGGATACAGGCACCAGTACAACCCCCCCCAGAGCCAGCCCTGCCTTTCACACCAAGCTGGTGCATTGCTGAGCGAGCGGCAGGTCCTGCGGAGGGCAGGGCGGGTTGGCAAGGCTGATGGTAGCCCCCCCCCGGCTCCCCGGCTGTTCTGCAAACACCGGGCTGCTTGTTTCAAAGCACCCGAGCAGGTGAGGAGCCGCGGCGGAGGGAGGGCAGGCAGGCTGCGGGCAGGGCTGTGCTGCCTGCATGGGGCTCGTGGGGGGGGAAGGCAAGGCAGAGGCTATTTATTGAAGGCAGCACCGAGATCAACTCCAGAAAATAATTTGTATCCAAGATGAAAAATTTATTTATTTTTCTTTACAGCATGGAGAGGGGCTCAGCCATGAAATGACAGGGGGTACAGGGCAGCCCCAGCCACTGCAGGGCCAGGGACCGACAGGGCTGTCTTCATGCCAGGGCAGGGACAGACCAGCCAGCACCTCTTTCAGGGGACAACACGGTGACAGGGTCAGGGCTGGCAGAAAAATGGGTGTAGGGTTAGATACATCCCCCTGTGAGGGTGTAGTTACCACCTACAACACCCTGGCAGTTCAATGGAGGGATGCAGGGGGGGATGCGTCAACCCAGTGCCAGCCCCCTGCCCTGCCACCCCCGCACAGGGACACAGTGGGGACAGCGTGGGAGAGGAACAGTACAGGTCTGCAAGGGTTTAATCAAGACATCGCTGTGCCCCTGCCAGATCAGCAGCCCTGATCGGCCCCTGTGCCGCTTTGTCTCCTGCCGGCATCGGCCAAGCAGACCAAGCAGCTTCCCCCCTGCCACCCCCCTTCAAAAAACCCCCCAATCTCTATATACAGCCTCAGTGTGCCATATCAGTATAAAAATATACACATGAACTCTACAGATCCCAGCTCAGTAGATCAAAACGCAGCTATAAATCACAGTGCACAGGACAGCATCAGGTCCAGGGAGCGATGACGTCCCCCGAAAGCACGGCACACCACGGGCGCACCCCAGCATGGGGGGGGGGCAGATCATCCTCCTGCCTCATGGGGTCATTTCTGATCCAGCTCGCAGTACAGGTACATGGAAACCGCCATGGCTGCGATCTGTGGGCAGCAAGAGGCAAGTCAGCCCCCCCTAAGCACCCCACCCCAGTTTGGGTTTGGGTCACAGCCCGTAGCATCCACCCCCAGCGCACACAAGGAGGAATAGCCAGGTGTGCCCAGGGAAGAAAGCTCAGTAGCCACCGTGGGGCAGATGGTGGTCCATGGGGCTGCACCAGCCCCCTGCAGTCCCTCGGCCACCGAGGCCGGTCCCAGCCGCACCGCTCACCTCCGGGTACAAGGAGGAGGCGGCGGCACAGCGATGCTCAGGCACTCACCTCCAAGGCAGCGATGCCGGCTGCCACGCCACCCACCACACCTGCGTTCGTCTTGATTTCTTCCAAGATCTGATGGAAACAACCCTGCAGGAGGCAACCACGCAGGTGAGGACGAGCAAGGGGTAGAGATCCCCCAACCTCTGGGGCACAACATCCCCAGAAAGGGAGGTATGGTTCTCCAGCCTAGAGCTGCACGGCCATGGAGAAGGTTTGGGGGCTTCAGGGGGCAACTCTTCTCAGCCACTTCTCAGGCCCAAGCACAGTATTGGGGGGGAGGAGGGAAAGAGGCGGGGAAATCACCCAAAAATGCAGAGTGGTGCCTGGGTTCGTGCTCAGCCCCAGGCATGCCACCCTGCTGCAGAGCTCCCTTTAGGACCAGAGCAATGGTAGCAGCTTTGCTTGTCTCCACCAGGGACAAGCCAAGGCCACCACAGCATCCCCCAGGACTTGAAGCTCATGGCACCGCCACGTCCAAAGCCGGGGCTGGAGCTACAGGACGGGTCTCCCTCCCCGTGCCAGGGCACACCCCAAACCACGCTTTGCCAGAAGGCAAGAGCCGCCGGCGCATCCGTACCTGGACGTCACTTTCTGCGGCGAGCGTGTTGTTGCAGGGCTGCAGGTCCTTACAGCAGGGCTCCGGGTAGGTTCCCTTTTCCTTATACCAGGGGGAGTCGGTGAAGTCTGTGTAGTTATTCAGGCCACAGCAATGGACCTAAGAGGGAGAGAGAGGAAGGGATGAAGAGAGCATCCTGCAGGTCTCCCTCCTGGGTCAGACACAGTCTGGACCCCGTTGCCCCATGGAGGGGGTCACCCAGCAAAACCCAGCTCGGGGCGGGGGCGCTCCTGGGACCAGGATTTTGCCCCACACTCCAGCATGTACAGCTCTCACCCCAGCCGCAGGACCACTAGATCCCAAACGGGTAGGTCCCAGGCACCTGGGAAGCTGATGGGGTGGTGATGGTGGATCCAGGATTGCAATGGTGTCCCCATTCCCACCCCGCTGGCCCACCCGGGTATGCACCACCAAGCCTGTGCTGGGACCATCCTGACCCACAGGTGCAGGCCCCAGGGCTCAGCGCACCTCATTCATGGTGACGTTCCAGATGTGAGTGAATTTCATATCTGCCCCGTACTTCTCCTTCAGGACAGGGGTCACCACGGCTGTCAGCAGCGTCTCTGCCTGGAAGAAGAGGCAGAGAAACACCATCAGAGAAGGTCCTGAGGAGCACCACAGAGCCGAGAGCCCCCATACTGGTCTCAGCCCATGGTGAGGAAACCAAGCAGACCTAGCATGGCCAGGAGCACGGCACACCTCGTCCCTTTGGCCTGAGGACAGCTTGGCCCCTTCTTCCCCACTAACCAGTGCTTTATGGCACCGAGGCCACTTATGACCAGTGAGTCATCTGATAAGCAGCATAACTGAGGGAGCCAGGAATGACGTTTGCCCTGCGGTTGACTTCCCCAGTGCCTAATGAGGCAAAGTCACCTTTCCCCCCAGGTGGTTTCTCAGGTGCCTAATAAGGGGTTGAGTTTGCTTAGCATGCAGCATTAGGACTTCCTCTCCCATGTGGCTCCTACCAGCAGAGGTGGGGAGGTGTCAAGCCTAGGCTGGTACTGGACTAAGGGGTTTGAAAGGAAGAAACGGGCAAAACTTGTACCATAACCCTCATTTCTTTAGGGCAATGGGAATCCCTGTTCCCACCATCCTCATCCCGGCCAGGCTGCCCCAGCCTGCCCATGTAGCTGGTGCTGGCAGGGACTGGCATCCCTTCCTCCTGCAGCAGCGCCCACCTCTCAGCTTCCCCATCCGTGGGCAGCACTGCCAGCCCTAGAGTCTCCTGTTTTCCCAAGGGGTAGGATAGGTCCCAGATTAGCCCAACTCAAGACTCAGATATGCCACTCACAAGACTTGTGTAGACCAGAGCCACCACGGCAGCAGCAACTTCGGCAATAAAGATGATCAGCACCACCGAGAAGAACTAGGATACAGCAAGGGGAGGGAGGTCAAAGCAACAGCCAGAGTCCACAGGGCCCCCAGGAGCCCATCTGCTTCCCAAGGGCCAGCAGGACCCTCCCTCAGGGTTCAAGCCCTGTCTCAATGCCTTCAGCTCTGCTCCAAGGCAGAAGCAGCATAACCTTGGGGTCCTCCAGCCCTCCATCTGCATGGGGCTGACCTCTCCGGACATGCTCCAGGAGAGACCTCTGCTCAGCACCAGCTTCTGCTTCCTCTCACCCTTGCCCAGGGCAGACTTTGGTTCCAGCACTGCCTTTCCAAGGTCCACCCAGACTTTCACCATATGGCAACATCCAAGGAGGACATCTCCATAGAGAAATCTATCCCTCAGACCACCCCCACCAGAGACCCAGCTCAAATAAGGCTTGATAAGGAGATAAGCCAAGTCCATACCATCATCAGGAGACACTTGCTGTCCCTCTGGGCGCCGTAGCACCCGAGGAAGCCAATTACCAGCAGGATGGCACCAATGGCGATGAGGAAGTAGCTCACATTCACAACCTGCAGGACGCTAGAGGAGAGCGACCCAAATATATCCAGGAACGACTGTCCATCTACTGTGACCCAGATGCCAACTCCCAGGAGGGTCCCGCCACCAAGCTGGGAGGAGAGAGACAACGTCAGCTCCCAGCCAGGCAGAGATCTGGGCTTTGGGGAAGGTGCCGGCACAGGTATTTCTCCCCTCTGCAAGTTGTCACCATGCCAAAGCAAGACTTTGTGGCCACTGAGGGCAGCTCAAGGCGTTGCCACCAAAGGCTTGGGGCAGCCGGATGGGTCACTACCCCGAAACACACCCCACCACCAGCACACCCCCAGCTGCGGCGTCGCAGCTGCCCCCTTCCCCAGCCCAAGGGGTTTCAGTGCCAGCAGTGGGGCAGTAACCCTCGTGCAGGGCGGCCAAGCCAGCGGCACCTCGGGCCGCTCCCTGGTCCCAGAGGGGCAACACGCAGCCGGTTTGGACGCTGGCCACCATCACGAGTTCCTCCAGCCAGGGAAGCTGCCCGCTCACCCGGGGCAGCGGCTGAGCAGCCCTCGGCCTCAGACACTCACACGCTCCCGGCAAGGGCAGCTCAGGGCTGCCCCAGCCCTGCCCTCCACCCACTCGACCTTCCCCACCAGCCCCGAGTCCCAGCAGGAGCTTTAAGGAGGGCATGCTTCGGCAGGGCGAGCCTGGGGGCTCTGCACCTCCCCTTCCCAAGGCTATATCCCACCGCACCCCCTTCCAGGTGGCTCCATTGCTCCTGCAGAGCCAGGGTGGCTCTCAGGAGCTGCACTACCCATTGCCCTGGGACGGAGTCCCCCAGGCAGGGACCCAGCAAACCCCCCTGCTCTAGGGCACCCAGCACCCTCTGCCAGAGCTTCAGCACAAGGAGGGACATGGGTGGCTGATGCAACAGCCACCGTCCCCAGAGCCCAGCATGGTCCCCTGGGCCTTGGCCAGAGCTAGAGACCCCCACATGGTTAAGTTCTCAGCCTGGGGCCAGAGACCAGCTCTCGCACCCCACCGAGGTCCCAGGAGCATGAGTCCCACCAACGCCCAACATCTCCCACTCCATCCCCCACAGAAGGGACACGGAGGGGCAGGAGAGCCCACACGGGCAGACTTCACCCACTCCATGCCCAGTTCAGGGTGCTCCCCAGGAGCTGCTCCCACAGACCCCAGCCCTTCATCCCAGTTCCCCAGGGCAGCCAGGGGGGGCTGCCAGGCTCGGGCCCCCCGGGCAGAGGCAGCAGCTGGGGTGCACTTACAAATATGGCCAGGTTGAAGAGGATCATCATGACCTTGATAAAGGTGAAGCACCCCATTTTTGCGCTGGGGAGAGCAGAGAGAGGTTATCAGGAGGAGCCCCCACCCTGGCACAGCCGCTGCCCTCCTGCGAGCGGGGCTTAGCCCCCCTCCAAGGGAGTCTGGGTGCTCCCCACGGGCAGATGGGGTGCAGCCACGGGGTCCACTCCCCGAAACGCCGAACCCAGCCTACCTGAGTGCAGAGCAGGTCCCACAGCCCCGACCCAGCCCGCCCCGACCGCACTGCCGTCCCCACCCCGCCGCCGCCGCCCTTTAAAGCGGGCGCGGCCCCGGGGCCGCCTCCGCCGCTGGAGCCCCCCCGCCCCGCCCGGCCCGGCCCCCGCCGGGGCCACCCCCTGGGGGTGGCGAAGCCACGCGTGCCCCTGGGTGCCTGGTGGCTTGCTGCCCTCTGCCGCCGGAGCCGCCCGCCCGGGGGAACCCGGGTAGCCCAGCCGGCTGCTGCCTGCGCCCATCGCCGCGGCCTCTTGGCGTGGGGTGGGGGGTATAATGTCCCTGTCGTGCTGCTGCTGCTGTGAGCTGACAGCCCTCGCGGGGCCCACACACGTGCCCCTGCCTATGTCCCCACTCAACAGAGCCCCACGGAGCAGGAGGCTGGCACCCCCAGCATGAGGGCTTTGGGGGGCAAGAGTATAAGTCCTGGGGGGGCTTCACCCTATGGCGGATGCTGCAGCCGTGGCGGGGGTGCCACCCCGCTGCCCTCCTCTGCAGGCGCTCGGCAGCAGTGCTGGGCTCTGTGCTTGGGATTTTCCAGCCACGGACAGCCCCACGGGTCACAGCCCCCCTCTGCCACCCACTCCTGGCACGACCATGGTTGAGTCACCCCATCTTCCCGGGCTGATGCTGTGGGTGCGCTGCCGGCCCCACTGCCCAGGACCGCTCGGGCAGGGATCTCTCCAAATCCCAAATCTCCAACCTCCTGGGCCAAAACAGAAGGGGGGGCACAGGGGAACGGCCGTGCGAGGCACTTTGCAAAGGAAAAGCCAAAGATTTACGAGCCGTCCCTAACTGTTGCGCAATGAGGTAGATTTTTGCTGGCGGGGGACACAGCAGGGTGACAGCAGGAGAGGACGGTCCTGCTGTCACCCTGCTGTGTCCCCCGCCAGCAAAAAACAGATGCCAGCACTGGAGCAGGTCAGCGGAGACCTGCCATTGCCTAAGGGCTGCCAAAAGTGATTTTCTTTGGAAAGATGCTTTGAAGCAGGGCTGGTTTCCCTGGAGTGGGGCTGCAGCAGGGAGCCAAAGAGAGCACGGCGGGATGCTGCGTCCCCAGGCCTGACCGTGGGGGTGATCCTCACCCATCCAGCATGGCTTTGGGGCAGGGTCTCGAGGACCCAGCACCCACCATTGCTCCTTCAGCTTGTCATCAAACTGAGGAGTGATACAGGAGGCTGAGGAGCCCTCATCCCGCAACAGCAGGCAGCAAACACAGGCTCTGGGTGCTCGGCACACTCAGCTCCGCACCCGGCTCCCCCGAAACCCCGCAGCAAATTCCCTGCCTGGCCATAATGATACATTTCAGCAAGATGAAGTCAGCCCCGTTGGGCTTCAGCCAAAGCCCAGTGGCATTTGGGGGAAGCCTTCAACCCTCCCAGGCACCCTGGGTATTAATGCAACCTGTGCTGGAGCCGGGGGGTTTAACCCTTTCCCCCTCGCTGCCTGCAGCCCCAGCCCTTGCCTGCAGCAGCTGCCTGTCCAGCGGTGTGAGCCCAGCTGCCACGAAGCCGCTCGGAGAGAGGGGCTGAGCCTTCATCCCTCTCCCGAAGGGGGACCGCTGCCCCCTAAATGTGAATGAAGACCCCCATTGTATTGCCCCTCTCCCAACAGTTGCCCCATCCCAGCCTGACCTTATTAGCTGCACACAATCCCCCCATCCCAAAAATAATTTTTGGCAAATATGTAAATACTTGCTCTCATTCCCAATTGTTCCCAGCCACAGGAAAAATCAAAGGATGAGCCACAGGCTGCTGCATTTGCCTCCCCAGCGCCTGGCGCCGCAGCCTGGGGTTTGGCCACTCCCCAGCATTGCCCATCCGAGCCCCATTAGGGAGCCGGGGCTGGATTTTCTGGCTCTCCAGGAAGGCCTGGCCTGACCACAGCAGGACAAGCCCCGTGACATTCCCGTGTCCCTCCTTGCCCAGCAGGGCCCTGCCACCTGCCCGCTGTCCCCATCCCCACACACAGCCCGGCTGGACCCCGAGCATCCCCTTCCCCGGAGCGCAGGAATGCCTCTTACTGGGGCGTGGGTAGCACAGCTCCTCCCCAGCCGCTCGGCCCTGGGAGGCTGACAGCAGGAAAGTGGCCACAAGCGGTCACCCCCGAGGTCCTCTGTCCCCAGCCCAGCCGCTAGCCCATGCCTGGGGGAGTGTGGGAGCCAGGCACGTGTCTGGTGTCAGGATCCGGCCACGCCGTCTGCACCGAAAACCCCTCCCTGGGCTTTTCTTCAAGGAAAAGCTGCAAGCCCTGCTCCCAGCCTCATGCCTCTTCCAGTTCGTGTTTGCATTTTGAGTGTTCAGGTGCTGAATTCCCACCCTGCTGGTGATCCCGGGCCTTGGCATCCTCCGGTTAGCGGCTGGGCTCACTGCAGGCATGGCCTTCCCGTCCCCCCCTGCCCTGCCTCGGGACCCTCCCGCCCAGGGCTCCAGCCAGGCGGTGCAGGCAGCTGCCGGGTGCTCGGAGGAGGCATTTCAGAGCAGCCATCAATTCCTCTGTACAGGCAAATTAGCCTGCAATGCTAACGAAGCATCTGCTTGGGAATAGGTGGGGGGGAACCTAAACTAACATCTCGCACCCAGCGGGGCACGGGGCGCCCCGGCAGCCCTCCTGCCAGCGGGGCTTGCTGGAGCCTGCTCACCCCCTGCGTGGATTAGCAATTGCTAACGAGCCTGAGCAATCTGCCAGCGAGCAAGGCCAGGTAGGCGCTGAGCTGAGCTGGGCTTGCTTGGCTTAATGCCATCCACAGGGACTCAGCACAGGGGACCTCCCCCCCGTGCCTCGGTTTCCCTCCTGGTAAAGCATCGGGTAACAAGCCCCAAGCAGGGCCAGCCGTGGAGACCAGACCAGCCTGGGCTTGACGGGATTTCGGAGTAGCCCCAACCAGGTGAGCCCCTTGCAAAGGGCTTTCACGTGCATGTTTTGAGCTGGCAGCATCTGTCCAGCTGTCTGTCCGGCGTCCGGTCGCCTGGAGAGTGGTGGATGGGTGGACACACTGCAAGTGCCAGAGATGAAACTGCCTTCAGATTTGCAGGTGGAAGTTACTGAATGTTGCCGATTTGTGCCCAATTCCTCACTTCCCTCCCTCTGCTGGGGAGAAATGAAAATCTACAGGAGCCAAAAGTTTTTGACATCTTGAAAATGAAATATTTCAGTTCTCAGCTTCGAAAGGACTCAAAGCATTTTGGCCGGAGAACTGCGGAAATCACCGATTCCCCCGCCCTGGGAGGGACCGGGCGGTGGGACTGCACCGATTTCCCTGCGGCTGCAGCTCCCACTTCGGGGGTGATAAGCCCCATTTCCGTGGCTATGTGCAAAACCACAACTTGAGTAGAAGAAAGGGGATCTGCCCCATCTGGTGCCATGCGGGGCCCGGGGTGTAAATACGGGGGTGATAAGCAGTGCTGCAAGCATGTCCCAGCAGTGCACCCCCCCGGTGTGAGCCCCTCAGGGTAAGGATCCGGCCCTGCGCCTTACGTAGCTGATTTTAATCATGATGCTGTTCCTAGCTGTGTGTTAATAATGCAATTAAAGAAGGGCTCGATGACATCTCCCTGCCTGTGTATCGGGCTGAGCTTCTTCCCATGCATTTACCCCCCACAGCGAGTCCCCCCGGCCGCTGGCCACCTGCCCGTGCCCCTCCAGATAACATTTTCTTGTTTCTCACATGTGTCCAGGCTGGCAAATCCCTCCCAAATTAATTACCAAGGGCCATGCCGAGGCACCAGCTGCTGTAAAGCCAAGTCAGGTGGGTTCGGGGCTGCGGAGGGCTGCGCCGTGGGGTCACATCAGGACAACCCCATGCCCGAGCACTGATGCTCTGGGGGCTGCTGCAGAGAGAGCCGGGCTGCGAAGCCTTCGCCGTTGTCTCACCAGCAAGGATGGCCAGGGCCGCCCGGTTGATGGAGCTTTCTCCTGCCACGGGCCAGGGTGCAGGACGTAGCCCAGCTCCGGGCTCCGTGCCAGGCTGCGCTGGCACCCCCTGCCCAGGGAGGCAGCGTTGAGGGGCTGTCCGTCCCGGTGCTGTGCCGGGATGCCCTGCCTGGCACTGCTGTCTCTCTCCTGGCACCCACTGTGCTGTGAAGCTTCAACCCTGCAGAGAGGTGCAGGAAAGAGCCCCAGCGCCAGCCCCGGGCAGTGCCTGAGCCTTTCCTTACGTTCCTCGGGTTTTTTCCAGCCTCTCCCTCCTCAGGTCGGGGGTAGCCCCAGCCCAGCCGGGCAGCTCGGCGGCGGTGGCAGAGCGTGGCCATAGGAGCGAGCGGCTCCCGGCTGCCCGCGGGCGCCGCGCTGGGAGGTTTGAAGAAGCACTTGGCGCTTCCTAAACCAAAACCCACAGAGGCCAGAGCTCGCTCCTGGGCACACTGGGAGAACACCAAGAGAGAGGGAGTTTTCCTGTTCTTAGAGAGAAGAGAAAGCAAAGCGTGGCCCCCTCCGAAGGGGGGAAACAGATGAAACCAAAAAAGCCGACTCTGAAATGTCAGCGGAAATCAAACATTGTTTCTCTCCGATTTCTCCAGCTGGGAAGGGCTCAGCCCAGTTTCGCAGCCTCACTTACTCCAGCCAGGCACATTAACAACTCTATTTATGCTCTATTTATTCACAGCCGTGTGGCTAACTTCCCCCGGCCGCTGCCGGGAAGCACAGGGCGAGCGAGGCCGGCACATCTTGGGGCTGGGCGGGATGGCGCTGGGCAGCCCCCGAAGCAAAGAGGGGAGCAGCGGGGCCGCCCCTGTCGCTTTGGGAAGGCCGGGACGGGCAGCTGAGGCACTGCTTGCCGAGCATCCCCTGAAGACGCTCCCACCAAGGGCTGTCCCTCCGGCCAAGAGAGGAGAGGGGCTTGCAGCAGGACATGGGGACCCCAGCAAGGAGACGTGTCGCTCTGCCCCCCATAGCCCCATCCCGGGCTGTACAGACGGTGAGCAAAGGGGGCTTGAAGGGGAATGTGGGGTGCAAGGTGCAAGGATGCCTCCTCCTGCACACCCTGCAGGAAAGCAAAGGCCAGTCAAGTCAAAGGCAAAGCTCTCACTGCAATGAGTGCTGCTCATTAAGCAAACGAGGAAGGATCTGTAGCTAATTAGGGCCTGACAGGCAGCTCCTCTGCTTGCTCAATAAATAGCAGTGAAGGCCTGAAGCACCTTTTACTTCTTCATAGAGTGCTCCCTGAGGGCTCTCTGCTCATCCTGGGGGATGTGCCCATCTCCGGGCTGGAGTGAGGTGGGGTGTTAAATTAACAGTGTGCAGGTAACACAGGATGGGGGAGTTTGGGGAATGATCCTGCTGCAGTGCAGCTGGAGTAGGGGGTAAGGGTGCTCTGAGGGCTGGGGGATGTCTGGAGGCAAGCAACGAGGAGGGGCCCGGGACAGGAGCTGGCCATGCTGGGGAGGGCTGGGGTGATGCTCGGACCCATCCGGTGGTGGGGGGCAAGGGGACTTGGGTCCAGCAGGAGATGGTGCCTTTGGGTTTGGGGACCTTGAGGCACATCAGGACAGGAAGATGCGTACTGCTGGGAAGGAGGGATTCCACGCAGCAGCCTGGGAAGGGGAGATGGTGGATGTCGTACCAGGGTGTTCCCCTGCCCCGGAGCCCTGGAACTGCGTCAATTCCTGGCCTGTATATAGGATTGATCCTAGGATAGGATGGGTGGTAGTATCAGATAGTGATGTACCCACCAGCCTGCCCAACTCTAATCCTCTCCCAGGAGGAAAACACCTCCTTGCCTTTCCCCAGGCAGCCCCTAGAGTGCTGGCACCATGCCCAGCCCTGTTTGGCTTGACAGCCCCTGTGGGACAGGCTGGGGAGACCAAGCAGGGCTTTAGGCACTCAGCAAAACCCCATCATCCCCAGTGCCCCACAGGGGACACGACTGGGGCAGCCCAGTGCAGGGAAGCACGGCGTGAGGGGAAGGCAGCGCCTGGCTGTTTGCAGCTGAATCTGGCTCCATCGCGGCAGCAGCACGGTGCCAGCAGAAATGGGATGAGGGAGAGAAAAAGCCCTTTTCGTCCCCGAAAGCCGGCAGCGGGGGCTGCGTGCTGCCTGGGGAAATGCAGCTGGGATGAAATCCCTCGGGATGCTGCTGTGCTGCATGGTCAGGCCACGCGCTGCAGGGAAAGGAGGGGGGAGTTTGCTGAAATTATGGGTGAGAAGGGCCGTATATCTCCTGCATTGCTCTGCTGGCCTCCATGCCTCAGTTTCCTCAGTTTTCCCAGCCCTCCCCCGGCATCTGGGGTGCCCCCCCATGCCGCCCCTGCACTGCTCCAGCACTGGCCTGGATTCAGCCAGAGTGCATTTCTCAGAGCTCGTGTTTTAGGTACCATCTATTTTTAGGATGCCCAACCTGCGGCAAAGACAAGGAGCAACTGCCAGTTTGGAGAAGTCAGCGTGAGAAGCAAGGCTTAAGAAACAAACCCCCAAGCCTCTGAACCTCTGGGAACATCACATCAACCTCGCCGTGCCCCACAAACAATCAAATATTGGGACAGCTCGTCCATGCCCCAGTGTAACTGGCTCTGCTGAGACTCACTGAGACATGAACCACCTCAGGGCAGAGGCACCCCCAGCATGGGTGTCCCTCGGCTGGAAGTGAGCTGAGAACTGATGCTCTTGTTGCATGTGACGGCACTGCTGTTGCCACAGGCTGGTGAATGCGTGTGCCCACTGTGGCGAGCTTGGCCCTTTCCATATGAGCCCTGCCAGCCCCCTCCAAGTTCTCTGCCCTGTTATATTTTAACTGTTGCCTCATTAAATTTAAGGAGCCTTGCTGCATGCGGGAGCTCTTGCAGCATCGCCCTGCGCTGGTTTATGGGGTGCCCAGCCCTTACCTCAGGTCTAGGGAATATTTCTGGGAAAATACTCAGGAGGAGAGTGAGCAACTGGAGCATCCCTGCGCTGGGATTCAGCTCCTGCCTGTCTTGTGCATGTTTTTGATCCCAGCTAAAAGATGGGGTCCTCTGTGGGTGGGCTGGTATGGGGCGGGGGGGCAGTGCTGGTCCTTCCCTGTCCTTTAGCATCCCTAAGGATGGATGGAGACCCACAGATGGGGGGTCTCCACCCCCAGAGGAAGCATTTTGGGAGCAGAGATGCTGCATCTGGGCATGAAATCATCCACCTACTCCTACAGTTCCCCCTCCCCTCCCCGGTAGCCGGGCGCCCCCCCCCCCCGCCGCGCTGCGGCGGGGGGGGGCGCCCGGCTACCGGAGAGGGGGAGGAGGGACGCTGACATCACCGCCGGAGCGCGGCTCGGGGCGGCCGGGCTGGCTCCGCTCCGCTCCCGTTCTCCGCTCCCGCCGGCGGAGCCACCGCGCCCGGTAAGGCTGGCGGGGCGGGGGGGGGGGGGAGCAGCGGGAGGGCTTTGGGTGGCGGGTGGATGGATGGACGGACGGACGGACGGCCCCGCGGCTGCTGCTCATCATCCATCCATCCCTCTCCATCCATCCCTCCATCCCTCCTCCGTGGGGTCCTGTGGGAAGCCGGGTTGGCAGCAGCACAGCCTTTCCCCCAGGCAGCTGGCTGTCTCGGAGGAATATTTTAAAATGTACCAAAAAAAAAAGGAAGAAAGAAGAAAAAAAAAAAAAAAACCACCACCCACCCAAAACCACCCGAAAATCCTTCGTTTTCATCCACTGGCTCCATGTAGCGATGCCGGGCTGGAGCTGCCGGAGGGACGCTGCGTGCGGCGGGAGGTTTCTCAGCACCTATGTCTATTTTAAAAACCCGTGGCGTGATCTCTTGCCCTACTTTCCAGACTCTTGCCGGTACTTTCCTTGCATGCAGCAGCTGAGCCCTGCTGGCGGGAGCTCGGAGCTCCCTGGGAAGCCGGAGCTGAGCGAGCTGCTGGGCTCTCCCCAGCGTCGGGTGCCTGGGATGGGGGACTGGGCAGTGGGGATGGGGTCAAGACAGCAATTTGGTCACTAAAGCACCGCCTTTCTCTCCGGCAGGGAGAGGGAGGTGCTCAGCGCCATGCGGATGAGACCAGGCTGAGAAGAGGATGGCACGTTTGTACCCAGCACCCCAATTAGCCTCGTTTGCTCCCCTCCATTTGCCCCAGTGATGAAAAGGCTTCCTACCCACACCTGAGCCAACCCTGCCGAGCCCCAGGCACCAGCGTGGCTCCGCAGCGATTTTGGGGCTGGAGAGGTCAGGAACTGCTGTCCAGCACGGAGATTTTCCAATACTGAGATTTTTATTCTGCGTGCGCAGGGAAGGGAGCGCTCCCATCCCCGCTGCGTTGCCCCAGCCCGGCATACCTGCCCCGTGCGGGCACCCCAGCCCTCCGATGCCTGGCTGGATTCGGGCAGCGTGACCCACACCACACCATCGCCATGGCCTCCTCGGATGGGCTGCAGTACCGGGCTCTCTACGAGTACCAGAAGGACACGGAGGAGGACCTGACGCTGTGCCCCGGGGACGTGCTGACGGTCAGCAGGGCCGGGCTGCTCACCGGCCCCGACTACAAGGACGGGGACGAGCGCAGCCCCCAGGGTTGGCTCCATGGCCTCAACGAGCTCACCAAGGAGCGCGGCGACTTCCCCGGCACCTACGTAGAGCACCTGGGTCCCACGCGCGTCGCCGCCGCCGCCAAGGCCAGGCCACGGCCCTTGCCCCCACCGCCCACCGGGACCCCCACGCCCTGGGGTGAGTGCTGGAGGAGCGGGAAGGTGGGAGTCCATGGGTGGGTGTCCCCTGCAAGGGTGGCAAGGAGCCCGGGTGGATGCTTGCTTTTGGGATGGCTCAGCAGGGATCCTCCCTTGGGATGGGGATCCAGCCCCAGAAGGAGGAGCTGCCCTGGGAATTATTCACCCTGGTGCACCAAGGCAGCCGCAGGAGGGGCGGGGGGTGGCCGGGGTATCGCTCCCCCCCAGGCAAACACGCTGCAGGGATCACTCCTCTCCAACATGCCGGGCTGGCTGCTGCGCCGGCGTGGGATGGCCAAGGGGGTCCGCGTCTATGAAAGCACAGGAGAAGATGCAGGAGCCCTTTGCCCCCCACAGGGAGCAGCAGAAAGCCCCATGGCAGTCCCTGGGGACCTTTTCTTCCAACTGCTCTTCTCCCCCCCGCTGTGGCACCCAATTCTGGTTGCTTTTGGTGCCCGGGCGAGCACTGGCACCCAGCCAGCTCCTGGCCTCGCGGTCACTTTGTGCAAGCTGGGACGGGGGACGGTCTGGACACACAGTGGGGTCAGTCCCCAGGGGACTTCTCCATCCCTGGGGGCTGCAGCATGGCGCTGGGGCGAATATTCGGTAGGGCCCTTCCCGGCATGGGGAGCCCAGCCATTTCTCCGCTGGGATCTGCTGAGCTCATGGAGCAGCTCTGCCCTCGCCACTTACCGTGGGGCGAGGGAGGGATTTCACAGCAGTTGCATAATGTACCCAAGCTGAAAAAAAAAAAAAATGTAAGAAACCCCCCTTCCAGCCAGGCACGACCTGCTGACCCCAGCCAAAGCCGTGGTGCTCTCCTTCTCCGGGATGCAACGGAGGAGACATTGCTGGGGGGACAGCGGCACCACCTTTAGCCGCAGCTGCCCAAAACCTGCCCGGCTGCTGGCCCGGCGCCTCGGGCACCATCCTCACCCATGGGTACCCCCTCGCATGGGGGGGTACCTTGGCCGCAGTTTAGAGGGGCACACGCTGACAAGGAGTCCACCCCCCTCCAAGATATGGTTCAAGGCCCCCTTGCTACTGTGATTTAAGAGGGTGGGGACCACCCAGCCCCCAGGCTGAGCACAGCAGAGCTCGGCTGGCGTGGAGCAAGTCCTTCCCCCAACACCATCCACCACTGCGTATGGCATTTGCCATGCGGATCCTGCCGCTCGGCCCCCCCCAAACGGGGAGGCAGGGATTCTGGGACCCCCCCCTGCATCCCCTCACTGAAACAGGGGTGCTCCTCCCTGATCAATGCCCCAAGTGCACCGAGGCAGCCGCAGTCCTGGGTTGGCAAGCAGCTACGTGCTGCCGTCGCAGCGGGAAGAGGCCACTTTTTGGGGGTAAGCCCCCTTCCCAGCCAAGCTCACTGGCACAGGAGGAGCCCTCTGCCCCTGGCTGTTTGGTGGGCAGAGCCCTAGCAAACTCAGTGCTGTGGTGTGGACAACTCAGGTCAGACAGGAGCAGACCCAAGGGCTCTCCAGCCCCGTTCACTGGGGTTTTTAGAGATGGGAGAGCATGGAGCCACCCTCTTGTTTCTGACCCTGCTGCCCATCACCGTTGCCTCGTGCCTGCCCCGCACAGGAGGTGGTATGGGCTCCTCCCCGAGGGGCTGGGAGATGTGTCCACGGACCCCTGCCCGCAGGTGCCAGGGACGTGGCGATGCCTCACAGATCCAGGCACGTTCCCAGCAGCGAGCGCAGCCTGGCTGGAGAGCCTGGCCGGTACGGAAGGTCTTGGCGCAGGAGCCCCAGCCCTGTGTGCCCTTGGGTGAGAGGATAACAACTTAAAATTAAAAAAAATATAAAACTGAGGGTTTTTTTAATAGGGAAAAACCCACTAAAACCGGTTTTGGGGGTAGATTGAGGAGGGTGCTGCCATCTGCAGGACATGCTCTGGCCGTGGCCTTGTGTCCAGCCCCACATCCCCAGGGGGACATTGGGTGCTGCCTCCCCGGTGCTGTGCCGTGGGGTGCCCCTCCGTGGGGTGCTTTTCCTAGGGCGATGCCGGGGGGGTGTGGGCACCTTGGCCATGGTGCGTGGGACACTCGTGGCCCACGACCACGTCTTTCTGCAGCAGCAGAGCAGTGAGTACCATTTTATGTCGGTTTAAACCCAAACCTCCCGGCTGGCGGGATTTCCTTTAGAGTAAAAATCTCCAACGTGCTCTTGGAAGAGAAGGGACTTTTTTTTTTTTCCTTTTTTTGAAAATTCTTCCCATACTGTTTCCATTCCCAGATGGAGATTTTGAGGGACATTTGTTTTGGCTGTCCCGAATGCTTACTTTTCTGTGACAGCAGCGTACCGCCCTGTGTGCCCTCAGTGCCCACCGAGCCCCAGTGCCGGCTGGGGACCCCGAGCCAGGTGAAGCCGTGGGGGGAGCCCTGAATGGGAGAGAGATACTGCATTTCCCAGCCATGCCCTGGAGCCAGGGCTGGCTCTGTGGGGAGGAATGGTCTTTTTTTAATTAAATAATATCCTAAAAATGGCTCTACAGCGGAGCCGAGTCCCTGGGGGACTTCCCAGGAGCTCGGCAGCTGTTTTGCCCCTGCGTGGTTGTCCCGGGCAGCTTCGCTGCTGCAAGGCATCACCTCCGCTTCACCCGGGGTCGGAGCCGAGCGGTGCATGAGCCTGGCACCCTGAGGGTAGAGGATGGGCTAAAGCTCCAACTTGAACTTGCGGCCATTCCTGCTGTTTCCAGCAAGGAGAAACAGGCGGTTATTTTTTGCCATTGCCACCTCTCCCCACGCCATTACCTTGGAGGCAAAGACCCAGTTTTCCCTAATTAAAAAACCACCCGTGTGGTGGGGACCTTTTCCATGGGCTCCCAACCACCTGCTTTGCTTTAAACCCGGAAATTTTCCCCGTTCCCACCCGACATACCCGCACATCCCCGTCAGGCGGCGGAGGGGACCCTCTTGCCAGGCTCGGGGGTCGCCGGCCGTGCTCAGGGACTGGATAAGCTACCTGTGAGCGGGAGGTTTGCATCCCTCCCTGTTCTCCAGGGAGCACCAGGGCATCACCGCGGCGAAGATCAGAGCCTGGATCCACCCATCGCGGCCAGGTTGTGTTTTTGCAAAAGGTCAAAGGCAGCGTGGCCCTGCCTAAAGTCCCTTTTTCTTTCTTATTAATTCCTTAAAATTGTTATGGGTTTATTGGCTTCATAAGGGAGCAGCAAAGGCAGGCAGCAGCTGCCAGGCAGCAAAAACCAAAGATAGAATGAACGTAACAAGGGAGTTGGCCGAGCTGGAGTGTGCCTCGCTGGGGGGAAAAGTCACGCTCAGGCTTTATTTATTTTGCTATAATTTTTAAAAATATATTTCCACTAGAACAGATCCACTCACCACATAAAACAGGCAGAAGAGCTCTTGAGAAGAACCTTCCCAGGTGCCATCCACGCCCCGGCGGTCGCGTGCGGCTCTGATGTGCTGCCGCCAATGGCAGCCCCTGCCTGCCCCTGCCTGCCCCTGCCTGCCCCTGCCTGCCCCTGCCTGCCGTCTTCCCGGGGGGGCTTCAGGGCCACTAATGGGAGACTGTGGGGGGAAGTCCCAACACTGTCAGGGTCTCTGTCAGGTATAACCCACACAGGTGGAGGGGTTTATCAGCCAGGGTGATAAGAAGGGAGGGGTGGGTGGATGGAGCGTGCCCTGGGGTAAGGAGAGCCGCTCTCCTTAAAGAGGGGTTTGCTCCTCTGGCAGGGTCTGGGGTGAGCTGTCCTTGGTATAAAACCCAGGAGCCAGCAGCACCTGAGGATTTGCGCTGTGGGAATCCTGGCCCACGTTTGGCTGAAAGGCTCCTCAAGGGCTGGTGGAGGTCTGTGCCAGCCAAGGGGGCAGCTGAGTCCTCCCTGGGCTTGTGCTCAACCCTGTTGTAGACACCAGAGAATCCAAGTGGGTGAGAGCTGCAGGGAGCCGTGTCCGTGCCGGGTATGGATCTGGCCCCCAGCTCCTGCCTGGTGCTGCTAAGGGCGGTGGGTGATGAGAGGGGACAGTCTCAGTGCCATGGGAGGAGAGGTGGGGAAGGAGCCTGAAGGAGCTGCACGCTCAGGGCGGGAAGCTGCCTGCGGGCAGGGCGCGTGCCTGAGCGGGTCTTTGCATCTCAGCAAGTGGCTGAGCCCCTGACAGTGACTCTTACTGCAAAAAGAGGATAAAATAAGGGAGAAATTTTCCAAAACTGGACGCACGTGAGCCGAAGTGTTGGTTGTGGCTGTGCCAAAGCAGCAGCTTGATCTTGTCCTGGGGCAGCCAAGGAAAAAGGCTGGAATTCCCGCAGGCAGGAATTTCCAAGCCCCCTCTCCTGTCTCTCCTTCACAGGGCTCCCCGGGCAGGCAGAGCTCACCGAGCACCCCACCCTCCCCGAGCAGGCGCTGCCAACTGTGGCCAGGCTTATCGAGGCGCTGGAAAAACAAGGTACGGGCAGCCGCGCGTCCATCCGCAGGGCGTACGTGGGTGCACACGCACGACCACCCGCTCTGCCTGTGTTTGGAGATGCCCCGAGAGCATCGCTAGAGCCAAACCTCTCCCCACGTACCCCAGTACCCATGCAGCGTGGGCTGGGTGAGGGAGCTTGGTGGTCTCAGTCCCTGCCCGCTCCCATTGCTTTGGAGGGAGGATTTGGGGCTCAGGACTGACCCCTCTCTCCTGGCTGCTCCCCAGGTCTTGACAGTGAGGTGCTCTACAGATCTGCGCCTGGGGCACTAGGGGATGCTGAGCTGAAGCAGGCTCTTCTGGCAGGTAAGTCCCAGAACGCGTCCCTCCCCGTGTCCCCGATCGGGAAGGGGGCTGTGGAGGTGATGCTACCCAGGCACAGCAGGGATGGATTTCTGGCTCCGACCTCGTTATGGCCCTAATTACAGCTCTGTAAGGCCCTGCCTGCATGCTGGCTCCTCTCTGCTCCCCCAATACCCCGGTGTGATGCTGATGAGAGGGATGTGGGCGCGGGGCTGAGGCTCTTCATTAGAAGCTCTATTTTTTTTAGGGAGAAAAAAATTTTTGTTTTGCAAACCTTTAGGTTTCTATTTGAGAAGCGGGGCAGGAAGAAAACCTCTTGTGGGTGCGACAGGGAAAAAGAAAGGGGGAAGAAAAAGCTCATTTTTTAGGAGAATGGGAAGCATTTTGCAGGACTGGGGGGGCATGAGCAGGGTGGGGAAGAGAGAAAAACCATCTCCCCGTCCCTGCTCCTAAATTCACTGCTGGGATGGCACGGGGGCGTTGGGGACATGATGGATGCCCCTCAAATCTGGGGGAGGGGGGCTGCGTCGAGCATCTCCATCCTCGGGGCCGCGGTGCCCAGAGGGCGGCACTGTGGCTCCAGGCACGGCCCAGCCCCGCGCGGTCCGGTTCTGGCACCGCGGCCGCCCCCGCCTGCCCTTGGGCCCCGCACCCCGGGAGCTGCCGGCCGGGGCCTGCGGCACGGCTCGGCACGGCACGGCGCGGGGAGGGGCAGCGGCTCTGCCAGCGCCGGGAGCCGGCGGCAGCCGGGCCGTGTTGCTGGGGAGAAGGGCTGTGATGAAATCGCTATATTAAGCAACATGACCTCATCGCTTCCCCCGCGCACCGGGAGCCGAGTCCCCGCCGGGCGGGGGACCGGGCTGCGGAGAAGGAAGGGATGCGGGAGAGGAGATGCTGGGGGTCCCGGGGCTGCTTCGTCCCCGCTGGCCGTGGAGGGCTCTGCTCCCCCGGGGATGATGGGGGGCACGGCGCACCCCAGCACCCTGCTTTCCTCCCTTTGCGGAAGTGCTGGGAAAGGCAGGAGCCGCGAGGTGCCCTTTCGCACGGCCTTGTCCCCCGGCCCAGGTTTCCCGGCTGATCTCCGGAGGAGGTGAAGGCACCCGGAGATCAATCCCCGCAGCCCCGGCTGCCCTGGGCATTGATGCCGAGGCTGGGCAGGGACAGCGACAACAGCATGAGAAGGATGCTTTGCTTTCCAAGCACGCAGGAGTTACGGGTCCTCCATCCTCCCTGCGCAGCCGGTGCAGCATCCCCGGCAGGCACAGGGCTCCCCGGCAGCACCGCAGCAGTCACTACCAAAATCCTGCCCAGCCTCGGGAGACTCCTCCAGCCCAGGGGCAAAATCCACTGGCTTTGCCAGAGCCTGGGCTGGAGCTCTGAGCAGCTGCTGGGTCCGTCTGGGTTTTCATCTCCCACTGCAGGACCCAGCACCAGGCAGGGAAATGCCGTCATTGTTTTCAAACCATTTGAAAGCCCTGAAAAATCCTCAACAGCCCTGAGTGACTTGATGCTCCCAAGCCCCCCATCTCCTCTAGGATCCAAATAAGCTCTTTCATTTGGCAACTCAGGGGGCTGCCCCATGTGCTCGGCAACACTGAGCTGGGCAAAGCCGGAGCTCCCCAGAGCTGGCTGGAGGGGGTAGGACATGTCACGTGTTTGCTAGCTCTCAGCTGAAGGTGCTGATGCTCAGCCCTGCCAGAGGGATGCTCTACAAACAGGATGGGGATGATGTTCCTGCCAGGGCCAAGCATCCCAGCAGAGCCCAGGCTTGGCAGCCTGCTCCCCCCGCAGCCTCCTGCGGACCAGAGACCCAGTGGTGCTTCCCCAGTGCCCTGCTGGAGCCCAAACTGGGCTGGAGAGGGCAAGAGAGCATCTCTGCTTTGGCTCCCATATAGGCCCTTTCATTGCATTTGGTGGCGTAAAAAATCCCTGCCAAAAAATCGGAGTTTGCATGCCCCATGCATGAGTTGGCAGTGGCAAGGGTCGCGTTTCTCTTCCCCCCGCGCTCCTGACGGTCCATCCCTCCAGCACCCCATCTCTGCCAGCAGCCTGCAAAAGTCAAGCTCCATCTTGGGGAACGGGGAGAAATCAGAGCTGGGGCTGGTGGTGGCTGGAACCAAACTGCATCTTGGCTGGGGGGAAAACTGGGTTCCCATCGGGGATTTCAGCTTCCCTGCGAACACCCAAATCAGGCTGGTGTTTGGCAGTGGTGGCAGGAAAACTGCTAGAGAGTGCAAGGAAAAAGGAGCAGGGGCTGGAAAAGTTTGGGTGTTGGTTTTCTAACCCCCAAATCTTAATGTGTGGGAGAAAACAGGGCTTCTACACTGAAAGAGCATCTGAACTTCCAGTGGGGAGGAGGAGGAGGTTTCTCTGGGGACAAGGAGCCATGCAGGTCAGAGCAGCCCTCGCTGTCCCGGGGAGCCCGCGGGCATCGTGTCCCTGGGGCCGGGCAGCGCAGGCGCCCATCTGAGTTGTGCTGATTGAACCCCTTCCCTGGTCCTTTCGGAGCCCTTACCCATGGGGGACCTAGCCTGACGGGGCAGCCCCCAAGCCAAACATCACGCAGGCTTTGGGGTAAAGGCTTCCCATCCTCGTGGGGCTGCAGTAGCATTGGGCACAATGGACTTGAACACAACGCATCTCCACGTGGCTCTACAGCCTGGGCTGAGCCTGTCCCCATCCCGGTGCTGGTGATGTCCTGCAGGACAGTGGCATCTGACTGCTGGCTAGAGCCTGTGCACCAAATTTGGTATTTCCATGTTGGATGATGCAAGAAAAATTATTTATAGGTGAAAAAAAAGAAAGCAAAGACAGAGGTCATTGATAAAGGGGGGTCAGTGAACTGAGCACCTCCGCTGCCACCCAGCTGAGATGCCACCGGGGCCCGCGGGTGAAGCACAGACCAAAGGGTGGTTGGGCTCGCAGCTGGGCTATGCTGGCTCCAGAGGAGAACTAATTGTTTTGGGACACTTGGTGCTCAATTCAGACCCTTATGCCCCGAGAGGCGAGTGGGGCCATGTGATATCACTGAACACGGGAGTCAGAGTCACTTGGTGGCACCAAAAAGGGACTTAACGAAAAGCCGCAGCCCCACGGGGTCCAGGGGGACTCACCAAAGGGTTGCGGGCAACCAGCCAGCCAGAAGCCCCACTGCAGCCGCAGGGAAAGAGTTATGGGCAGAAAAAAAAGAAGAAAGTAGAACTTTAAATGGCAGCGGCAGGGTGCAGCACTCGCCCTGGCTGCCCCCAGTGCTCCCTGCAGTGCCCGCCTGCGGGGCTGCTTCATGGCCTGGGGGCATCTCCGTGCCCATGGTGCCAGGGGCAACAGGCTGACCCCGAGGGTTTCCAGCCCCCAGCACTGCTGCTGTCCCCTGTGTGTGGCTCTCGGGCTGTTTTGAGTGCAGGGGATGGGGCAAATCACCTGCAAAGTCTCTGGTGCCTGCTAACATGAGGTGTACGAGCCCCTCCGGCACCCAGGGCTGATGGCCTCTCACCCTGTGCTTGCTCGGGCTCCTGCCCGCAACCCTCTCCCCCTGAGATGTGGCAGGCAGCCTTCTCCTCATGGCTGCCACTGAACCTGGAAACATGGGACCTTCTCTGGCTGGTGGCAATGGAGCCGTAGGTGGGCTGGTGGGTGCTGGAGCCCTTCGGAGCTGAGGGACCCGAGCTGGGGGAGGCTTGGCGTGGGGATGGCTGCAAAGTCCTGCGTGGAGTAGCCAGGCAGTGCTTTGCCACCACTGGTGAGGGATGGTCTGAATCCTCATCCTTCCTCCCTGGTGGGGCATGGGGTGCAGAGACCCTGCAGGGCCCCCTCCCCACCCCCTGGCTCCCTGGGTGCCCCTTATGGCTCAGATGTGGCTGAACCCATTCAGCACTGAGACCTCCCATATTTTGGATACCCCATGTCCCGATCTGGGCTCTGGGGTCCATCGGCAGATGCAAACACCATGAGCCTTCCCCAGGTAGCACTGGGAAAAGCCTCCGCCACTGGCAGGGCTAGGCAGGAGCTGCCTGCACCCCGGGGTGCCGGGGCGAATGCGGCGGCAGCGCGAGGCGGATCGGAGCCGGTGTCTCCAGGCGTGCCGTGCCTGCGCTGCCATCCTGCGCGCTTTGATCTCGGGCCCCGGCGCAGAGCAGTCTGCCTGGAGACATGCTCACGTGCCCAGGAATTAGGTCAGGGCTTGGTGGGGATTAGCGAGCGGTGGTGGGACCCGGGGCTTCGCTGGGGCTGCCGGGAGCTGCTGCTGGGCAGAAAGGGCTGGGCTGGAGGGGAGAGCAGCCCGGGGGGGCCTCACACCACCCTCCCCATCATTGAGGCACAGATGCCCAGGGAGGGAGCGCATCCCCATCCTCATCCCTGGGAAGCCAGAGGGGGTTGGAGGTCCCTGAGGGCTCTGGTTTCCCCTGGCCAAGCTTTTAACCCCACCACGATGACTTTACTCCCGAACCCAAGGTGCCCCGGTGCCTGCCGCACTGCTTTTTATTTATACCTGCAGTGGAAATAAACCCCGCGTCGTCAGAGCCTGGCAAGAGGCATGAGCTCATCTCTTATATTTGGTAGTGATGAAAGAAGGATAAATAAACGGCAGCGGCACGGACGGCCCTGCCAGACCCATCAGGGTGAATTGGGGGTGAGCTTTTGCCATCCGCTCCTGTAGCCGCTGGGGAAACTGAGGAAGGGAACTGCCCTCGGGAAGCCGAGGGGGGGGAAGGCAGCCTCACTGGGCACCCTTGAAAGGGGGTCCCAGCACCCCTGCCCTGGCTGAGGGCAAGCCGGGGGTATGCCGAGGTGAAACCCAGCTGGGAGGGTGTTTGGGGATGGCAGGAGCTCCCGTGCATGGGCAGGGGGGGTCCTGGCAGCTGCCAAGTCCCCAGCACAAGGTCCCAGCGGGCTGGCTGACAGATGTTACAATGATGCTGAATCAAAGCTGGGGAAATATTCCCTGATTCGGTGCAGAGTTCCCCAGTAAAGCCCCACTGTGGGACACCCAGTGTGGTGTCAGACGCCTGGTCAGGTCCAGGGGATGTACAGGTCCTTGTGCAGGCAGCATCCGTGGGGATGGGAACGTATAGCCCCAGGACTGGAGAACAAGGACACCCCTGCAGCACCATCTGATTAAACCTAAAAGGTCCGGAAGGGGTAGGGAAACTCCCAAGCCAGTATTTAAGTCAGTCCCAGGTATGGGTGGTTTGGGTGCCCCTCTACCACGGGGACCATGCGCCCAAGAGCATCATGCTGCGGCAGTGCTTGGCAGCCAAGGTCCAGCCTAGCCTGTAGGACCCCCTGCTGCACCCTGCTGCGAGAGGGGCCGTGGGTGCTGGGCAGGATCTGCACCCTATCACCCACGCCCTGGCCGGGGACGTGGGCGCAGCCGTCACCTGTGTCCACGTGCAAGGGACAGCTGGTTACCAGGACCCACTCAAGCTTCTCCTTCCAAACAAACCCCCCCACCTCCTCCCCGCCACCTCTTGGCTAAACATCCTCCGCTTTTACCGAAACTCCGGGCTTACTCACACCTCCCCGGCTGGCTGCAGCTGCCGGGAGAGGTCCTGGCGTTTCCTGCCCAGCCTGACTCAGCCAAAAGCCCTGGCACCCCTCTGCCTCTGCTGGGATGCAGGGTCTGGCATCCCGGTGGGAGGAGGCCGGGAGCACCCATCGCTTTTCCCTCTGGGCCGGAGGTCATCCCGCACACCCCTTCCCTAGCCCCAAATTTATTCCTGCTTTTCATCCCCCATGGGCAAGGGATGTTCTCTGCTGGTCCCTGGCTGCTTGCTTGCTCTGCCAGCAGGTCAGCAAGCAGGTTGTGTGCTGGAGGGGGTTAGTATGGGGTTGAGGTTGGGGTTTTGGGGTGTTTTCTTTCTATTTGTGGCAGACGGATGGAATCCCTCCGTCATTCCCCCAGGGACGGGACGGGAACATCTGGAGAGCAGCAGGAGAGCCGTGACTCATCCTGCAGCATCATTAACTTCTTATAGCTGGTTATCATCTCCCTCTGATAAGGAGAGAGCAGCATCCGTGGGGTCAGGGCAGCGGTAATTGACTGGGAAGGCTCCGGGGTTAACCCTTCCCCAGCTGCCGGCCGAGCCTCCCCGAGCTGCTGGGGCGCAGCCGGTGCCGGGGAGCAGCTCGGAGCACCCCCGGGTCACGCTCTCAGCCCAGCGGGGAGCCCAGCTCACCACGGCGGCTCCAGGGGAAGGAGGGGAGCTGGGGCAGGAGGATGCCACTGCATCTCCAAGAGGATGGGAGCAACAGGCTAATGGCTATTTCTAGCCAACGTGCCAAGGAAAACAGTGCCATCAGCAATCAGTCCCTGTTAGCAGGGTGTAAATCCCCCCGCTTCCCGGTCTCCCCATCACGCCTCTCTCTGGATGTAAAGATGTTTTTGAGTCTTGCTTTGAAACTGGCTGAGCCTTCCCTTTGAACACCCTCCCAAGCCCATGCCTAATGATGCAAACGAGCTAATTAGGCCATGGTGGAGCCCGGGGCTGATCGCCTGGGGCCAGCGCCTGGCAGCGGCCCCTCCCCTGCACCGAAAAATCTTGTGGCTGCTCTCCCCAATCCGCACCAGCATCCTTAAGGCAAGTGACAGGTCCCTGCAGAAACCTCCACGGTGGGCAGGGGGGAGCAGCCGGGCTCCCCCTGGCTGAGAAGGGGTTTGGGGTTTGCCCGGTGCATCCCACTGATGGGAGCAGCTCTCTGCAATGCAGCCCAAGTAACGAGACCCCAAGACCCCCCCAGCAGCATCCCTGGGTTTTAGCCACACACCGTGGGGCTCAAAACAGGGGTTGGAGCATCTCATGGGATCCCTGATCCCGCTCTCCTCCCCCTGCCCAGCTGGAGCCAACTTGCCAGCTCACTTCTCCAGGGCAAGTGCTAGCAAAAATGGGGACGGGCTGTCATCCCCCCACAAGACCCAGTAGAAATAACCCTTTTTGCCAGCAGAATTGTGGCTGGGAGATGGGAGCATCAGCATGGACCAGAGCGGGGCCGGGGTGCAGCAGGCAAGAGCTGGCATAGCCCTGCACACCTCGAGGGTGCTGAGGGCAGAGTTGGTCCATGGGGTGATGCTGTGACTTCGGGGGCTGCCAGAAAGGCAGCGCCCGCCTTTGCCCCGGGTTGTGTTTGGCCATGCTGGACGGCTGCCTGCCCCGGCGCGGTGGCATCTCTCCCAGCCATCCCCGTGCTGCCCCTGGGCACGGTTCCCGGCCGGCCCAGCGGTTTCTCCTGAAAATGAGGTAGCGTCTCCAACGGCTGGGTTAAAGGCTTCGCTTCGGGCATTGGTCAATCTGTTTTCTCTCTGGTTTCCAAGCCAAATGGCAGGCACTGTCCGTAAGGGACCCACCACGGTTTCTTGTCCCCAAGCGGGCGGAGGGAGAAGTGGGCAGGCTCCCGGGCTGCCTGGCCCACGGTGGGGACACCCCAAGGAGATGAGATCAAGGTCAAGGTGCCCAAACCCAGCCTTTGCCAGGAGTTAGGGAGCTGCTCCCCATCCCAGCCCCGCTGGCCGGGCACCTCCGAAGCCTTGCCCTAGAAAACAGCTTTTCTCCGCTCTTTTGGGCTTATCACCCCAGAAGGGAGCATGGCCACACGTGGTCAGCTGAAATGGTTGGAGATTCGAGGCATTTTCTGCTGGAAAACGCTGGGCCGGGAGATGGATCATCTCCCAAATGGCACCAGTTTCGGTAAAGCTGCATCTGAGGGTAAAGACCCAGAGAGGGGAGGGGAAGGGGCTCAGAGCAGGGCAAGCCCACCGCCTTCTCAATCACAACACACCAGGCCATTTGGGGCCTGACACATCATCTTTAAGAAGGTGCAAAATTTGCTCTTTTTTCAATATTCTCATTTAGAAGAAGCGAGAAATTCAGTTTCTACAAATGAACCATTTCAAACGATCCTAAATATCTTGGGCTTCTTTATTATTTCTCCCCCCCAAGATTTCTCCTATGAGGAGAATTTCAAAACATTTGGCTCCAGTTCGACTCAAAGGCAGATTTTGAAACCTCCAGATCTTTGCAAAAGGGACCGTTACCCTCCGGGCAGCCACCTCCCGGCCCGGCCAGGCTGAGAGACCTCCAAGAAAAACGCATGAGGCAATACCAAGGGATGCTGAAAGGGCTCTTCGCCCTGGACCGCGGTGAAGCAATGTCCCCGTGCTGGCCCGGCCGTGGGGCTCGGATGGCCGTGTCCCACCCTTTGCCTCCTGCTGGACCGTGGGACATTTCTGCTCGGAGCGCTGTCCCCGTCCCGAGCCTAGGCCGGGTGGGCTCAGCCGGCCCCGGGTGCTTTGCCCCATCCCTGGAGCATCCTTCACCGCCTCCCCTGGGGCAGCTCCCTTTTGGGGCGCGTTCGCAGCGTTTCAGGCTCACTGGGGGTGACGTGGGTCTTCAGCAACGTGCGCTGCCT